>NC_072007.2:16873546-17182608 GCF_028885655.2 Pongo abelii | reverse complement strand
CACTGAACACAAAGAAGTTTCTGAGAATGCTTCTGTTCAGTTTTTATGTGAAGATATTTCCTTTTCCAGCATAGGCCTCAAACGGCTCCAAATATCCACTTGCAGATTCTACAAAAAGAGTGTTTCCAAACTTCTCTATCAATTGGTAGGTTCAACTCTGTGAGTTGAATGAACTCATCACGAAGAAGTTTCTGAGAATCCTTCTCTCTAGTTTTCATGTGAAGATATTTCCTTTTCCAACATAGGCCTCAAGGTGCTCCGAATAAACACTTGCAGATTCTACAAACGTAATGTTTCAAAACTGTTCTATCCAAAGGAACGTTCAAGTCTGTGAGTTGAATGCACTCTTTGCAAAGAAGTTTATCAGAATGCTTCTGTCTAGTTTTTAGGTGAAGAGATTTCATGTCCCAGCATAGGCCCCAAACCGCCCCAAATATCCACTTGAAGATTCTATGAGTGTCTCCAAACTGCTCTTTCCAAAGGAAGCTTCAAGTCTGTGAGTTGAATGCACTCATCACAAAGAAGTTTCTGAGAAGGCTTCCGTCTAGTTTTTATATGAAGATATTTCCTTTTCCAACATAGGCTTCAAATCGCTCCAAATAAACACATGGAGATTCTACAAAAGGAGTGTTTCAAAACTGTTCTATCAAAAGGAACGTTCAAGTCTGTGACTTGAATGCACTCATCACACAGAAGATTCTCAGAATGCGTCTGTCTAGTTTTTAGGTGAGGAGATTTCATTTCCCAGCATAAGCCTCAAAGCGCTCCAAATATCCCATTGCAGATTCTACGAAAAGAGTGTTTCACAGCTGCTCTTTCAAAAGCAACGTTCAAGTCTGTGAGTTGAATGCACTCATCACACAGAAGTTTCTGAGAATGCTTCCGTCTAGTTGTTATGTGAAGATATTTCCTTTTCCAGCATAGGCCTCAAAACGCTCCAAATATCCCCTTGCAGATTCTACAAAAAGAGTGTTTCGAAAGTGTTCTATCATGAGGAAGGTTCAACTCCGTGAGTTGAATGAAGGCATCGTGAAGAACTTTCTGAGAATGCTTCTCTGTAGTTTTTAGGTGAAGATATTCCATATCCCAGCACAGGCCTCGAAGTGCTCCAAATAACCACTTGCAGATTTTAGCAAAAGAGTGTTTCAAAACTGCTCTTTCTATAGGTAAGTTCAAGTCTGTGAGTTGAATGCACTCAACACAAAGAAGTTTCTGAGAATGCTTCTGTTCAGTTTTTATGTGAAGATGTTTCCTTTTCCAGCATAGGCCTCAAACGGCTCCAAATATCCACTTACAGATTCTACAAAAAGAGTGTTTCCAAACTTCTCTATCAATTGGTAGGTTCAACTCTGTGAGTTGAATGAACTCATCATGAAGAAGTTTCTGAGAATCCTTCTCTCTAGTTTTCATGTGAAGATATTTCCTTTTCCAACATAGGCCTCAAGGTGCTCCGAATAAACACTTGCAGATTCTACAAACGTGATGTTTCAAAACTGTTCTATCCAAAGAACGTTCAAGTCTGTGAGTTGAATGCACTCATTGCAAAGAAGTTTCTCAGAATGCTTCTGTCTTGTTTTTAGGTGAAGAGATTTCATGTCCCAGCATAGGCCTCAAAGCGCTCCAAATATCCACTTAAAGATTCTATAAGAAGAGTGTCTCAAAACTGCTCTTTCCAAAGGAAGCTTCAAGTCTGTGAGTTGAATGCACTCATCACAAAGAAGTTTCTGAGAAGGCTTCCGTCTAGTTTTTATATGAAGATATTTCCTTTACCAACAGAGGCCTCAAAGCGCTCGAAATAAACACATGCAGATTCTACAAAAGGAGTGTTTCAAAACTGTTCTATCAAAGGGAACGTTCAAGTCTGTGAGTTGAATGCACTCATCACACAGAAGTTTCTCAGAATGCTTCTGTCTAGTTTTTATGTGAGGAGATTTCATTTCCCAGCATAGGCCTCAAAGCGCTCCACATATCCCCTTGCAGATTGTACGAAAAGAGTGTTTCAAAGCTGCTCTTTCAAAAGCAAAGTTCAAGTCTTTGTGTTGAATGCACTCATCAGAAAGAAGTTTCTGAGAATGCTTCTGTCTAGTTCTTACGTGAAGATATTTCCTTTTCCAGCTTAGGCCCCAAAGCGCTCCAAATAAACACTTGCAAATTCTACAAAAGGTGTGTTTCAAAAGAGTCCTATCAAAAGGAACGTTCAAGTCTGTGAGTTGAATGCACTTTTCATACAGAAGTTTCCTGGAATGCTTCTGTCTAGTTTTTATGTGAAGACACTTCCTTTTCCAGCATAGGCCTCAAAGCGCTCCAAATATCCACTTGCAGATTGTACCAAAAGAGTGTTTCAAAACTGCTCTATCAAAAGCAAACTTCAACACTGTGAGTAGAATGCACTCATCACAAAGAAGATTCTGAGAATGCTTCTGTCTGGTTCTTATGTGAAGATATTTCCTTTTCCAACCTAGGCCTCAAATCGCTCCAAATAAACACTTGCAGATTCTACAAAAGGAGTGTTTCAAAACTGCTTTTTTGAGAGGAACGTTCAAGTCTGTGAGTTGAATGCACTCATCACACAGAAGTTTCTGAGAATGCTTCCGTCTAGTTGTTATGTGAAGATACTTCCTTTTCCAGCATAGGCCTCAAAACGCTCCAAATATCCCCTTGCAGATTCTACAAAAAGTGTGTTTCAAAAGTGTTCCATCATAAGGAAGGTTCAACTCCGTGAGTTGAATGAAGGCATCGTGAAGAACTTTCTGAGAATGCTTCTCTGTAGTTTTTAGGTGAAGATATTCCATATCCCAGCACAGGCCTCGAAGTGCTCCAAATAACCACTTGCAGATTTTAGCAAAAGAGTGTTTCAAAACTGCTATTTCTATAGGTAATTTCAAGTCTGTGAGTTGAATGCACTCAACACAAAGAAGTTTCTGAGAATGCTTCTGTTCAGTTTTTATGTGAAGATATTTTCTTTTCCAGCATAGGCCTCAAACGGCTCCAAATATCCACTTGCAGATTCTACAAAAAGAGTGTTTCCAAACTTCTCTATCAATTGGTAGGTTCAACTCAGTGAGTTGAATGAACTCATCATGAAGAAGTTTCTGAGAATCCTTCTCTCTAGTTTTCATGTGAAGATATTTCCTTTTCCAACATGGGCCTCAAGGTGCTCCGAATAAACACTTGCAGATTCTACAAACGTAATGTTTCAAAACTGTTCTATCCAAAGGAACGTTCAAGTCGGTGAGTTGAATGCACTCATTGCAAAGAAGTTTCTCAGAATGCTTCTGTCTAGTTTTTAGTTGAAGATATTTCATGTCCCAGCATAGTCCTCAAAGCGCTCCAAATATCCAAATGAAGATTCCATAAGAAGAGTGTCTCCAAACTGCTCTTTCCAAAGGAAGCTTCAAGTCTGTGAGTTGAATGCACTCATCACAAAGAAGTTTCTGAGAAGGCTTCCGTCTAGTTTTTATATGAAGATATTTCCTTTTCCAACAGAGGCCTCAAAGCGCTCCAAATAGACACATGCAGATTCTACAAAAGGAGTGTTTCAAAACTGTTCTATCAAAGGGAAAGTTCAAGTCTGTGAGTTGAATGCACTCAACACACAGAAGTTTCTCAGAATTCTTCTGTCTAGATTTAGGTGAAGAGATTTCATTTCCCAGCATAGGCCTCAAAGCGCTCCAATTATCCCCTTGCAGATTGTACGAAAAGAGTGTTTGAAAGCTGCCATTTCAAAAGCAACGTTCAAGTCTGTGTGTTGAATGCACTCATCAGAAAGAAGTTTCTGAGAATGCTTCTGTGTAGTTCTTACGTGAAGATATTTCCTTTTCCAGCTTAGGCCCCAAAGTGCTCCAAATAAACACTTGCAAATTCTACAAAAGGTGTGTTTCAAAAGAGTCCTATCAAAAGGAACGTTCAAGTCTGTGAGTTGAATGCACTTATCATACAGAGGTTTCCTGGAACGCTTCTGTCTAGTTTTTATGTGAAGACACTTCCTTTTCCAGAATAGGCCTCAAAGCGCTCCAAATATCCACTTGCAGATTCTACCAAAAGAGTGTTTCAAAACTGCTCTATCAAAAGCAAACTTCAACACTGTGAGTAGAATGCACTCATCACAAAGAAGTTTCTGAGAATGATTCTGTCTGGTTCTTATGTGAAGATATTTCCTTTTCCAACATAGGCCTCAAATCGCTCCAAATAAACACTTGCAGATTCTACAAAAGGAGTGTTTCAAAACTGTTCTATCCAAAGGAACGTTCAAGTCTGTGAGTTGAATGAACACATTGCAAAGAAGTTTCTCAGAATGCTTCTGTCTTGTTTTTAGGTGAAGAGATTTCATGTCCCAGCGTAGGCCTCAAAGCGCTCCAAATATCCACTTGAAGATTCTATAAGAAGAGTGTCTCCAAACTGCTCTTTCCAAAGGAAGCTTCAAGTCTTTGAGTTGAATGCACTCATCACAAAGAAGTTTCTGAGAAAGCTTCCGTCTAGTTTTTATATGAAGTTATTTCCTTTTCCAACAGAGGCCTCAAAGCGCTCCAAATAAACACATGCAGATTCTACAAAAGGAGTGTTTCAAAACTGTTCTATCAAAGGGAACGTTCAAGTCTGTGAGTTGAATTCACTCATCACACAGAAGTTTCTCAGAATGCTTCTGTCTAGTTTTTAGATGAGGAGATTTCATTTCCCAGCATAGGCCTCAAAGCGCTCCAAATATCCCCTTGCAGATTGTACGAAAAGAGTGTTTCAAAGCTGCTCTTTCAAAAGCAAAGTTCAAGTCTGTGTGTTGAATGCACTCATCAGAAAGAAGTTTCTGAGAATGCTTCTGTCTAGTTCTTACGTGAAGATATTTCCTTTTCCAGCTTAGGCCCCAAAGTGCTCCAAATAAACACTTGCAAATTCTACAAAAGGTGTGTTTCAAAAGAGTCCTATCAAAAGGAACGTTCAAGTCTGTGAGTTGAATGCACTTATCATACAGAAGTTTCCTGGAATGCTTCTGTCTAGTTTTTATGTGAAGACACTTCCTTTTCCAGCATAGGCCTCAAAGCGCTCCAAATATCCACTTGCAGATTCTACCAAAAGAGTGTTTCAAAACTGCTCTATGAAAAGCAAACTTCAACACTGTGAGTAGAATGCACTCATCACAAAGAAGTTTCTGAGAATGCTTCTGTCTGGTTCTTATGTGAAGATATTTCCTTTTCCAACATAGGCCTCAAATCACTCCAAATAAACACTTGCAGATTCTACAAAAGGAGTGTTTCAAAACTGCTCTTTCGAGAGGAACGGTCAAGTCTGTGAGTTGAATGCACTCATCACACAGAAGTTTCTGAGAATGCTTCCGTCTAGTTGTTATGTGAAGATATTTCCTTTTCCAGCATAGGCCTCAAAACGCTCCAAATATCCCCTTGCAGATTCTACAAAAAGTGTGTTTCAAAAGTGTTCTATCATAAGAAAGGTTCAACTCCATGAGTTGAATGAAGGCATCGTGAAGAACTTTCTGAGAATGCTTCTCTGTAGTTTTTAGGTGAAGATATTCCATATCCCAGCACAGGCCTCGAAGTGCTCCAGATAACCACTTGCAGATTTTAGCAAAAGAGTGTTTCAAAACTGCTCTTTCTATAGGTAAGTTCAAGTCTGTGAGTTGAATGCACTCAACACAAAGAAGTTTCTGAGAATGCTTCTGTTCAGTTTTTATGTGAAGATATTTCCTTTTCCAGCATAGGCCTCAAACGGCCCCAAATATCCACTTGCACATTCTACAAAAACAGTGTTTCCAAACTTCTCTATCAATTGGTAGGTTCAACTCTGTGAGTTGAATGAACTCATCACGAAGAAGTTTCTGAGAATCCTTCTCTCTAGTTTTCATGTGAAGATATTTCCTTTTCCAACATAGGCCTCAAGGTGCTCCGAATAAACACTTGCAGATTCTTCAAACGTGATGTTTCAAAACTGTTCTATCCAAAGGAACGTTCAAGTCTGTGAGTTGAATGCACTCATTGCAAAGAAGCTTCTCAGAATGCTTCTGTCTAGTTTTTAGGTGAAGAGATTTCATGTCCCAGCATAGGCCTCAAAGCGCTCCAAATATCCACTTGAAGATTCTATAAGAAGAGTGTCTCCAAACTGCTCTTTCCAAAGAAAGCTTCAAGTCTGTGAGTTGAATGCACTCATCACAAAGAAGTTTCTGAGAAGGCTTCCGTCTAGTTTTTATATGAAGATATTTCCTTTTCCAACAGAGGCCTCAAAGCGTTCCAAATAAACACAAGCAGATTCTACAAAAGGAGTGTTTCAAAACTGTTCTATCAAAGGGAACGTTCAAGTCTGTGAGTTGAATGCACTCATCACACAGAAGTTTCTCAGAATGCTTCTGTCTAGTTTTTAGGTGAGGAGATTTCATTTCCCAGCATAGGCCTCAAAGCGCTCCAAATATCCCCTTGCAGATTGTACGAAAAGAGTGTTTCAAAGCTGCTCTTTCAAAAGCAAAGTTCAAGTCTGTGTGTTGAATGCACTCATCAGAAAGAAGTTTCTGAGAATGCTTCTGTCTAGTTCTTACGTGAAGATATTTCCTTTTCCAGCTTAGGCCCCAAAGTGCTCCAAGTAAACACTTGCAAATTCTACAAAAGGTGTGTTTCAAAAGAGTCCTATCAAAAGGAACGTTCAAGTCTGTGAGTTGAATGCACTTATCATACAGAAGTTTCCTGGAATGCTTCTGTCTAGTTTTTATGTGAAGACACTTCCTTTTCCAGCATAGGCCTCAAAGCGCTCCAAATATCCACTTGCAGATTCTACCAAAAGAGTGTTTCAAAACTGTTCTATCAAAAGCAAACTTCAACACTGTGAGTAGAATGCACTCATCACAAAGAAGTTTCTGAGAATGCTTCTGTCTGGTTCTTATGTGAAGATATTTCCTTTTCCAACATAGGCCTCAAGGTGCTCCGAATAAACACTTGCAGATTCTACAAACGTGATGTTTCAAAACTGTTCTATCCAAAGGAACGTTCAAGACTGTGAGTTGAATGCACTCATTGCAAAGAAGTTTCTCAGAATGCTTCTGTCTAGTTTTTAGTTGAAGAGATTTCATGTCCCAGCATAGGCCTCAAAGCGCTCCAAATATCCACTTGAAGATTCTATAAGAAGAGTGTCTCCAAACTGCTCTTTCCAAAGGAAGCTTCAAGTCTGTGAGTTGAATGCACTCATCACAAAGAAGTTTCTGAGAAGGCTTCCGTCCAGTTTTTATATGAAGATATTTCCTTTTCCAACAGAGGCCTCAAAGCGCTCCAAATAAACACATGCAGATTCTACAAAAGGAGTGTTTCAAAACTGTTCTATCAAAGGGAACGTTCAAGTCTGTGAGTTGAATGCACTCATCACACAGAAGTTTCTCAGAATGCTTCTGTCTAGTTTTGAGGTGAGGAGATTTCATTTCCCAGCATAGGCCTCAAAGCGCTCCAAATATCCCCTTGCAGATTCTACGAAAAGAGTGTTTCAAAGCTGCTCTTTCAAAAGCAAAGTTCAAGTCTGTGTGTTGAATGCACACATCAGAAAGAAGTTTCTGAGAATGCTTCTGTCTAGTTCTTACGTGAAGATATTTCCTTTTCCAGCTTAGGCCCCAAAGTGCTCCAAATAAACACCTGCAAATTCTACAAAAGGTGTGTTTCAAAAGAGTCCTATCAAAAGAAACGTTCAAGTCCGTGAGTTGAATGCACTCATCACACAGAAGTTTCCTCGAATGCTTCTGTCTAGTTTTTATGTGAAGACACTTCCTCTTCCAGCATAGGCCTCAAAGCGCTCCAAATATCCACTTGCAGATTCTACCAAAAGAGTGTTTCAAAACTGCTCTATCAAAAGCAAACTTCAACACTGTGAGTGGAATGCACTCATCACAACTAAGTTTCTGAGAATGCTTCTGTCTGGTTCTTATGTGAAGATATTTCCTTTTCCAACATAGGCCTCAAGTTGCTCCGAATAAACACTTGCAGATTCTACAAAAGGAGTGTTTCAAAACTGCTCTTTCGAGAGGAACGTTCAAGTCTGTGAGTTGAATGCACTCATCACACAGAAGTTTCTGAGAATGCTTCCGTCTAGTTGTTATGTGAAGATATTTCCTTTTCCAGCATAGGCCTCAAAACGCTCCAAATATCCCCTTGCAGATTCTACGAAAAGTGTTTTTCAAAAGTGTTCTATCATAAGGAAGGTTCAACTCCGTGAGTTGAATGAAGGCATCGTGAAGAACTTTCTGAGAATGCTTCTCTGTAGTTTTTAGGTGAAGATATTCCATATCCCAGCACAGGCCTCAAAGTGCTCCAAATAACCACTTGCAGATTTTAGCAAAAGAGTGTTTCAAAACTGCTCTTTCTATAGGTAAGTTCAAGTCTGTGAGTTGAATGCACTCAACACAAAGAAGTTTCTGAGAATGCTTCTGTTCAGTTTTTATGTGAAGATATTTCCTTTTCCAGCATAGGCCTCAAACGGCCCCAAATATCCACTTGCAGATTCTACAAAAAGAGTGTTTCCAAACTTCTCTATCAATTGGTAGGTTCAACTCTGTGAGTTGAATGAACTCATCATGAAGAAGTTTCTGACAATCCTTCTCTCTAGTTTTCATGTGAAGATATTTCCTTTTCCAACATAGGCCTCAAGGTGCTCCGAATAAACACTTGCAGATTCTTCAAACGTGATGTTTCAAAACTGTTCTATCCAAAGGAACGTTGAAGTCTGTGAGTTGAATGCACTCATTGCAAAGAAGTTTCTCAGAATGCTTCTGTCTAGTTTTTAGGTGAAGAGATTTCATGTCCCAGCATAGGCCTCAAAGCGCTCCAAATATCCACTTGAAGATTCTATAAGAAGAGTGTCTCCAAACTGCTCTTTCCAAAGGAAGCTTCAAGTCTGTGAGTTGAATGCACTCATCACAAAGAAGTTTCTGAGAAGGCTTCCGTCTAGTTTTTATATGAAGATATTTCCTTTTCCAACAGAGGCCTCAAAGCGCTCCAAATAAACACATGCAGATTCTACAAAAGGAGTGTTTCAAAACTGTTCTATCAAAGGGAACGTTCAAGTCTGTGAGTTGAATGCACTCATCACACAGAAGTTTCTCAGAATGCTTCTGTCTAGTTTTTAGGTGAGGAAATTTCATTTCCCAGCATAGGCCTCAAAGCGCTCCAAATATCCCCTTGCAGATTCTACGAAAAGAGTGTTTCAAAGCTGCTCTTTCAAAAGCAAAGTTCAAGTCTGTGTGTTGAATGCACTCATCAGAAAGAAGTTTCTGAGAATGCTTCTGTCTAGTTCTTACGTGAAGATATTTCCTTTTCCAGCTTAGGCCCCAAAGTGCTCCAAATAAACACTTGCAAATTCTACAAAAGGTGGGTTTCAAAAGAGTCCTATCAAAAGGAACGTTCAAGTCTGTGAGTTGAATGCACTTATGATACAGAAGTTTCCTGGAATGCTTCTGTCTAGTTTTTATGTGAAGACACTTCCTTTTCCAGCATAGGCCTCAAAGCGCTCCAAATATCCACTTGCAGATTCTACCAAAAGAGTGTTTCAAAACTGCTCTATCAAAAGCAAACTTCAACACTGTGAGTAGAATGCACTCATCACAAAGAAGATTCTGAGAATGCTTCTGTCTGGTTCTTATGTGAAGATATTTCCTTTTCCAACCTAGGCCTCAAATCGCTCCAAATAAACACTTGCAGATTCTACAAAAGGAGTGTTTCAAAACTGCTCTTTTGAGAGGAACGTTCAAGTCTGTGAGTTGAATGCACTCATCACACAGAAGTTTCTGAGAATGCTTCCGTCTAGTTGTTATGTGAAGATACTTCCTTTTCCAGCATAGGCCTCAAAACGCTCCAAATATCCCCTTGCAGATTCTACAAAAAGTGTGTTTCAAAAGTGTTCCATCATAAGGAAGGTTCAACTCCGTGAGTTGAATGAAGGCATCGTGAAGAACTTTCTGAGAATGCTTCTCTGTAGTTTTTAGGTGAAGATATTCCATATCCCAGCACAGGCCTCGAAGTGCTCCAAATAACCACATACAGATTTTAGCAAAAGAGTGTTTCAAAACTGCTCTTTCTATAGGTAAGTTCAAGTCTGTGAGTTGAATGCACTCAACACAAAGAAGTTTCTGAGAATGCTTCTGTTCAGTTTTTATGTGAAGATATTTCCTTTTCCAGCATAGGCCTCAAACGGCTCCAAATATCCACTTGCAGATTCTACAAAAAGAGTGTTTCCAAACTTCTCTATCAATTGGTAGGTTCAACTCTGTGAGTTGAATGAACTCATCATGAAGAAGTTTCTGAGAATCCTTCTCTCTAGTTTTCATGTGAAGATATTTCCTTTTCCAACATAGGCTTCAAGGTGCTCCGAATAAACACTTGCAGATTCTACAAACGTGATGTTTCAAAACTGTTCTATCCAAAGGAACGTTCAAGTCTGTGAGTTGAATGCACTCATTGCAAAGAAGTTTCTCAGAATGCTTCTGTCTAGTTTTTAGGTGAAGAGATTTCATGTCCCAGCATAGGCCTCAAAGCGCTCCAAATATCCACTTGAAGATTCTGTAAGAAGAGTGTCTCCAAACTGCTCTTTCCAAAGGAAGCTTCAAGTCTGTGAGTTGAATGCACTCATCACAAAGAAGTTTCTGAGAAGGCTTCCGTCTAGTTTTTATATGAAGATATTTCCTTTTCCAACAGAGGCCTCAAAGCACTCCAAATAAACACATGCAGATTCTACAAAAGGAGTGTTTCAAAACTGTTCTTTCAAAGGGAACGTTCAAGTCTGTGAGTTGAATGCACTCATCACACAGAAGTTTCTCAGAATGCTTCTGTCTAGTTTTTAGGTGAGGAGATTTCATTTCCCAGCATAGGCCTCAAAGTGCTCCAAATATCCCCTTGCAGATTGTACGAAAAGAGTGTTTCAAAGCTGCTCTTTCAAAAGCAAAGTTCAAGTCTGTGTGTTGAATGCACTCATCAGAAAGAAGTTTCTGAGAATGCTTCTGTCTAGTTCTTACGTGAAGATATTTCCTTTTCCAGCTTAGGCCCCAAAGCCCTCCAAATAAACACTTGCAAATTCTACAAAAGGAGTGTTTCAAAAGAGTCCTATCAAAAGGAACGTTCAAGTCTGTGAGTTGAATGCACTTATCATACAGAAGTTTCCTGGAATGCTTCTGTCTAGTTTTTATGTGAAGACACTTCCTTTTCCAGCATAGGCCTCAAAGCGCTCCAAATATCCACTTGCAGATTCTACCAAAAGAGTGTTTCAAAACTGCTCTATCAAAAGCAAACTTCAACACTGTGAGTAGAATGCACTCATCACAAAGAAGTTTCTGAAAATGCTTCTGTCTGGTTCTTATGTGAAGATATTTCCTTTTCCAACATAGGCCTCAAAGCGCTCCAAATAAACACTTGCAGATTCTACAAAAGGAGTGTTTCAAAACTGCTCTTTTGAGAGGAACGTTCAAGTCTGTGAGATGAATGCACTCATCACACAGAAGTTTCTGAGAATGCTTCCGTCTAGTTGTTATGTGAAGATATTTCCTTTTCCAGCATAGGCCTAAAAACGCTCCAAATATCCCCTTGCAGATTTTACAAAAAGAGTGTTTCAAAAGTGTTCTATCATAAGGAAGGTTCAACACCGTGAGTTGAATGAAGGCATCATGAAGAACTTTCTGAGAATGCTTCTCTGTAGTTTTTAGGTGAAGGTATTCCATATCCCAGTACTGGGCTCGAAGTGCTCCAAATAACCACTTGCAGATTTTAGCAAAAGAGTGTTTCAAAACTGCCCTTTCTATAGGTAAGTTCAAGTCTGTGAGTTGAATGCACTCAACACAAAGAAGTTTCTGAGAATGCTTCTGTTCAGTTTCTATGTGAAGATATTTTCTTTTCCAGCATAGGCCTCAAACGGCTCCAAATATCCACTTGCAGATTCTACAAAAAGAGTGTTTCCAAACTTCTCTATCAATTGGTAGGTTCAACTCTGTGAGTTGAATGAACTCATCACGAAGAAGTTTCTGAGAATCCTTCTCTCTAGTTTTCATGTGAAGATATTTCCTTTTCCAACATGGGCCTCAAGGTGCTCCGAATAAACACTTGCAGATTCTACAAACGTAATGTTTCAAAACTGTTCTATCCAAAGGAACGTTCAAGTCGGTGAGTTGAATGCACACATTGCAAAGAAGTTTCTCAGAATGCTTCTGTCTAGTTTTTAGGTGAAGAGATTTCATGTCCCAGCATAGGCCTCAAAGCGCTCCAAATATCCACTTGAAGATTCTATAAGAAGAGTGTCTCCAAACTGCTCTTTCCAAAGGAAGCTTCAAGTCTGTGAGTTGAATGCACTCATCACAAAGAAGTTTCTGAGAAGGCTTCCGTCTAGTTTTTATATGAAGATATTTCCTTTTCCAACAGAGGCCTCAAAGCGCTCCAAATAAACACATGCAGATTCTACAAAAGGAGTGTTTCAAAACTGTTCTATCAAAGAGAACGTTCAAGTCTGTGAGTTGAATGCACTCAACACACAGAAGTTTCTCAGAATGCTTCTGTCTAGATTTAGGTGAAGAGATTTCATTTCCCAGCATAGGCCTCAAAGCGCTCCAAATATCCCCTTGCAGATTGTACGAAAAGAGTGTTTCAAAGCTCCTCTTTCATAAGCAAGGTTCAAGTCTGTGTGTTGAATGCACTCATCAGAAAGAAGTTTCTGAGAATGCGTCTGTCTAGTTCTTACGTGAAGATATTTCCTTTTCCAGCGTAGGCCCCAAAGCCCTCCAAATAAACACTTGCAAATTCTACAAAAGGAGTGTTTCTAAAGAGTCCTATCAAAAGGAACGTTCAAGTCTGTGAGTTGAATGCACTTTTCATACAGAAGTTTCCTGGAATGCTTCTGTCTAGTTTTTATATGAAGACACTTCCTTTTCCAGCATAGGCCTCAAAGCGCTCCAAATATCCACTTGCAGATTGTACCAAAAGAGTGTTTCAAAACTGCTCTATGAAAAGCAAACTTCAACACTGTGAGTAGAATGCACTCATCTCAAAGAAGATTCTGAGAATGCTTCTGTCTGGTTCTTATGTGAAGATATTTCCTTTTCCAACCTAGGCCTCAAATCGCTCCAAATAAACACTTGCAGATTCTACAAAAGGAGTGTTTCAAAACTGCTCTTTTGAGAGGAACGTTCAAGTCTGTGAGTTGAATGCACTCATCACACAGAAGTTTCTGAGAATGCTTCCGTCTAGTTGTTATGTGAAGATACTTCCTTTTCCAGCATAGGCCTCAAAACGCTCCAAATATCCCCTTGCAGATTCTACAAAAAGTGTGTTTCAAAAGTGTTCCATCATAAGGAAGGTTCAACTCCGTGAGTTGAATGAAGGCATCGTGAAGAACTTTCTGAGAATGCTTCTCTGTAGTTTTTAGGTGAAGATATTCCATATCCCAGCACAGGCCTCGAAGTGCTCCAAATAACCACTTACAGATTTTAGCAAAAGAGTGTTTCAAAACTGCTCTTTCTATAGGTAAGTTCAAGTCTGTGAGTTGAATACACTCAACACAAAGAAGTTTCTGAGAATGCTTCTGTTCAGTTTTTATGTGAAGATATTTCCTTTTCCAGCATAGGCCGCAAACGGCTCCAAATATCCACTTGCAGATTCTACAAAAAGAGTGTTTCCAAACTTCTCTATCAATTGGTAGGTTCAACTCTGTGAGTTGAATGAACTCATCATGAAGAAGTTTCTGAGAATCCTTCTCTCTAGTTTTCATGTGAAGATATTTCCTTTTCCAACATAGGCTTCAAGGTGCTCCGAATAAACACTTGCAGATTCTACAAACGTGATGTTTCAAAACTGTTCTATCCAAAGGAACGTTCAAGTCTGTGAGTTGAATGCACTCATTGCAAAGAAGTTTCTCAGAATGCTTCTGTCTAGTTTTTAGGTGAAGAGATTTCATGTCCCAGCATAGGCCTCAAAGCGCTCCAAATATCCACTTGAAGATTCTGTAAGAAGAGTGTCTCCAAACTGCTCTTTCCAAAGGAAGCTTCAAGTCTGTGAGTTGAATGCACTCATCACAAAGAAGTTTCTGAGAAGGCTTCCGTCTAGTTTTTATATGAAGATATTTCCTTTTCCAACAGAGGCCTCAAAGCACTCCAAATAAACACATGCAGATTCTACAAAAGGAGTGTTTCAAAACTGTTCTTTCAAAGGGAACGTTCAAGTCTGTGAGTTGAATGCACTCATCACACAGAAGTTTCTCAGAATGCTTCTGTCTAGTTTTTAGGTGAGGAGATTTCATTTCCCAGCATAGGCCTCAAAGTGCTCCAAATATCCCCTTGCAGATTGTACGAAAAGAGTGTTTCAAAGCTGCTCTTTCAAAAGCAAAGTTCAAGTCTGTGTGTTGAATGCACTCATCAGAAAGAAGTTTCTGAGAATGCTTCTGTCTAGTTCTTACGTGAAGATATTTCCTTTTCCAGCTTAGGCCCCAAAGCCCTCCAAATAAACACTTGCAAATTCTACAAAAGGAGTGTTTCAAAAGAGTCCTATCAAAAGGAACGTTCAAGTCTGTGAGTTGAATGCACTTATCATACAGAAGTTTCCTGGAATGCTTCTGTCTAGTTTTTATGTGAAGACACTTCCTTTTCCAGCATAGGCCTCAAAGCGCTCCAAATATCCACTTGCAGATTCTACCAAAAGAGTGTTTCAAAACTGCTCTATCAAAAGCAAACTTCAACACTGTGAGTAGAATGCACTCATCACAAAGAAGTTTCTGAAAATGCTTCTGTCTGGTTCTTATGTGAAGATATTTCCTTTTCCAACATAGGCCTCAAAGCGCTCCAAATAAACACTTGCAGATTCTACAAAAGGAGTGTTTCAAAACTGCTCTTTTGAGAGGAACGTTCAAGTCTGTGAGATGAATGCACTCATCACACAGAAGTTTCTGAGAATGCTTCCGTCTAGTTGTTATGTGAAGATATTTCCTTTTCCAGCATAGGCCTCAAAACGCTCCAAATATCCCCTTGCAGATTTTACAAAAAGAGTGTTTCAAAAGTGTTCTATCATAAGGAAGGTTCAACACCGTGAGTTGAATGAAGGCATCATGAAGAACTTTCTGAGAATGCTTCTCTGTAGTTTTTAGGTGAAGGTATTCCATATCCCAGTACTGGGCTCGAAGTGCTCCAAATAACCACTTGCAGATTTTAGCAAAAGAGTGTTTCAAAACTGCTATTTCTATAGGTAATTTCAAGTCTGTGAGTTGAATGCACTCAACACAAAGAAGTTTCTGAGAATGCTTCTGTTCAGTTTTTATGTGAAGATATTTTCTTTTCCAGCATAGGCCTCAAACGGCTCCAAATATCCACTTGCAGATTCTACAAAAAGAGTGTTTCCAAACTTCTCTATCAATTGGTAGGTTCAACTCTGTGAGTTGAATGAACTCATCATGAAGAAGTTTCTGAGAATCCTTCTCCCTAGTTTTCATGTGAAGATATTTCCTTTTCCAACATGGGCCTCAAGGTGCTCCGAATAAACACTTGCAGATTCTACAAACGTAATGTTTCAAAACTGTTCTATCCAAAGGAACGTTCAAGTCGGTGAGTTGAATGCACTCATTGCAAAGAAGTTTCTCAGAATGCTTCTGTCTAGTTTTTAGTTGAAGATATTTCATGTCCCAGCATAGGCCTCAAAGCGCTCCAAATATCCACTTGAAGATTCCATAAGAAGAGTGTCTCCAAACTGCTCTTTCCAAAGGAAGCTTCAAGTCTGTGAGTTGAATGCACTCATCACAAAGAAGTTTCTGAGAAGGCTTCCGTCTAGTTTTTATATGAAGATATTTCCTTTTCCAACAGAGGCCTCAAAGTGCTCCAAATAAACACATGCAGATTCTACAAAAGGAGTGTTTCAAAACTGTTCTATCAAAGGGAAAGTTCAAGTCTGTGAGTTGAATGCACTCAACACACAGAAGTTTCTCAGAATTCTTCTGTCTAGATTTAGGTGAAGAGATTTCATTTCCCAGCATAGGCCTCAAAGCGCTCCAATTATCCCCTTGCAGATTGTACGAAAAGAGTGTTTGAAAGCTGCCATTTCAAAAGCAACGTTCAAGTCTGTGTGTTGAATGCACTCATCAGAAAGAAGTTTCTGAGAATGCTTCTGTGTAGTTCTTACGTGAAGATATTTCCTTTTCCAGCTTAGGCCCCAAACTGCTCCAAATAAACACTTGCAAATTCTACAAAAGGTGTGTTTCAAAAGAGTCCTATCAAAAGGAACGTTCAAGTCTATGAGTTGAATGCACTTATCATACAGAGGTTTCCTGGAACGCTTCTGTCTAGTTTTTATGTGAAGACACTTCCTTTTCCAGCATAGGCCTCAAAGCGCTCCAAATATCCACTTGCAGATTCTACCAAAAGAGTGTTTCAAAACTGCTCTATCAAAAGCAAACTTCAACACTGTGAGTAGAATGCACTCATCACAAAGAAGTTTCTGAGAATGATTCTGTCTGGTTCTTATGTGAAGATATTTCCTTTTCCAACACAGGCCTCAAAGCGCTCCAAATAAACACTTGCAGATTCTACAAAAGGAGTGTTTCAAAACTGTTCTATCCAAAGGAACGTTCAAGTCTGTGAGTTGAATGAACACATTGCAAAGAAGTTTCTCAGAATGCTTCTGTCTTGTTTTTAGGTGAAGAGATTTCATGTCCCAGCGTAGGCCTCAAAGCGCTCCAAATATCCACTTGAAGATTCTATAAGAAGAGTGTCTCCAAACTGCTCTTTCCAAAGGAAGCTTCAAGTCTTTGAGTTGAATGCACTCATCACAAAGAAGTTTCTGAGAAAGCTTCCGTCTAGTTTTTATATGAAGATATTTCCTTTTCCAACAGAGGCCTCAAAGCGCTCCAAATAAACACATGCAGATTCTACAAAAGGAGTGTTTCAAAACTGTTCTATCAAAGGGAACGTTCAAGTCTGTGAGTTGAATTCACTCATCACACAGAAGTTTCTCAGAATGCTTCTGTCTAGTTTTTAGATGAGGAGATTTCATTTCCCAGCATAGGCCTCAAAGCGCTCCAAATATCCCCTTGCAGATTGTACGAAAAGAGTGTTTCAAAGCTGCTCTTTCAAAAGCAAAGTTCAAGTCTGTGTGTTGAATGCACTCATCAGAAAGAAGTTTCTGAGAATGCTTCTGTCTAGTTCTTACGTGAAGATATTTCCTTTTCCAGCTTAGGCCCCAAAGTGCTCCAAATAAACACTTGCAAATTCTACAAAAGGTGTGTTTCAAAAGAGTCCTATCAAAAGGAACGTTCAAGTCTGTGAGTTGAATGCACTTATCATACAGAAGTTTCCTGGAATGCTTCTGTCTAGTTTTTATGTGAAGACACTTCCTTTTCCAGCATAGGCCTCAAAGCGCTCCAAATATCCACTTGCAGATTCTACCAAAAGAGTGTTTCAAAACTGCTCTATCAAAAGCAAACTTCAACACTGTGAGTAGAATGCACTCATCACAAAGAAGTTTCTGAGAATGCTTCTGTCTGGTTCTTATGTGAAGATATTTCCTTTTCCAACATAGGCCTCAAATCGCTCCAAATAAACACTTGCAGATTCTACAAAAGGAGTGTTTCAAAACTGCTCTTTCGAGAGGAACGGTCAAGTCTGTGAGTTGAATGCACTCATCACACAGAAGTTTCTGAGAATGCTTCCGTCTAGTTGTTATGTGAAGATATTTCCTTTTCCAGCATAGGCCTCAAAACGCTCCAAATATCCCCTTGCAGATTCTACAAAAAGTGTGTTTCAAAAGTGTTCTATCATAAGAAAGGTTCAACTCCATGAGTTGAATGAAGGCATCGTGAAGAACTTTCTGAGAATGCTTCTCTGTAGTTTTTAGGTGAAGATATTCCATATCCCAGCACAGGCCTCGAAGTGCTCCAGATAACCACTTGCAGATTTTAGCAAAAGAGTGTTTCAAAACTGCTCTTTCTATAGGTAAGTTCAAGTCTGTGAGTTGAATGCACTCAACACAAAGAAGTTTCTGAGAATGCTTCTGTTCAGTTTTTATGTGAAGATATTTTCTTTTCCAGCATAGGCCTCAAACGGCTCCAAATATCCACTTGCAGATTCTACAAAAAGAGTGTTTCCAAACTTCTCTATCAATTGGTAGGTTCAACTCTGTGAGTTGAATGAATTCATCACGAAGAAGTTTCTGAGAATCCTTCTCTCTAGTTTTCATGTGAAGATATTTCATTTTCCAACATGGGCCTCAAGGTGCTCCGAATAAACACTTGCAGATTCTACAAACGTGATGTTTCAAAACTGTTCTATCCAAAGGAACGTTCAAGTCTGTGAGTTGAATGCACTCATTGCAAAGAAGTTTCTCAGAATGCTTCTGTCTAGTTTTTAGGTGAAGAGATTTCATGTCCCAGCATAGGCCTCAAAGCGCTCCAAATATCCACTTGAAGATTCTATAAGAAGAGTGTCTCCAAACTGCTCTTTCCAAAGGAAGCTTCAAGTCTGTGAGTTGAATGCACTCATCACAAGAAAGTTTCTGAGAAGGCTTCCGTCTAGTTTTTATATGAAGATATTTCCTTTTCCAACATAGGCCTCTAAGCGCTCCAAATAAACACATGCAGATTCTACAAAAGGAGTGTTTCAAAACTGTTCTATCAAAGGGAACGTTCAAGTCTGTGAGTTGAATGCACTCATCACACAGAAGTTTCTCAGAATGCTTCTGTCTAGATTTAGGTGAAGAGATTTCGTTTCCCAGCATAGGCCTCAAAGCGCTCCAAATATCCCCTTGCAGATTGTACGAAAAGAGTGTTTCAAAGCTGCTCTTTCATAAGCAAGGTTCAAGTCTGTGTGTTGAATGCACTCATCAGAAAGAAGTTTCTGAGAATGCTTCTGTCTAGTTCTTACGTGAAGATATTTCCTTTTCCAGCTAAGGCCCCAAAGTGATCCAAATAAACACTTGCAAATTCTACAAAAGGTGTGTTTCAAAAGAGTCCTATCAAAAGGAACGTTCAAGTCTGTGAGTTGAATGCACTTATCATACAGAAGTTTCCTGGAATGCTTCTCTCTAGTTTTTATGTGAAGACACTTCCTTTTCCAGCATAGGCCTCAAAGCGCTCCAAATATCCACTTACAGATTCTACCAAAAGAGTGTTTCAAAACTGCTCTATCAAAAGCAAACTTCAACTCTGTGAGTTGCATGCACTCATCACAAAGAAGTTTCTGAGAATGCTTCTGTCTGGTTCTTATGTGAAGATATTTCCTTTTCCAACATAGGCCTCAAGGTGCTCCGAATAAACACTTGCAGATTCTACAAACGTGATGTTTCAAAACTGTTCTATCCAAAGGAACGTTCAAGTCAGTGAGTTGAATGCACTCATTGCAAAGAAGTTTCTCAGAATGCTTCTGTCTAGTTTTTAGGTGAAGAGATTTCATGTCCCAGCATAGGCCTCAAAGCGCTCCAAATATCCACTTGAAGATTCTATAAGAAGAGTGTCTCCAAACTGCTCTTTCCAAAGGAAGCTTCAAGTCTGTGAGTTGAATGCACTCATCACAAAGAAGTTTCTGAGAAGGCTTTCGTGTAGTTTTTATATAAAGATATTTCCTTTTCCAACAGAGGCCTCAAAGCGCTCCAAATAAACACATGCAGATTCTACAAAAGGAGTGTTTCAAAACTGTTCTATCAAAGGGAACGTTCAAGTTTGTGAGTTGAATGCACTCATCACACAGAAGTTTCTCAGAATGCTTCTGTCTAGTTTTTAGGTGAGGAGATTTCATTTCCCAGCATAGGCCTCAAAGCGCTCCAAATATCCCCTTGCAGATTGTACGAAAAGAGTGTTTCAAAGCTGCTCTTTCAAAAGCAAAGTTCAAGTCTGTGTGTTGAATGCACTCATCAGAAAGAAGTTTCTGAGAATGCTTCTGTCTAGTTCTTACGTGAAGATATTTCCTTTTCCAGCTTAGGCCCCAAAGTGCTCCAAATAAACACTTGCAAATTCTACAAAAGGTGTGTTTCAAAATAGTCCTATCAAAAGGAACGTTCAAGTCCGTGAGTTGAATGCACTTATCATACAGAAGTTTCCTGGAATGCTTCTGTCTAGTTTTTATGTGAAGACACTTCCTTTTCCAGCGTAGGCCTCAAAGCGCTCCAAATATCCACTTGCAGATACTACCAAAAGAGTGTTTCAAAACTGCTCTATCAAAAGCAAACTTCAACACTGTGAGTAGAATGCACTCATCACAAAGAAGTTTCTGAGAATGCTTCTGTCTGGTTCTTATGTGAAGATATTTCCTTTTCCAACATAGGCCTCAAGGTGCTCCGAATAAACACTTGCAGATTCTACAAAAGGAGTGTTTCAAAACTGCTCTTTCGAGAGGAACGTTCAAGTCTGTGAGTTGAATGCACTCATCACACAGAAGTTTCTGAGAATGCTTCCGTCTAGTTGTTATGTGAAGATATTTCCTTTTCCAGCATAGGCCTCAAAACGCTCCAAATATCCCCTTGCAGATTCTACAAAAAGTGTGTTTCAAAAGTGTTCTATCATAAAGAAGGTTCAACTCCGTGAGTTGAATGAAGGCATCATGAAGAACTTTCTGAGAATGCTTCTCTGTAGTTTTTAGGTGAAGATATTCCATATCCCAGCACAGGCCTCGAAGTGCTCCAAATAACCACTTGCAGATTTTAGCAAAAGAGTGTTTCAAAACTGCTCTTTCTATAGGTAAGTTCAAGTCTGTGAGTTGAATGCACTCAACACAAAGAAGTTTCTGAGAATGCTTCTGTTCAGTTTTTATGTGAAGATATTTCCTTTTCCAGCATAGGCCTCAAACGGCCCCAAATATCCACTTGCAGATTCTACAAAAACAGTGTTTCCAAACTTCTCTATCAATTGGTAGGTTCAACTCTGTGAGTTGAATGAACTCATCACGAAGAAGTTTCTGAGAATCCTTCTCTCTAGTTTTCATGTGAAGATATTTCCTTTTCCAACATAGGCCTCAATGTGCTCCGAATAAACACTTGCAGATTCTTCAAACGTGATGTTTCAAAACTGTTCTATCCAAAGGAACGTTCAAGTCTGTGAGTTGAATGCACTCATTGCAAAGAAGTTTCTCAGAATGCTTCTGTCTAGTTTTTAGGTGAAGAGATTTCATGTCCCAGCATAGGCCTCAAAGCGCTCCAAATATCCACTTGAAGATTCTATAAGAAGAGTGTCTCCAAACTGCTCTTTCCAAAGAAAGCTTCAAGTCTGTGAGTTGAATGCACTCATCACAAAGAAGTTTCTGAGAAGGCTTCCGTCTAGTTTTTATATGAAGATATTTCCTTTTCCAACAGAGGCCTCAAAGCGCTCCAAATAAACACATGCAGATTCTACAAAAGGAGTGTTTCAAAACTGTTCTATCAAAGGGAACGTTCAAGTCTGTGAGTTGAATGCACTCATCACACAGAAGTTTCTCAGAATGCTTCTGTCTAGTTTTTAGGTGAGGAGATTTCATTTCCCAGCATAGGCCTCAAAGCGCTCCAAATATCCCCTTGCAGATTGTACGAAAAGAGTGTTTCAAAGCTGCTCTTTCAAAAGCAAAGTTCAAGTCTGTGTGTTGAATGCACTCATCAGAAAGAAGTTTCTGAGAATGCTTCTGTCTAGTTCTTACGTGAAGATATTTCCTTTTCCAGCTTAGGCCCCAAAGTGCTCCAAATAAACACTTGCAAATTCTACAAAAGGTGTGTTTCAAAAGAGTCCTATCAAAAGGAACGTTCAAGTCTGTGAGTTGAATGCACTTATCATACAGAAGTTTCATGGAATGCTTCTGTCTAGTTTTTATGTGAAGACACTTCCTTTTCCAGCATAGGCCTCAAAGCGCTCCAAATATCCACTTGCAGATTCTACCAAAAGAGTGTTTCAAAACTGTTCTATCAAAAGCAAACGTCAACACTGTGAGTAGAATGCACTCATTCCAAAGAAGTTTCTGAGAATGCTTCTGTCTGGTTCTTATGTGAAGATATTTCCTTTTCCAACATAGGCCTCAAGGTGCTCCGAATAAACACTTGCAGATTCTACAAACGTGATGTTTCAAAACTGTTCTATCCAAAGGAACGTTCAAGTCTGTGAGTTGAATGCACTCATTGCAAAGAAGTTTCTCAGAATGCTTCTGTCTAGTTTTTAGTTGAAGAGATTTCATGTCCCAGCATAGGCCTCAAAGCGCTCCAAATATCCACTTGAAGATTCTATAAGAAGAGTGTCTCCAAACTGCTCTTTCCAAAGGAAGCTTCAAGTCTGTGAGTTGAATGCACTCATCACAAAGAAGTTTCTGAGAAGGCTTCCGTCCAGTTTTTATATGAAGATATTTCCTTTTCCAACAGAGGCCTCAAAGCGCTCCAAATAAACACATGCAGATTCTACAAAAGGAGTGTTTCAAAACTGTTCTATCAAAGGGAACGTTCAAGTCTGTGAGTTGAATGCACTCATCACACAGAAGTTTCTCAGAATGCTTCTGTCTAGTTTTTAGGTGAGGAGATTTCATTTCCCAGCATAGGCCTCAAAGCGCTCCAAATATCCCCTTGCAGATTCTATGAAAAGAGTGTTTCAAAGCTGCTCTTTCAAAAGCAAACTTCAAGTCTGTGTGTTGAATGCACACATCAGAAAGAAGTTTCTGAGAATGCTTCTGTCTAGTTCTTACGTGAAGATATTTCCTTTTCCAGCTTAGGCCCCAAAGTGCTCCAAATAAACACTTGCAAATTCTACAAAAGGTGTGTTTCAAAAGAGTCCTATCAAAAGGAACGTTCAAGTCTGTGAGTTGAATGCACTTATCATACAGAAGTTTCCTGGAATGCTTCTGTCTAGTTTTTATGTGAAGACACTTCCTTTTCCAGCATAGGCCTCAAAGCGCTCCAAATATCCACTTGCAGATTCTACCAAAAGAGTGTTTCAAAACTGCTCTATCAAAAGCAAACTTCAACACTGTGAGTAGAATGCACTCATCACAAAGAAGTTTCTGAGAATGCTTCTGTCTGGTTCTTATGTGAAGATATTTCCTTTTCCAACATAGGCCTCAAATCGCTCCAAATAAACACTTGCAGATTCTACAAAAGGAGTGTTTCAAAACTGCTCTTTCGAGAGGAACGGTCAAGTCTGTGAGTTGAATGCACTCATCACACAGAAGTTTCTGAGAATGCTTCCGTCTAGTTGTTATGTGAAGATATTTCCTTTTCCAGCATAGGCCTCAAAACGCTCCAAATATCCCCTTGCAGATTCTACAAAAAGTGTGTTTCAAAAGTGTTCTATCATAAGAAAGGTTCAACTCCATGAGTTGAATGAAGGCATCGTGAAGAACTTTCTGAGAATGCTTCTCTGTAGTTTTTAGGTGAAGATATTCCATATCCCAGCACAGGCCTCGAAGTGCTCCAGATAACCACTTGCAGATTTTAGCAAAAGAGTGTTTCAAAACTGCTCTTTCTATAGGTAAGTTCAAGTCTGTGAGTTGAATGCACTCAACACAAAGAAGTTTCTGAGAATGCTTCTGTTCAGTTTTTATGTGAAGATATTTTCTTTTCCAGCATAGGCCTCAAACGGCTCCAAATATCCACTTGCAGATTCTACAAAAAGAGTGTTTCCAAACTTCTCTATCAATTGGTAGGTTCAACTCTGTGAGTTGAATGAATTCATCACGAAGAAGTTTCTGAGAATCCTTCTCTCTAGTTTTCATGTGAAGATATTTCCTTTTCCAACATGGGCCTCAAGGTGCTCCGAATAAACACTTGCAGATTCTACAAACGTGATGTTTCAAAACTGTTCTATCCAAAGGAACGTTCAAGTCTGTGAGTTGAATGCACTCATTGCAAAGAAGTTTCTCAGAATGCTTCTGTCTAGTTTTTAGGTGAAGAGATTTCATGTCCCAGCATAGGCCTCAAAGCGCTCCAAATATCCACTTGAAGATTCTATAAGAAGAGTGTCTCCAAACTGCTCTTTCCAAAGGAAGCTTCAAGTCTGTGAGTTGAATGCACTCATCACAAGGAAGTTTCTGAGAAGGCTTCCGTCTAGTTTTTATATGAAGATATTTCCTTTTCCAACATAGGCCTCTAAGCGCTCCAAATAAACACATGCAGATTCTACAAAAGGAGTGTTTCAAAACTGTTCTATCAAAGGGAACGTTCAAGTCTGTGAGTTGAATGCACTCATCACACAGAAGTTTCTCAGAATGCTTCTGTCTAGATTTAGGTGAAGAGATTTCATTTCCGAGCATAGGCCTCAAAGCGCTCCAAATATCCCCTTGCAGATTGTACGAAAAGAGTGTTTCAAAGCTGCTCTTTCATAAGCAAGGTTCAAGTCTGTGTGTTGAATGCACTCATCAGAAAGAAGTTTCTGAGAATGCTTCTGTCTAGTTCTTACGTGAAGATATTTCCTTATACAGCTAAGGCCCCAAAGTGATCCAAATAAACACTTGCAAATTCTACAAAAGGTGTGTTTCAAAAGAGTCCTATCAAAAGGAACGTTCAAGTCTGTGAGTTGAATGCACTTATCATACAGAAGTTTCCTGGAATGCTTCTCTCTAGTTTTTATGTGAAGACACTTCCTTTTCCAGCATAGGCCTCAAAGCGCTCCAAATATCCACTTACAGATTCTACCAAAAGAGTGTTTCAAAACTGCTCTATCAAAAGCAAACTTCAACTCTGTGAGTTGCATGCACTCATCACAAAGAAGTTTCTGAGAATGCTTCTGTCTGGTTCTTATGTGAAGATATTTCCTTTTCCAACATAGGCCTCAAGGTGCTCCGAATAAACACTTGCAGATTCTACAAACGTGATGTTTCAAAACTGTTCTGTCCAAAGGAACGTTCAAGTCAGTGAGTTGAATGTACTCATTGCAAAGAAGTTTCTCAGAATGCTTCTGTCTAGTTTTTAGTTGAAGAGATTTCATGTCCCAGCATAGGCCTCAAAGCGCTCCAAATATCCACTTGAAGATTCTATAAGAAGAGTGTCTCCAAACTGCTCTTTCCAAAGGAAGCTTCAAGTCTGTGAGTTGAATGCACTCATCACAAAGAAGTTTCTGAGAAGGCTTTCGTCTAGTTTTTATATGAAGATATTTCCTTTTCCAACAGAGGCCTCAAAGCGCTCCAAATAAACACATGCAGATTCTACAAAAGGAGTGTTTCAAAACTGTTCTATCAAAGGGAACGTTCAAGTCTGTGAGTTGAATGCACTCATCACACAGAAGTTTCTCAGAATGCTTCTGTCTAGTTTTTAGGTGAGGAGATTCCATTTCCCAGCATAGGCCTCAAAGCGCTCCAAATATCCCCTTGCAGATTGTACGAAAAGAGTGTTTCAAAGCTGCTCTTTCAAAAGCAAAGTTCAAGTCTGTGTGTTGAATGCACTCATCAGAAAGAAGTTTCTGAGAATGCTTCTGTCTAGTTCTTACGTGAAGATATTTCCTTTTCCAGCTTAGGCCCCAAAGTGCTCCAAATAAACACTTGCAAATTCTACAAAAGGTGTGTTTCAAAATAGTCCTATCAAAAGGAAAGTTCAAGTCTGTGAGTTGAATGCACTTATCATACAGAAGTTTCCTGGAATGCTTCTGTCTAGTTTTTATGTGAAGACACTTCCTTTTCCAGCATAGGCCTCAAAGCGCTCCAAATATCCACTTGCAGATTCTACCAAAAGAGTGTTTCAAAACTGCTCTATCAAAAGCAAACTTCAACACTGTGAGTAGAATGCACTCATCACAAAGAAGTTTCTGAGAATGCTTCTGTCTGGTTCTTATGTGAAGATATTTCCTTCTCCAACATAGGCCTCAAGGTGCTCCGAATAAACACTTGCAGATTCTACAAAAGGAGTGTTTCAAAACTGCTCTTTCGAGAGGAACGTTCAAGTCTGTGAGTTGAATGCACTCATCACACAGAAGTTTCTGAGAATGCTTCCGTCTAGTTGTTATGTGAAGATATTTCCTTTTCCAGCATAGGCCTCAAAACGCTCCAAATATCCCCTTGCAGATTCTACAAAAAGTGTGTTTCAAAAGTGTTCTATCATAAAGAAGGTTCAACTCCGTGAGTTGAATGAAGGCATCGTGAAGAACTTTCTGAGAATGCTTCTCTGTAGTTTTTAGGTGAGGATATTCCATATCCCAGCACAGGCCTCGAAGTGCTCCAAATAACCACTTGCAGATTTTAGCAAAAGAGTGTTTCAAAACTGCTCTTTCTATAGCTAAGTTCAAGTCTGTGAGTTGAATGCACTCAACACAAAGAAGTTTCTGAGAATGCTTCTGTTCAGTTTTTATGTGAAGATATTTCCTTTTCCAGCATAGGCCTCAAACGGCCCCAAATATCCACTTGCACATTCTACAAAAACAGTGTTTCCAAACTTCTCTATCAATTGGTAGGTTCAACTCTGTGAGTTGAATGAACTCATCACGAAGAAGTTTCTGAGAATCCTTCTCTCTAGTTTTCATGTGAAGATATTTCCTTTTCCAACATAGGCCTCAAGGTGCTCCGAATAAACACTTGCAGATTCTTCAAACGTGATGTTTCAAAACTGTTCTATCCAAAGGAACGTTCAAGTCTGTGAGTTGAATGCACTCATTGCAAAGAAGTTTCTCAGAATGCTTCTGTCTAGTTTTTAGGTGAAGAGATTTCATGTCCCAGCATAGGCCTCAAAGCGCTCCAAATATCCACTTGAAGATTCTATAAGAAGAGTGTCTCCAAACTGCTCTTTCCAAAGAAAGCTTCAAGTCTGTGAGTTGAATGCACTCATCACAAAGAAGTTTCTGAGAAGGCTTCCGTCTAGTTTTTATATGAAGATATTTCCTTTTCCAACAGAGGCCTCAAAGCGTTCCAAATAAACACATGCAGATTCTACAAAAGGAGTGTTTCAAAACTGTTCTATCAAAGGGAACGTTCAAGTCTGTGAGTTGAATGCACTCATCACACAGAAGTTTCTCAGAATGCTTCTGTCTAGTTTTTAGGTGAGGAGATTTCATTTCCCAGCATAGGCCTCAAAGCGCTCCAAATATCCCCTTGCAGATTGTACGAAAAGAGTGTTTCAAAGCTGCTCTTTCAAAAGCAAAGTTCAAGTCTGTGTGTTGAATGCACTCATCAGAAAAAAGTTTCTGAGAATGCTTCTGTCTAGTTCTTACGTGAAGATATTTCCTTTTCCAGCTTAGGCCCCAAAGTGCTCCAAATAAACACTTGCAAATTCTACAAAAGGTGTGTTTCAAAAGAGTCCTATCAAAAGGAACGTTCAAGTCTGTGAGTTGAATGCACTTATCATACAGAAGTTTCCTGGAATGCTTCTGTCTAGTTTTTATGTGAAGACACTTCCTTTTCCACCATAGGCCTCAAAGCGCTCCAAATAACCACTTGCAGATTTTAGCAAAAGAGTGTTTCAAAACTGCTCTTTCTATAGGTAAGTTCAAGTCTGTGAGTTGAATGCACTCAACACAAAGAAGTTTCTGAGAATGCTTCTGTTCAGTTTTTATGTGAAGATATTTCCTTTTCCAGCATAGGCCTCAAACGGCTCCAAATATCCACTTGCAGATTCTACAAAAAGAGTGTTTCCAAACTTCTCTATCAATTGGTAGGTTCAACTCTGTGAGTTGAATGAACTCATCATGAAGAAGTTTCTGGGAATCCTTCTCTCTAGTTTTCATGTGAAGATATTTCCTTTTCCAACATGGGCCTCAAGGTGCTCCGAATAAACACTTGCAGATTCTACAAACGTAATGTTTCAAAACTGTTCTATCCAAAGGAACGTTCAAGTCGGTGAGTTGAATGCACTCATTGCAAAGAAGTTTCTCAGAATGCTTCTGTCTAGTTTTTAGTTGAAGAGATTTCATGTCCCAGCATAGGCCTCAAAGCGCTCCAAATATCCACTTGAAGATTCTATAAGAAGAGTGTCTCCAAACTGCTCTTTCCAAAGGAAGCTTCAGGTCTGTGAGTTGAATGCACTCATCACAAAGAAGTTTCTGAGAATGCTTCCGTCTAGTTTTTATATGAAGATATTTCCTTTTCCAACAGAGGCCTCAAAGCGCTCCAAATAAACACATGCAGATTCTACAAAAGGAGTGTTTCAAAACTGTTCTATCAAAGGGAACGTTCAAGTCTGTGAGTTGAATGAACTCAACACACAGAAGTTTCTCAGAATTCTTCTGTCTAGATTTAGGTGAAGAGATTTCATTTCCCAGCATAGGCCTCAAAGCGCTCCAATTATCCCCTTGCAGATTGTACGAAAAGAGTGTTTCAAAGCTGCCCTTTCAAAAGCAACGTTCAAGTCTGTGTGTTGAATGCACTCATCAGAAAGAAGTTTCTGAGAATGCTTCTGTGTAGTTCTTACGTGAAGATATTTCCTTTTCCAGCTTAGGCCCCAAAGTGCTCCAAATAAACACTTGCAAATTCTACAAAAGGTGTGTTTCAAAAGAGTCCTATCAAAAGGAACGTTCAAGTCTGTGAGTTGAATGCACTTATCATACAGAGGTTTCCTGGAATGCTTCTGTCTAGTTTTTATGTGAAGACACTTCCTTTTCCAGCATAGGCCTGAAAGCGCTCCAAATATCCACTTGCAGATTCTACCAAAAGAGTGTTTCAAAACTGCTCTATCAAAAGGAAACTTCAACACTGTGAGTAGAATGCACTCATCACAAAGAAATTTCTGAGAATGATTCTGTCTGGTTCTTATGTGAAGATATTTCCTTTTCCAACATAGGCCTCAAAGCGCTCCAAATAAACACTTGCAGATTCTACAAAAGGAGTGTTTCAAAACTGTTCTATCCAAAGGAACGTTCAAGTCTGTGAGTTGAATGAACACATTGCAAAGAAGTTTCTCAGAATGCTTCTGTCTTGTTTTTAGGTGAAGAGATTTCATGTCCCAGAGTAGGCCTCAAAGCGCTCCAAATATCCACTTGAAGATTCTATAAGAAGAGTGTCCCCAAACTGCTCTTTCCAAAGGAAGCTTCAAGTCTGTGAGTTGAATGCACTCATCACAAAGAAGTTTCTGAGAAAGCTTCCGTCTAGTTTTTATATGAAGATATTTCCTTTTCCAACAGAGGCCTCAAAGCGCTCCAAATAAACACATGCAGATTCTACAAAAGGAGTGTTTCAAAACTGTTCTATCAAAGGGAACGTTCAAGTCTGTGAGTTGAATTCACTCATCACACAGAAGTTTCTCAGAATGCTTCTGTCTAGTTTTTAGATGAGGAGATTTCATTTCCCAGCATAGGCCTCAAAGCGCTCCAAATATCCCCTTGCAGATTGTACGAAAAGAGTGTTTCAAAGCTGCTCTTTCAAAAGCAAAGTTCAAGTCTGTGTGTTGAATGCACTCATCAGAAAGAAGTTTCTGAGAATGCTTCTGTCTAGTTCTAACGTGAAGATATTTCCTTTTCCAGCTTAGGCCCCAAAGTGCTCCAAATAAACACTTGCAAATTCTACAAAAGGTGTGTTTCAAAAGAGTCCTATCAAAAGGAACGTTCAAGTCTGTGAGTTGAATGCACTTATCATACAGAAGTTTCCTGGAATGCTTCTCTCTAGTTTTTAATGTGAAGACACTTCCTTTTCCAGCATAGGCCTCAAAGCGCTCCAAATATCCACTTACAGATTCTACCAAAAGAGTGTTTCAAAACTGCTCTATCAAAAGCAAACTTCAACTCTGTGAGTTGCATGCACTCATCACAAAGAAGTTTCTGAGAATGCTTCTGTCTGGTTCTTATGTGAAGATATTTCCTTTTCCAACATAGGCCTCAAGGTGCTCCGAATAAACACTTGCAGATTCTACAAACGTGATGTTTCAAAACTGTTCTATCCAAAGGAACGTTCAAGTCAGTGAGTTGAATGCACTCATTGCAAAGAAGTTTCTCAGAATGCTTCTGTCTAGTTTTTAGGTGAAGAGATTTCATGTCCCAGCATAGGCCTCAAAGCGCTCCAAATATCCACTTGAAGATTCTATAAGAAGAGTGTCTCCAAACTGCTCTTTCCAAAGGAAGCTTCAAGTCTGTGAGTTGAATGCACTCATCACAAAGAAGTTTCTGAGAAGGCTTTCGTGTAGTTTTTATATAAAGATATTTCCTTTTCCAACAGAGGCCTCAAAGCGCTCCAAATAAACACATGCAGATTCTACAAAAGGAGTGTTTCAAAACTGTTCTATCAAAGGGAACGTTCAAGTTTGTGAGTTGAATGCACTCATCACACAGAAGTTTCTCAGAATGCTTCTGTCTAGTTTTTAGGTGAGGAGATTTCATTTCCCAGCATAGGCCTCAAAGCGCTCCAAATATCCCCTTGCAGATTGTACGAAAAGAGTGTTTCAAAGCTGCTCTTTCAAAAGCAAAGTTCAAGTCTGTGTGTTGAATGCACTCATCAGAAAGAAGTTTCTGAGAATGCTTCTGTCTAGTTCTTACGTGAAGATATTTCCTTTTCCAGCTTAGGCCCCAAAGTGCTCCAAATAAACACTTGCAAATTCTACAAAAGGTGTGTTTCAAAATAGTCCTATCAAAAGGAACGTTCAAGTCCGTGAGTTGAATGCACTTATCATACAGAAGTTTCCTGGAATGCTTCTGTCTAGTTTTTATGTGAAGACACTTCCTTTTCCAGCGTAGGCCTCAAAGCGCTCCAAATATCCACTTGCAGATACTACCAAAAGAGTGTTTCAAAACTGCTCTATCAAAAGCAAACTTCAACACTGTGAGTAGAATGCACTCATCACAAAGAAGTTTCTGAGAATGCTTCTGTCTGGTTCTTATGTGAAGATATTTCCTTTTCCAACATAGGCCTCAAGGTGCTCCGAATAAACACTTGCAGATTCTACAAAAGGAGTGTTTCAAAACTGCTCTTTCGAGAGGAACGTTCAAGTCTGTGAGTTGAATGCACTCATCACACAGAAGTTTCTGAGAATGCTTCCGTCTAGTTGTTATGTGAAGATATTTCCTTTTCCAGCATAGGCCTCAAAACGCTCCAAATATCCCCTTGCAGATTCTACAAAAAGTGTGTTTCAAAAGTGTTCTATCATAAAGAAGGTTCAACTCCGTGAGTTGAATGAAGGCATCATGAAGAACTTTCTGAGAATGCTTCTCTGTAGTTTTTAGGTGAAGATATTCCATATCCCAGCACAGGCCTCGAAGTGCTCCAAATAACCACTTGCAGATTTTAGCAAAAGAGTGTTTCAAAACTGCTCTTTCTATAGGTAAGTTCAAGTCTGTGAGTTGAATGCACTCAACACAAAGAAGTTTCTGAGAATGCTTCTGTTCAGTTTTTATGTGAAGATATTTCCTTTTCCAGCATAGGCCTCAAACGGCCCCAAATATCCACTTGCAGATTCTACAAAAACAGTGTTTCCAAACTTCTCTATCAATTGGTAGGTTCAACTCTGTGAGTTGAATGAACTCATCACGAAGAAGTTTCTGAGAATCCTTCTCTCTAGTTTTCATGTGAAGATATTTCCTTTTCCAACATAGGCCTCAATGTGCTCCGAATAAACACTTGCAGATTCTTCAAACGTGATGTTTCAAAACTGTTCTATCCAAAGGAACGTTCAAGTCTGTGAGTTGAATGCACTCATTGCAAAGAAGTTTCTCAGAATGCTTCTGTCTAGTTTTTAGGTGAAGAGATTTCATGTCCCAGCATAGGCCTCAAAGCGCTCCAAATATCCACTTGAAGATTCTATAAGAAGAGTGTCTCCAAACTGCTCTTTCCAAAGAAAGCTTCAAGTCTGTGAGTTGAATGCACTCATCACAAAGAAGTTTCTGAGAAGGCTTCCGTCTAGTTTTTATATGAAGATATTTCCTTTTCCAACAGAGGCCTCAAAGCGCTCCAAATAAACACATGCAGATTCTACAAAAGGAGTGTTTCAAAACTGTTCTATCAAAGGGAACGTTCAAGTCTGTGAGTTGAATGCACTCATCACACAGAAGTTTCTCAGAATGCTTCTGTCTAGTTTTTAGGTGAGGAGATTTCATTTCCCAGCATAGGCCTCAAAGCGCTCCAAATATCCCCTTGCAGATTGTACGAAAAGAGTGTTTCAAAGCTGCTCTTTCAAAAGCAAAGTTCAAGTCTGTGTGTTGAATGCACTCATCAGAAAGAAGTTTCTGAGAATGCTTCTGTCTAGTTCTTACGTGAAGATATTTCCTTTTCCAGCTTAGGCCCCAAAGTGCTCCAAATAAACACTTGCAAATTCTACAAAAGGTGTGTTTCAAAAGAGTCCTATCAAAAGGAACGTTCAAGTCTGTGAGTTGAATGCACTTATCATACAGAAGTTTCATGGAATGCTTCTGTCTATTTTTTATGTGAAGACACTTCCTTTTCCAGCATAGGCCTCAAAGCGCTCCAAATATCCACTTGCAGATTCTACCAAAAGAGTGTTTCAAAACTGTTCTATCAAAAGCAAACGTCAACACTGTGAGTAGAATGCACTCATCACAAAGAAGTTTCTGAGAATGCTTCTGTCTGGTTCTTATGTGAAGATATTTCCTTTTCCAACATAGGCCTCAAGGTGCTCCGAATAAACACTTGCAGATTCTACAAACGTGATGTTTCAAAACTGTTCTATCCAAAGGAACGTTCAAGTCTGTGAGTTGAATGCACTCATTGCAAAGAAGTTTCTCAGAATGCTTCTGTCTAGTTTTTAGTTGAAGAGATTTCATGTCCCAGCATAGGCCTCAAAGCGCTCCAAATATCCACTTGAAGATTCTATAAGAAGAGTGTCTCCAAACTGCTCTTTCCAAAGGAAGCTTCAAGTCTGTGAGTTGAATGCACTCATCACAAAGAAGTTTCTGAGAAGGCTTCCGTCCAGTTTTTATATGAAGATATTTCCTTTTCCAACAGAGGCCTCAAAGCGCTCCAAATAAACACATGCAGATTCTACAAAAGGAGTGTTTCAAAACTGTTCTATCAAAGGGAACGTTCAAGTCTGTGAGTTGAATGCACTCATCACACAGAAGTTTCTCAGAATGCTTCTGTCTAGTTTTTAGGTGAGGAGATTTCATTTCCCAGCATAGGCCTCAAAGCGCTCCAAATATCCCCTTGCAGATTCTACGAAAAGAGTGTTTCAAAGCTGCTCTTTCAAAAGCAAACTTCAAGTCTGTGTGTTGAATGCACACATCAGAAAGAAGTTTCTGAGAATGCTTCTGTCTAGTTCTTACGTGAAGATATTTCCTTTTCCAGCTTAGGCCCCAAAGTGCTCCAAATAAACACTTGCAAATTCTACAAAAGGTGTGTTTCAAAAGAGTCCTATCAAAAGAAACGTTCAAGTCCGTGAGTTGAATGCACTCATCACACAGAAGTTTCCTCGAATGCTTCTGTCTAGTTTTTATGTGAAGACACTTCTTTTTCCAGCATAGGCCTCAAAGCGCTCCAAATATCCACTTGCAGATTCTACCAAAAGAGTGTTTCAAAACTGCTCTATCAAAAGCAAACTTCAACACTGTGAGTGGAATGCACTCATCACAACTAAGTTTCTGAGAATGCTTCTGTCTGGTTCTTATGTGAAGATATTTCCTTTTCCAACATAGGCCTCAAGGTGCTCCGAATAAACACTTGCAGATTCTACAAAAGGAGTGTTTCAAAACTGCTCTTTCGAGAGGAACGTTCAAGTCTGTGAGTTGAATGCACTCATCACACAGAAGTTTCTGAGAATGCTTCCGTCTAGTTGTTATGTGAAGATATTTCCTTTTCCAGCATAGGCCTCAAAACGCTCCAAATATCCCCTTGCAGATTCTACAAAAAGTGTTTTTCAAAAGTGTTCTATCATAAGGAAGGTTCAACTCCGTGAATTGAATGAAGGCATCGTGAAGAACTTTCTGAGAATGCTTCTCTGTAGTTTTTAGGTGAAGATATTCCATATCCCAGCACAGGCCTCAAAGTGCTCCAAATAACCACTTGCAGATTTTAGCAAAAGAGTGTTTCAAAACTGCTCTTTCTATAGGTAAGTTCAAGTCTGTGAGTTGAATGCACTCAACACAAAGAAGTTTCTGAGAATGCTTCTGTTCAGTTTTTATGTGAAGATATTTCCTTTTCCAGCATAGGCCTCAAACGGCCCCAAATATCCACTTGCAGATTCTACAAAAAGAGTGTTTCCAAACTTCTCTATCAATTGGTAGGTTCAACTCTGTGAGTTGAATGAACTCATCACGAAGCAGTTTCTGAGAATCCTTCTCTCTAGTTTTCATGTGAAGATATTTCCTTTTCCAACATAGGCCTCAAGGTGCTCCGAATAAACACTTGCAGATTCTTCAAACGTGATGTTTCAAAACTGTTCTATCCAAAGGAACTTTGAAGTCTGTGAGTTGAATGCACTCATTGCAAAGAAGTTTCTCAGAATGCTTCTGTCTAGTTTTTAGGTGAAGAGATTTCATGTCCCAGCATAGGCCTCAAAGCGCTCCAAATATCCACTTGAAGATTCTATAAGAAGAGTGTCTCCAAACTGCTCTTTCCAAAGGAAGCTTCAAGTCTGTGAGTTGAATGCACTCATCACAAAGAAGTTTCTGAGAAGGCTTTCGTGTAGTTTTTATATAAAGATATTTCCTTTTCCAACAGAGGCCTCAAAGCGCTCCAAATAAACACATGCAGATTCTACAAAAGGAGTGTTTCAAAACTGTTCTATCAAAGGGAACGTTCAAGTTTGTGAGTTGAATGCACTCATCACACAGAAGTTTCTCAGAATGCTTCTGTCTAGTTTTTAGGTGAGGAGATTTCATTTCCCAGCATAGGCCTCAAAGCGCTCCAAATATCCCCTTGCAGATTGTACGAAAAGAGTGTTTCAAAGCTGCTCTTTCAAAAGCAAATTTCAAGTCTGTGTGTTGAATGCACTCATCAGAAAGAAGTTTCTGAGAATGCTTCTGTCTAGTTCTTACGTGAAGATATTTCCTTTTCCAGCTTAGGCCCCAAAGTGCTCCAAATAAACACTTGCAAATTCTACAAAAGGTGTGTTTCAAAATAGTCCTATCAAAAGGAACGTTCAAGTCCGTGAGTTGAATGCACTTATCATACAGAAGTTTCCTGGAATGCTTCTGTCTAGTTTTTATGTGAAGACACTTCCTTTTCCAGCGTAGGCCTCAAAGCGCTCCAAATATCCACTTGCAGATACTACCAAAAGAGTGTTTCAAAACTGCTCTATCAAAAGCAAACTTCAACACTGTGAGTAGAATGCACTCATCACAAAGAAGTTTCTGAGAATGCTTCTGTCTGGTTCTTATGTGAAGATATTTCCTTTTCCAACATAGGCCTCAAGGTGCTCCGAATAAACACTTGCAGATTCTACAAAAGGAGTGTTTCAAAACTGCTCTTTCGAGAGGAACGTTCAAGTCTGTGAGTTGAATGCACTCATCACACAGAAGTTTCTGAGAATGCTTCCGTCTAGTTGTTATGTGAAGATATTTCCTTTTCCAGCATAGGCCTCAAAACGCTCCTAATATCCCCTTGCAGATTCTACAAAAAGTGTGTTTCAAAAGTGTTCTATCATAAAGAAGGTTCAACTCCGTGAGTTGAATGAAGGCATCATGAAGAACTTTCTGAGAATGCTTCTCTGTAGTTTTTAGGTGAAGATATTCCATATCCCAGCACAGGCCTCGAAGTGCTCCAAATAACCACTTGCAGATTTTAGCAAAAGAGTGTTTCAAAACTGCTCTTTCTATTGGTAAGTTCAAGTCTGTGAGTTGAATGCACTCAACACAAAGAAGTTTCTGAGAATGCTTCTGTTCAGTTTTTATGTGAAGATATTTCCTTTTCCAGCATAGGCCTCAAACGGCCCCAAATATCCACTTGCAGATTCTACAAAAACAGTGTTTCCAAACTTCTCTATCTATTGGTAGGTTCAACTCTGTGAGTTGAATGAACTCATCACGAAGAAGTTTCTGAGAATCCTTCTCTCTAGTTTTCATGTGAAGATATTTCCTTTTCCAACATAGGCCTCAATGTGCTCCGAATAAACACTTGCAGATTCTTCAAACGTGATGTTTCAAAACTGTTCTATCCAAAGGAACGTTCAAGTCTGTGAGTTGAATGCACTCATTGCAAAGAAGTTTCTCAGAATGCTTCTGTCTAGTTTTTAGGTGAAGAGATTTCATGTCCCAGCATAGGCCTCAAAGCGCTCCAAATATCCACTTGAAGATTCTATAAGAAGAGTGTCTCCAAACTGCTCTTTCCAAAGAAAGCTTCAAGTCTGTGAGTTGAATGCACTCATCACAAAGAAGTTTCTGAGAAGGCTTCCGTCTAGTTTTTATATGAAGATATTTCCTTTTCCAACAGAGGCCTCAAAGCGCTCCAAATAAACACATGCAGATTCTACAAAAGGAGTGTTTCAAAACTGTTCTATCAAAGGGAACGTTCAAGTCTGTGAGTTGAATGCACTCATCACACAGAAGTTTCTCAGAATGCTTCTGTCTAGTTTTTAGGTGAGGAGATTTCATTTCCCAGCATAGGCCTCAAAGCGCTCCAAATATCCCCTTGCAGATTGTACGAAAAGAGTGTTTCAAAGCTGCTCTTTCAAAAGCAAAGTTCAAGTCTGTGTGTTGAATGCACTCATCAGAAAGAAGTTTCTGAGAATGCTTCTGTCTAGTTCTTACGTGAAGATATTTCCTTTTCCAGCTTAGGCCCCAAAGTGCTCCAAATAAACACTTGCAAATTCTACAAAAGGTGTGTTTCAAAAGAGTCCTATCAAAAGGAACGTTCAAGTCTGTGAGTTGAATGCACTTATCATACAGAAGTTTCATGGAATGCTTCTGTCTAGTTTTTATGTGAAGACACTTCCTTTTCCAGCATAGGCCTCAAAGCGCTCCAAATATCCACTTGCAGATTCTACCAAAAGAGTGTTTCAAAACTGTTCTATCAAAAGCAAACGTCAACACTGTGAGTAGAATGCACTCATCACAAAGAAGTTTCTGAGAATGCTTCTGTCTGGTTCTTATGTGAAGATATTTCCTTTTCCAACATAGGCCTCAAGGTGCTCCGAATAAACACTTGCAGATTCTACAAACGTGATGTTTCAAAACTGTTCTATCCAAAGGAACGTTCAAGTCTGTGAGTTGAATGCACTCATTGCAAAGAAGTTTCTCAGAATGCTTCTGTCTAGTTTTTAGTTGAAGAGATTTCATGTCCCAGCATAGGCCTCAAAGCGCTCCAAATATCCACTTGAAGATTCTATAAGAAGAGTGTCTCCAAACTGCTCTTTCCAAAGGAAGCTTCAGGTCTGTGAGTTGAATGCACTCATCACAAAGAAGTTTCTGAGAAGGCTTCCGTCCAGTTTTTATATGAAGATATTTCCTTTTCCAACAGAGGCCTCAAAGCGCTCCAAATAAACACATGCAGATTCTACAAAAGGAGTGTTTCAAAACTGTTCTATCAAAGGGAACGTTCAAGTCTGTGAGTTGAATGCACTCATCACACAGAAGTTTCTCAGAATGCTTCTGTCTAGTTTTTAGGTGAGGAGATTTCATTTCCCAGCATAGGCCTCAAAGCGCTCCAAATATCCCCTTGCAGATTCTACGAAAAGAGTGTTTCAAAGCTGCTCTTTCAAAAGCAAACTTCAAGTCTGTGTGTTGAATGCACACATCAGAAAGAAGTTTCTGAGAATGCTTCTGTCTAGTTCTTACGTGAAGATATTTCCTTTTCCAGCTTAGGCCCCAAAGTGCTCCAAATAAACACTTGCAAATTCTACAAAAGGTGTGTTTCAAAAGAGTCCTATCAAAAGAAACGTTCAAGTCCGTGAGTTGAATGCACTCATCACACAGAAGTTTCCTCGAATGCTTCTGTCTAGTTTTTATGTGAAGACACTTCTTTTTCCAGCATAGGCCTCAAAGCGCTCCAAATATCCACTTGCAGATTCTACCAAAAGAGTGTTTCAAAACTGCTCTATCAAAAGCAAACTTCAACACTGTGAGTGGAATGCACTCATCACAACTAAGTTTCTGAGAATGCTTCTGTCTGGTTCTTATGTGAAGATATTTCCTTTTCCAACATAGGCCTCAAGGTGCTCCGAATAAACACTTGCAGATTCTACAAAAGGAGTGTTTCAAAACTGCTCTTTCGAGAGGAACGTTCAAGTCTGTGAGTTGAATGCACTCATCACACAGAAGTTTCTGAGAATGCTTCCGTCTAGTTGTTATGTGAAGATATTTCCTTTTCCAGCATAGGCCTCAAAACGCTCCAAATATCCCCTTGCAGATTCTACAAAAAGTGTTTTTCAAAAGTGTTCTATCATAAGGAAGGTTCAACTCCGTGAATTGAATGAAGGCATCGTGAAGAACTTTCTGAGAATGCTTCTCTGTAGTTTTTAGGTGAAGATATTCCATATCCCAGCACAGGCCTCAAAGTGCTCCAAATAACCACTTGCAGATTTTAGCAAAAGAGTGTTTCAAAACTGCTCTTTCTATAGGTAAGTTCAAGTCTGTGAGTTGAATGCACTCAACACAAAGAAGTTTCTGAGAATGCTTCTGTTCAGTTTTTATGTGAAGATATTTCCTTTTCCAGCATAGGCCTCAAACGGCCCCAAATATCCACTTGCAGATTCTACAAAAAGAGTGTTTCCAAACTTCTCTATCAATTGGTAGGTTCAACTCTGTGAGTTGAATGAACTCATCACGAAGCAGTTTCTGAGAATCCTTCTCTCTAGTTTTCATGTGAAGATATTTCCTTTTCCAACATAGGCCTCAAGGTGCTCCGAATAAACACTTGCAGATTCTTCAAACGTGATGTTTCAAAACTGTTCTATCCAAAGGAACTTTGAAGTCTGTGAGTTGAATGCACTCATTGCAAAGAAGTTTCTCAGAATGCTTCTGTCTAGTTTTTAGGTGAAGAGATTTCATGTCCCAGCATAGGCCTCAAAGCGCTCCAAATATCCACTTGAAGATTCTATAAGAAGAGTGTCTCCAAACTGCTCTTTCCAAAGGAAGCTTCAAGTCTGTGAGTTGAATGCACTCATCACAAAGAAGTTTCTGAGAAGGCTTCCGTCTAGTTTTTATATGAAGATATTTCCTTTTCCAACAGAGGCCTCAAAGCGCTCCAAATAAACACATACAGATTCTACAAAAGGAGTGTTTCAAAACTGTTCTATCAAAGGGAACGTTCAAGTCTGTGAGTTGAATGCACTCATCACACAGAAGTTTCTCAGAATGCTTCTGTCTAGTTTTTAGGTGAGGAGATTTCATTTCCCAGCATAGGCCTCAAAGCGCTCCAAATATCCCCTTGCAGATTCTACGAAAAGAGTGTTTCAAAGCTGCTCTTTCAAAAGCAAAGTTCAAGTCTGTGTGTTGAATGCACTCATCAGAAAGAAGTTTCTGAGAATGCTTCTGTCTAGTTCTTACGTGAAGATATTTCCTTTTCCAGCTTAGGCCCCAAAGTGCTCCAAATAAACACTTGCAAATTCTACAAAAGGTGTGTTTCAAAAGAGTCCTATCAAAAGGAACGTTCAAGTCCGTGAGTTGAATGCACTTATCATACAGAAGTTTCCTGGAATGCTTCTGTCTAGTTTTTATGTGAAGACACTTCCTTTTCCAGCGTAGGCCTCAAAGCGCTCCAAATATCCACTTGCAGATACTACCAAAAGAGTGTTTCAAAACTGCTCTATCAAAAGCAAACTTCAACACTGTGAGTAGAATGCACTCATCACAAAGAAGTTTCTGAGAATGCTTCTGTCTGGTTCTTATGTGAAGATATTTCCTTTTCCAACATAGGCCTCAAGGTGCTCCGAATAAACACTTGCAGATTCTACAAAAGGAGTGTTTCAAAACTGCTCTTTCGAGAGGAACGTTCAAGTCTGTGAGTTGAATGCACTCATCACACAGAAGTTTCTGAGAATGCTTCCGTCTAGTTGTTATGTGAAGATATTTCCTTTTCCAGCATAGGCCTCAAAACGCTCCTAATATCCCCTTGCAGATTCTACAAAAAGTGTGTTTCAAAAGTGTTCTATCATAAAGAAGGTTCAACTCCGTGAGTTGAATGAAGGCATCATGAAGAACTTTCTGAGAATGCTTCTCTGTAGTTTTTAGGTGAAGATATTCCATATCCCAGCACAGGCCTCGAAGTGCTCCAAATAACCACTTGCAGATTTTAGCAAAAGAGTGTTTCAAAACTGCTCTTTCTATTGGTAAGTTCAAGTCTGTGAGTTGAATGCACTCAACACAAAGAAGTTTCTGAGAATGCTTCTGTTCAGTTTTTATGTGAAGATATTTCCTTTTCCAGCATAGGCCTCAAACGGCCCCAAATATCCACTTGCAGATTCTACAAAAACAGTGTTTCCAAACTTCTCTATCTATTGGTAGGTTCAACTCTGTGAGTTGAATGAACTCATCACGAAGAAGTTTCTGAGAATCCTTCTCTCTAGTTTTCATGTGAAGATATTTCCTTTTCCAACATAGGCCTCAATGTGCTCCGAATAAACACTTGCAGATTCTTCAAACGTGATGTTTCAAAACTGTTCTATCCAAAGGAACGTTCAAGTCTGTGAGTTGAATGCACTCATTGCAAAGAAGTTTCTCAGAATGCTTCTGTCTAGTTTTTAGGTGAAGAGATTTCATGTCCCAGCATAGGCCTCAAAGCGCTCCAAATATCCACTTGAAGATTCTATAAGAAGAGTGTCTCCAAACTGCTCTTTCCAAAGAAAGCTTCAAGTCTGTGAGTTGAATGCACTCATCACAAAGAAGTTTCTGAGAAGGCTTCCGTCTAGTTTTTATATGAAGATATTTCCTTTTCCAACAGAGGCCTCAAAGCGCTCCAAATAAACACATGCAGATTCTACAAAAGGAGTGTTTCAAAACTGTTCTATCAAAGGGAACGTTCAAGTCTGTGAGTTGAATGCACTCATCACACAGAAGTTTCTCAGAATGCTTCTGTCTAGTTTTTAGGTGAGGAGATTTCATTTCCCAGCATAGGCCTCAAAGCGCTCCAAATATCCCCTTGCAGATTGTACGAAAAGAGTGTTTCAAAGCTGCTCTTTCAAAAGCAAAGTTCAAGTCTGTGTGTTGAATGCACTCATCAGAAAGAAGTTTCTGAGAATGCTTCTGTCTAGTTCTTACGTGAAGATATTTCCTTTTCCAGCTTAGGCCCCAAAGTGCTCCAAATAAACACTTGCAAATTCTACAAAAGGTGTGTTTCAAAAGAGTCCTATCAAAAGGAACGTTCAAGTCTGTGAGTTGAATGCACTTATCATACAGAAGTTTCATGGAATGCTTCTGTCTAGTTTTTATGTGAAGACACTTCCTTTTCCAGCATAGGCCTCAAAGCGCTCCAAATATCCACTTGCAGATTCTACCAAAAGAGTGTTTCAAAACTGTTCTATCAAAAGCAAACGTCAACACTGTGAGTAGAATGCACTCATCACAAAGAAGTTTCTGAGAATGCTTCTGTCTGGTTCTTATGTGAAGATATTTCCTTTTCCAACATAGGCCTCAAGGTGCTCCGAATAAACACTTGCAGATTCTACAAACGTGATGTTTCAAAACTGTTCTATCCAAAGGAACGTTCAAGTCTGTGAGTTGAATGCACTCATTGCAAAGAAGTTTCTCAGAATGCTTCTGTCTAGTTTTTAGTTGAAGAGATTTCATGTCCCAGCATAGGCCTCAAAGCGCTCCAAATATCCACTTGAAGATTCTATAAGAAGAGTGTCTCCAAACTGCTCTTTCCAAAGGAAGCTTCAGGTCTGTGAGTTGAATGCACTCATCACAAAGAAGTTTCTGAGAAGGCTTCCGTCCAGTTTTTATATGAAGATATTTCCTTTTCCAACAGAGGCCTCAAAGCGCTCCAAATAAACACATGCAGATTCTACAAAAGGAGTGTTTCAAAACTGTTCTATCAAAGGGAACGTTCAAGTCTGTGAGTTGAATGCACTCATCACACAGAAGTTTCTCAGAATGCTTCTGTCTAGTTTTTAGGTGAGGAGATTTCATTTCCCAGCATAGGCCTCAAAGCGCTCCAAATATCCCCTTGCAGATTCTACGAAAAGAGTGTTTCAAAGCTGCTCTTTCAAAAGCAAACTTCAAGTCTGTGTGTTGAATGCACACATCAGAAAGAAGTTTCTGAGAATGCTTCTGTCTAGTTCTTACGTGAAGATATTTCCTTTTCCAGCTTAGGCCCCAAAGTGCTCCAAATAAACACTTGCAAATTCTACAAAAGGTGTGTTTCAAAAGAGTCCTATCAAAAGAAACGTTCAAGTCCGTGAGTTGAATGCACTCATCACACAGAAGTTTCCTCGAATGCTTCTGTCTAGTTTTTATGTGAAGACACTTCTTTTTCCAGCATAGGCCTCAAAGCGCTCCAAATATCCACTTGCAGATTCTACCAAAAGAGTGTTTCAAAACTGCTCTATCAAAAGCAAACTTCAACACTGTGAGTGGAATGCACTCATCACAACTAAGTTTCTGAGAATGCTTCTGTCTGGTTCTTATGTGAAGATATTTCCTTTTCCAACATAGGCCTCAAGGTGCTCCGAATAAACACTTGCAGATTCTACAAAAGGAGTGTTTCAAAACTGCTCTTTCGAGAGGAACGTTCAAGTCTGTGAGTTGAATGCACTCATCACACAGAAGTTTCTGAGAATGCTTCCGTCTAGTTGTTATGTGAAGATATTTCCTTTTCCAGCATAGGCCTCAAAACGCTCCAAATATCCCCTTGCAGATTCTACAAAAAGTGTTTTTCAAAAGTGTTCTATCATAAGGAAGGTTCAACTCCGTGAATTGAATGAAGGCATCGTGAAGAACTTTCTGAGAATGCTTCTCTGTAGTTTTTAGGTGAAGATATTCCATATCCCAGCACAGGCCTCAAAGTGCTCCAAATAACCACTTGCAGATTTTAGCAAAAGAGTGTTTCAAAACTGCTCTTTCTATAGGTAAGTTCAAGTCTGTGAGTTGAATGCACTCAACACAAAGAAGTTTCTGAGAATGCTTCTGTTCAGTTTTTATGTGAAGATATTTCCTTTTCCAGCATAGGCCTCAAACGGCCCCAAATATCCACTTGCAGATTCTACAAAAAGAGTGTTTCCAAACTTCTCTATCAATTGGTAGGTTCAACTCTGTGAGTTGAATGAACTCATCACGAAGCAGTTTCTGAGAATCCTTCTCTCTAGTTTTCATGTGAAGATATTTCCTTTTCCAACATAGGCCTCAAGGTGCTCCGAATAAACACTTGCAGATTCTTCAAACGTGATGTTTCAAAACTGTTCTATCCAAAGGAACTTTGAAGTCTGTGAGTTGAATGCACTCATTGCAAAGAAGTTTCTCAGAATGCTTCTGTCTAGTTTTTAGGTGAAGAGATTTCATGTCCCAGCATAGGCCTCAAAGCGCTCCAAATATCCACTTGAAGATTCTATAAGAAGAGTGTCTCCAAACTGCTCTTTCCAAAGGAAGCTTCAAGTCTGTGAGTTGAATGCACTCATCACAAAGAAGTTTCTGAGAAGGCTTCCGTCTAGTTTTTATATGAAGATATTTCCTTTTCCAACAGAGGCCTCAAAGCGCTCCAAATAAACACATACAGATTCTACAAAAGGAGTGTTTCAAAACTGTTCTATCAAAGGGAACGTTCAAGTCTGTGAGTTGAATGCACTCATCACACAGAAGTTTCTCAGAATGCTTCTGTCTAGTTTTTAGGTGAGGAGATTTCATTTCCCAGCATAGGCCTCAAAGCGCTCCAAATATCCCCTTGCAGATTCTACGAAAAGAGTGTTTCAAAGCTGCTCTTTCAAAAGCAAAGTTCAAGTCTGTGTGTTGAATGCACTCATCAGAAAGAAGTTTCTGAGAATGCTTCTGTCTAGTTCTTACGTGAAGATATTTCCTTTTCCAGCTTAGGCCCCAAAGTGCTCCAAATAAACACTTGCAAATTCTACAAAAGGTGTGTTTCAAAAGAGTCCTATCAAAAGGAACGTTCAAGTCCGTGAGTTGAATGCACTTATCATACAGAAGTTTCCTGGAATGCTTCTGTCTAGTTTTTATGTGAAGACACTTCCTTTTCCAGCGTAGGCCTCAAAGCGCTCCAAATATCCACTTGCAGATACTACCAAAAGAGTGTTTCAAAACTGCTCTATCAAAAGCAAACTTCAACACTGTGAGTAGAATGCACTCATCACAAAGAAGTTTCTGAGAATGCTTCTGTCTGGTTCTTATGTGAAGATATTTCCTTTTCCAACATAGGCCTCAAGGTGCTCCGAATAAACACTTGCAGATTCTACAAAAGGAGTGTTTCAAAACTGCTCTTTCGAGAGGAACGTTCAAGTCTGTGAGTTGAATGCACTCATCACACAGAAGTTTCTGAGAATGCTTCCGTCTAGTTGTTATGTGAAGATATTTCCTTTTCCAGCATAGGCCTCAAAACGCTCCTAATATCCCCTTGCAGATTCTACAAAAAGTGTGTTTCAAAAGTGTTCTATCATAAAGAAGGTTCAACTCCGTGAGTTGAATGAAGGCATCATGAAGAACTTTCTGAGAATGCTTCTCTGTAGTTTTTAGGTGAAGATATTCCATATCCCAGCACAGGCCTCGAAGTGCTCCAAATAACCACTTGCAGATTTTAGCAAAAGAGTGTTTCAAAACTGCTCTTTCTATTGGTAAGTTCAAGTCTGTGAGTTGAATGCACTCAACACAAAGAAGTTTCTGAGAATGCTTCTGTTCAGTTTTTATGTGAAGATATTTCCTTTTCCAGCATAGGCCTCAAACGGCCCCAAATATCCACTTGCAGATTCTACAAAAACAGTGTTTCCAAACTTCTCTATCTATTGGTAGGTTCAACTCTGTGAGTTGAATGAACTCATCACGAAGAAGTTTCTGAGAATCCTTCTCTCTAGTTTTCATGTGAAGATATTTCCTTTTCCAACATAGGCCTCAATGTGCTCCGAATAAACACTTGCAGATTCTTCAAACGTGATGTTTCAAAACTGTTCTATCCAAAGGAACGTTCAAGTCTGTGAGTTGAATGCACTCATTGCAAAGAAGTTTCTCAGAATGCTTCTGTCTAGTTTTTAGGTGAAGAGATTTCATGTCCCAGCATAGGCCTCAAAGCGCTCCAAATATCCACTTGAAGATTCTATAAGAAGAGTGTCTCCAAACTGCTCTTTCCAAAGAAAGCTTCAAGTCTGTGAGTTGAATGCACTCATCACAAAGAAGTTTCTGAGAAGGCTTCCGTCTAGTTTTTATATGAAGATATTTCCTTTTCCAACAGAGGCCTCAAAGCGCTCCAAATAAACACATGCAGATTCTACAAAAGGAGTGTTTCAAAACTGTTCTATCAAAGGGAACGTTCAAGTCTGTGAGTTGAATGCACTCATCACACAGAAGTTTCTCAGAATGCTTCTGTCTAGTTTTTAGGTGAGGAGATTTCATTTCCCAGCATAGGCCTCAAAGCGCTCCAAATATCCCCTTGCAGATTGTACGAAAAGAGTGTTTCAAAGCTGCTCTTTCAAAAGCAAAGTTCAAGTCTGTGTGTTGAATGCACTCATCAGAAAGAAGTTTCTGAGAATGCTTCTGTCTAGTTCTTACGTGAAGATATTTCCTTTTCCAGCTTAGGCCCCAAAGTGCTCCAAATAAACACTTGCAAATTCTACAAAAGGTGTGTTTCAAAAGAGTCCTATCAAAAGGAACGTTCAAGTCTGTGAGTTGAATGCACTTATCATACAGAAGTTTCATGGAATGCTTCTGTCTAGTTTTTATGTGAAGACACTTCCTTTTCCAGCATAGGCCTCAAAGCGCTCCAAATATCCACTTGCAGATTCTACCAAAAGAGTGTTTCAAAACTGTTCTATCAAAAGCAAACGTCAACACTGTGAGTAGAATGCACTCATCACAAAGAAGTTTCTGAGAATGCTTCTGTCTGGTTCTTATGTGAAGATATTTCCTTTTCCAACATAGGCCTCAAGGTGCTCCGAATAAACACTTGCAGATTCTACAAACGTGATGTTTCAAAACTGTTCTATCCAAAGGAACGTTCAAGTCTGTGAGTTGAATGCACTCATTGCAAAGAAGTTTCTCAGAATGCTTCTGTCTAGTTTTTAGTTGAAGAGATTTCATGTCCCAGCATAGGCCTCAAAGCGCTCCAAATATCCACTTGAAGATTCTATAAGAAGAGTGTCTCCAAACTGCTCTTTCCAAAGGAAGCTTCAAGTCTGTGAGTTGAATGCACTCATCACAAAGAAGTTTCTGAGAAGGCTTCCGTCTAGTTTTTATATGAAGATATTTCCTTTTCCAACACAGGCCTCAAAGCGCTCCAAATAAACACATGCAGATTCTACAAAAGGAGTGTTTCCAAACTGTTCTATCAAAGGGAACGTTCAAGTCTGTGAGTTGAATGCACTCATCACACAGAAGTTTCTCAGAATGCTTCTGTCTAGTTTTTAGGAGGAGATTTCATTTCCCAGCATAGGCCTCAAAGCGCTCCAAATATCCCCTTGCAGATTGTACGAAAAGAGTGTTTCAAAGCTGCTCTTTCAAAAGCAAAGTTCAAGTCTGTGTGTTGAATGCACTCATCAGAAAGAAGTTTCTGAGAATGCTTCTGTCTAGTTCTTACGTGAAGATATTTCCTTTTACAGCTTAGGCCCCAAAGGGCTCCAAATAAACACTTGCAAATTCTACAAAAGGTGTGTTTCAAAAGAGTCCTATCAAAAGGAACGTTCAAGTCTATGAGTTGAATGCACTTATCATACAGAAGTTTCCTGGAATGCTTCTGTCTAGTTTTTATGTGAAGACACTTCCTTTTCCAGCATAGGCCTCAAAGCGCTCCAAATATCCACTTGCAGATTCTACCAAAAGAGTGTTTCAAAACTGCTCTATCAAAAGCAAACTTCAACACTGTGAGTAGAATGCACTCATCACAAAGAAGTTTCTGAGAATGCTTCTGTCTGGTTCTTATGTGAAGATATTTCCTTTTCCAACATAGGCCTCAAATCGCTCCAAATAAACACTTGCAGATTCTACAAAAGGAGTGTTTCAAAACTGCTCTTTCGAGAGGAACGTTCAAGTCTGTGAGTTGAATGCACTCATCACACAGAAGTTTCTGAGAATGCTTCCGTCTAGTTGTTATGTGAAGATATTTCCTTTTCCAGCATAGGCCTCAAAACGCTCCAAATATCCCTTTGCAGACTCTACCAAAAGTGTGTTTCAAAAGTGTTCTATCATAAGGAAGGTTCAACTCCATGAGTTGAATGAAGGCATCGTGAAGAACTTTCTGAGAATGCTTCTCTGTAGTTTTTAGGTGAAGATATTCCATATCCCAGCACAGGCCTCGAAGTGTTCCAAATAACCACTTGCAGATTTTAGCAAAAGAGTGTTTCAAAACTGCTCTTTCTATAGGTAAGTTCAAGTCTGTGAGTTGAATGCACTCAACACAAAGAAGTTTCTGAGAATGCTTCTGTTCAGTTTTTATGTGAAGATATTTCCTTTTCCAGCATAGGCCTCAAATGGCTCCAAATATCCACTTGCAGATTCTACAAAAAGAGTGTTTCCAAACTTCTCTATCGATTGGTACGTTCAACCCTGTGAGTTGAATGAACTCATCACGAAGAAGTTTCTGAGAATCCTTCTCTCTAGTTTTCATGTGAAGATATTTCCTTTTCCAACATAGGCCTCAAGGTGCTCCGAATAAACACTTGCAGATTCTACAAACGTGATGTTTCAAAACTGTTCTATCCAAAGGAACGTTCAAGTCTGTGAGTTGAATGCACTCATTGCAAAGAAGTTTCTCAGAATGCTTCTGTCTAGTTTTTAGGTGAAGAGATTTCATGTCCCAGCATAGGCCTCAAAGCGCTCCAAATATCCACTTGAAAATTCTATAAGAAGAGTGTCTCCAAACTGCTCTTTCCAAAGGAAGCTTCAAGTCTGTGAGTTGAAGCACTCATCACAAAGAAGTTTCTGAGAAGGCTTCCGTCTAGTTTTTATATGAAGATATTTCCTTTTCCAACAGAGGCCTCAAAGCGCTCCAAATAAACACATGCAGATTCTACAAAAGGAGTGTTTCAAAACTGTTCTATCAAAGGGAACGTTCATGTCCGTGTGTTGAATGCACTCATCACACAGAAGTTTCTCAGAATGCTTCTGTCTAGTTTTTAGGTGAGGAGATTCATTTCCCAGCAAAGGCCTCAAAGCGCTCCAAATAGCCCCTTGCAGATTGTACGAAAAGAGTGTTTCAAAGCTGCTCTTTCAAAAGCAAAGTTCAAGTCTGTGTGTTGAATGCACTCATCAGAAAGAAGTTTCTGAGAATGCTTCTGTCTAGTTCTTACGTGAAGATATTTCCTTTTCCAGCTTAGGCCCCAAAGTGCTCCAAATAAACACTTGCAAATTCTACAAAAGGTGTGTTTCAAAGAGTCCTATCAAAAGGAACGTTCAAGTCTGTGAGTTGAATGCACTTATCATACAGAAGTTTCCTGGAATGCTTCTGTCTATTTTTTATGTGAAGACACTTCCTTTTCCAGCATAGGCCTCAAAGCGCTGCAAATATCCACTTGCAGATTCTACCAAAAGAGTGTTTCAAAACTGCTCTATCAAAAGCAAACTTCAACTCTGTGAGTAGAATGCACTCATCACAAAGCAGTTTCTGAGAATGCTTCTGTCTGGTTCTTATGTGAAGATATTTCCTTTTCCAACATAGGCCTCAAATCGCTCCAAATAAACACTTGCAGATTCTACAAATGTAGTGTTTCAAAACTGCTCTTTCGAGAGGAACGTTCAAGTCTGTGAGTTGAATGCACTCATCACAAAGAAGTTTCTGAGAATGCTTCCGTCTAGTTGTTATGTGAAGATATTTCCTTTTCCAGCATAGGCCTCAAAACGCTCCAAATATCCCCTTGCAGACTCTACAAAAAGTGTGTTTCAAAAGTGTTCTATCATAAGGAAGGTACAACTCCATGAGTTGAATGAAGGTATCGTGAAGAACTTTCTGAGAATGCTTCTCTGTAGTTTTTAGGTGAAGATATTCCATATCCCAGCACAGGCCTCGAAGTGCTCCAAATAACCACTTGCAGATTTTAGCAAAAGAGTGTTTCAAAACTGCTCTTTCTATAGCTAAGTTCATGTCTGTGAGTTGAATGCACTCAACACAAAGAAGTTTCTGAGAATGCTTCTGTTCAGTTTTTATGTGAAGATATTTCCTTTTCCAGCATAGGCCTCAAACGGCCCCAAATATCCACTTGCAGATTCTACAAAAACAGTGTTTCCAAACTTCTCTATCAATTGGTAGGTTCAACTCTGTGAGTTGAATGAACTCATCACGAAGAAGTTTCTGAGAATCCTTCTCTCTAGTTTTCATGTGAAGATATTTCCTTTTCCAACATAGGCCTCAAGGTGCTCCGAATAAACACTTGCAGATTCTTCAAACGTGATGTTTCAAAACTGTTCTATCCAAAGGAACGTTCAAGTCTGTGAGTTGAATGCACTCATTGCAAAGAAGTTTCTCAGAATGCTTCTGTCTAGTTTTTAGGTGAAGAGATTTCATGTCCCAGCATAGGCCTCAAAGCGCTCCAAATATCCACTTGAAGATTCTATAAGAAGAGTGTCTCCAAACTGCTCTTTCCAAAGGAAGCTTCAAGTCTGTGAGTTGAATGCACTCATCACAAAGAAGTTTCTGAGAAGGCTTCCGTCTAGTTTTTATATGAAGATATTTCCTTTTCCAACAGAAGCCTCAAAGCGCTCCAAATAAACACATGCAGATTCTACAAAAGGAGTGTTTCCAAACTGTTCTATCAAAGGGAACGTTCAAGTCTGTGAGTTGAATGCACTCATCACACAGAAGTTTCTCAGAATGCTTCTGTCTAGTTTTTAGGTGAGGAGATTTCATTTCCCAGCATAGGCCTCAAAGCGCTCCAAATATCCCCTTGCAGATTGTACGAAAAGAGTGTTTCAAAGCTGCTCTTTCAAAAGCAAAGTTCAAGTCTGTGTGTTGAATGCACTCATCAGAAAGAAGTTTCTGAGAATGCTTCTGTCTAGTTCTTACGTGAAGATATTTCCTTTTCCAGCTTAGGCCCCAAAGTGCTCCAAATAAACACTTGCAAATTCTACAAAAGGTGTGTTTCAAAAGAGTCCTATCAAAAGGAACGTTCAAGTCTGTGAGTTGAATGCACTTATCATACAGAAGTTTCCTGGAATGCTTCTGTCTAGTTTTTATGTGAAGACACTTCCTTTTCCAGCATAGGCCTCAAAGCGCTCCAAATATCCACTTGCAGATTCTACCAAAAGAGTGTTTCAAAACTTCTCTATGAAAAGCAAACTTCAACACTGTGAGTAGAATGCACTCATCACAAAGAAGTTTCTGAGAATGCTTCTGTCTGGTTCTTATGTGAAGATATTTCCTTTTCCAACATAGGCCTCAAGGTGCTCCGATTAAAAACACTTGCAGATACTACAAAAGGATTGTTTCAAAAGTGCTCTTTCAAGAGGAACGTTCAAGTCTGTGAGTTGAATGCACTCATTACACAGAAGTTTCTGGGAATGCTTCCGTCTAGTTGTTATGTGAAGATATTTCCTTTTCCAGCATAGGCCTCAAAACGCTCCAAATATCCCCTTGCAGATTCTACAAAAAGTGTGTTTCAAAAGTGTTCTATCATAAGGAAGGTTCAACTCCGTGAGTTGAATGAAGGCATCGTGAAGAACTTTCTGAGAATGCTTCTCTGTAGTTTTTAGGTGAAGATATTCCATATCCCAGCACAGGCCTTAAAGTGCTCCAAATAACCACTTGCAGATTTTAGCAAAAGAGTGTTTCAAAACTGCTCTTTCTATAGGTAAGTTCAAGTCTGTGAGTTGTATGCACTCAACACAAAGAAGTTTCTGAGAATGCTTCTGTTCAGTTTTTATGTGAAGATATTTCCTTTTCCAGCATAGGCCCCAAACGGCTCCAAATATCCACTTACAGATTCTACCAAAAGAGTGTTTCCAAACTGCTCTATCAAAAGCAAACTTCAACTCTGTGAGTTGAATGCACTCATCACAAAGAAGTTTCTGAGAATGGTTCTGTCTGGTTCTTATGTGAAGATATTTCCTTTTCCAACATAGGCCTCAAGGTACTCCGAATAAACACTTGCAGATTCTACAAACGTGATGTTTCAAAACTGTTCTATCCAAAGGAACGTTCAAGTCTGTGAGTTGAATGCACTCATTGCAAAGAAGTTTCTCAGAATGCTTCTGTCTAGTTTTTAGGTGAAGAGATTTCATGTCCCAGCATAGGCCTCAAAGTGCTCCAAATATCCACTTGAAGATTCTATAAGAAGAGTGTCTCCAAACTGCTCTTTCCAAAGGAAGCTTCAAGTCTGTGAGTTGAATGCACTCATCACAAAGAAGTTTCTGAGAAGGCTTCCGTCTAGTTTTTATATGAAGATATTTTCTTTTCCAACACAGGCCTCAAAGCGCTCCAAATAAACACATGCAGATTCTACAAAAGGAGTGTTTCAAAACTGTTCTATCAAAGGGAACGTTCAAGTCTGTGAGTTGAATGCACTCATCACACAGAAGTTTCTCAGAATGCTTCTGTCTAGTTTTTAGGAGGAGATTTCATTTCCCAGCATAGGCCTCAAAGCGCTCCAAATATCCCCTTGCAGATTGTACGAAAAGAGTGTTTCAAAGCTGCTCTTTCAAAAGCAAAGTTCAAGTCTGTGTGTTGAATGCACTCATCAGAAAGAAGTTTCTGAGAATGCTTCTGTCTAGTTCTTACGTGAAGATATTTCCTTTTACAGCTTAGGCCCCAAAGGGCTCCAAATAAACACTTGCAAATTCTACAAAAGGTGTGTTTCAAAAGAGTCCTATCAAAAGGAACGTTCAAGTCTATGAGTTGAATGCACTTATCATACAGAAGTTTCCTGGAATGCTTCTGTCTAGTTTTTATGTGAAGACACTTCCTTTTCCAGCATAGGCCTCAAAGCGCTCCAAATATCCACTTGCAGATTCTACCAAAAGAGTGTTTCAAAACTGCTCTATCAAAAGCAAACTTCAACACTGTGAGTAGAATGCACTCATCACAAAGAAGTTTCTGAGAATGCTTCTGTCTGGTTCTTATGTGAAGATATTTCCTTTTCCAACATAGGCCTCAAATCGCTCCAAATAAACACTTGCAGATTCTACAAAAGGAGTGTTTCAAAACTGCTCTTTCGAGAGGAACGTTCAAGTCTGTGAGTTGAATGCACTCATCACACAGAAGTTTCTGAGAATGCTTCCGTCTAGTTGTTATGTGAAGATATTTCCTTTTCCAGCATAGGCCTCAAAACGCTCCAAATATCCCTTTGCAGACTCTACCAAAAGTGTGTTTCAAAAGTGTTCTATCATAAGGAAGGTTCAACTCCATGAGTTGAATGAAGGCATCGTGAAGAACTTTCTGAGAATGCTTCTCTGTAGTTTTTAGGTGAAGATATTCCATATCCCAGCACAGGCCTCGAAGTGTTCCAAATAACCACTTGCAGATTTTAGCAAAAGAGTGTTTCAAAACTGCTCTTTCTATAGGTAAGTTCAAGTCTGTGAGTTGAATGCACTCAACACAAAGAAGTTTCTGAGAATGCTTCTGTTCAGTTTTTATGTGAAGATATTTCCTTTTCCAGCATAGGCCTCAAATGGCTCCAAATATCCACTTGCAGATTCTACAAAAAGAGTGTTTCCAAACTTCTCTATCGATTGGTAGGTTCAACCCTGTGAGTTGAATGAACTCATCACGAAGAAGTTTCTGAGAATCCTTCTCTCTAGTTTTCATGTGAAGATATTTCCTTTTCCAACATAGGCCTCAAGGTGCTCCGAATAAACACTTGCAGATTCTACAAACGTGATGTTTCAAAACTGTTCTATCCAAAGGAACGTTCAAGTCTGTGAGTTGAATGCACTCATTGCAAAGAAGTTTCTCAGAATGCTTCTGTCTAGTTTTTAGGTGAAGAGATTTCATGTCCCAGCATAGGCCTCAAAGCGCTCCAAATATCCACTTGAAAATTCTATAAGAAGAGTGTCTCCAAACTGCTCTTTCCAAAGGAAGCTTCAAGTCTGTGAGTTGAAGCACTCATCACAAAGAAGTTTCTGAGAAGGCTTCCGTCTACTTTTTATATGAAGATATTTCCTTTTCCAACAGAGGCCTCAAAGCGCTCCAAATAAACACATGCAGATTCTACAAAAGGAGTGTTTCAAAACTGTTCTATCAAAGGGAACGTTCATGTCCGTGTGTTGAATGCACTCATCACACAGAAGTTTCTCAGAATGCTTCTGTCTAGTTTTTAGGTGAGGAGATTCATTTCCCAGCAAAGGCCTCAAAGCGCTCCAAATAGCCCCTTGCAGATTGTACGAAAAGAGTGTTTCAAAGCTGCTCTTTCAAAAGCAAAGTTCAAGTCTGTGTGTTGAATGCACTCATCAGAAAGAAGTTTCTGAGAATGCTTCTGTCTAGTTCTTACGTGAAGATATTTCCTTTTCCAGCTTAGGCCCCAAAGTGCTCCAAATAAACACTTGCAAATTCTACAAAAGGTGTGTTTCAAAGAGTCCTATCAAAAGGAACGTTCAAGTCTGTGAGTTGAATGCACTTATCATACAGAAGTTTCCTGGAATGCTTCTGTCTATTTTTTATGTGAAGACACTTCCTTTTCCAGCATAGGCCTCAAAGCGCTGCAAATATCCACTTGCAGATTCTACCAAAAGAGTGTTTCAAAACTGCTCTATCAAAAGCAAACTTCAACTCTGTGAGTAGAATGCACTCATCACAAAGCAGTTTCTGAGAATGCTTCTGTCTGGTTCTTATGTGAAGATATTTCCTTTTCCAACATAGGCCTCAAATCGCTCCAAATAAACACTTGCAGATTCTACAAAAGTAGTGTTTCAAAACTGCTCTTTCGAGAGGAACGTTCAAGTCTGTGAGTTGAATGCACTCATCACAAAGAAGTTTCTGAGAATGCTTCCGTCTAGTTGTTATGTGAAGATATTTCCTTTTCCAGCATAGGCCTCAAAACGCTCCAAATATCCCCTTGCAGACTCTACAAAAAGTGTGTTTCAAAAGTGTTCTATCATAAGGAAGGTACAACTCCATGAGTTGAATGAAGGTATCGTGAAGAACTTTCTGAGAATGCTTCTCTGTAGTTTTTAGGTGAAGATATTCCATATCCCAGCACAGGCCTCGAAGTGCTCCAAATAACCACTTGCAGATTTTAGCAAAAGAGTGTTTCAAAACTGCTCTTTCTATAGCTAAGTTCATGTCTGTGAGTTGAATGCACTCAACACAAAGAAGTTTCTGAGAATGCTTCTGTTCAGTTTTTATGTGAAGATATTTCCTTTTCCAGCATAGGCCTCAAACGGCCCCAAATATCCACTTGCAGATTCTACAAAAACAGTGTTTCCAAACTTCTCTATCAATTGGTAGGTTCAACTCTGTGAGTTGAATGAACTCATCACGAAGAAGTTTCTGAGAATCCTTCTCTCTAGTTTTCATGTGAAGATATTTCCTTTTCCAACATAGGCCTCAAGGTGCTCCGAATAAACACTTGCAGATTCTTCAAACGTGATGTTTCAAAACTGTTCTATCCAAAGGAACGTTCAAGTCTGTGAGTTGAATGCACTCATTGCAAAGAAGTTTCTCAGAATGCTTCTGTCTAGTTTTTAGGTGAAGAGATTTCATGTCCCAGCATAGGCCTCAAAGCGCTCCAAATATCCACTTGAAGATTCTATAAGAAGAGTGTCTCCAAACTGCTCTTTCCAAAGAAAGCTTCAAGTCTGTGAGTTGAATGCACTCATCACAAAGAAGTTTCTGAGAAGGCTTCCGTCTAGTTTTTATATGAAGATATTTCCTTTTCCAACAGAGGCCTCAAAGCGCTCCAAATAAACAAATGCAGATTCTACAAAAGGAGTGTTTCAAAACTGTTCTATCAAAGGGAACGTTCAAGTCTGTGAGTTGAATGCACTCATCACACAGAAGTTTCTCAGAATGCTTCTGTCTAGTTTTTAGGTGAGGAGATTTCATTTCCCAGCATAGGCCTCAAAGCGCTCCAAATATCCCCTTGCAGATTGTACGAAAAGAGTGTTTCAAAGCTGCTCTTTCAAAAGCAAAGTTCAAGTCTGTGTGTTGAATGCACTCATCAGAAAGAAGTTTCTGAGAATGCTTCTGTCTAGTTCTTACGTGAAGATATTTCCTTTTCCAGCTTAGGCCCCAAAGTGCTCCAAATAAACACTTGCAAATTCTACAAAAGGTGTGTTTCAAAAGAGTCCTATCAAAAGGAACGTTCAACTCTGTGAGTTGAATGCACTTATCATACAGAAGTTTCCTGGAATGCTTCTGTCTAGTTTTTATGTGAAGACACTTCCTTTTCCAGCATAGGCCTCAAAGCGCTCCAAATATCCACTTGCAGATTCTACCAAAAGAGTGTTTCAAAACTGTTCTATCAAAAGCAAACTTCAACACTGTGAGTAGAATGCACTCATCACAAAGAAGTTTCTGAGAATGCTTCTGTCTGGTTCTTATGTGAAGATATTTCCTTTTCCAACATAGGCCTCAAGGTGCTCCGAATAAACACTTGCAGATTCTACAAACGTGATGTTTCAAAACTGTTCTATCCAAAGGAACGTTCAAGTCTGTGAGTTGAATGCACTCATTGCAAAGAAGTTTCTCAGAATGCTTCTGTCTAGTTTTTAGTTGAAGAGATTTCATGTCCCAGCATAGGCCTCAAAGCGCTCCAAATATCCACTTGAAGATTCTATAAGAAGAGTGTCTCCAAACTGCTCTTTCCAAAGGAAGCTTCAAGTCTGTGAGTTGAATGCACTCATCACAAAGAAGTTTCTGAGAAGGCTTCCGTCCAGTTTTTATATGAAGATATTTCCTTTTCCAACAGAGGCCTCAAAGCGCTCCAAATAAACACATGCAGATTCTACAAAAGGAGTGTTTCAAAACTGTTCTATCAAAGGGAACGTTCAAGTCTGTGAGTTGAATGCACTCATCACACAGAAGTTTCTCAGAATGCTTCTGTCTAGTTTTTAGGTGAGGAGATTTCATTTCCCAGCATAGGCCTCAAAGCGCTCCAAATATCCCCTTGCAGATTCTACGAAAAGAGTGTTTTAAAGCTGCTCTTTCAAAAGCAAAGTTCAAGTCTGTGTGTTGAATGCACACATCAGAAAGAAGTTTCTGAGAATGCTTCTGTCTAGTTCTTACGTGAAGATATTTCCTTTTCCAGCTTAGGCCCCAAAGTGCTCCAAATAAACACTTGCAAATTCTACAAAAGGTGTGTTTCAAAAGAGTCCTATCAAAAGAAACGTTCAAGTCCGTGAGTTGAATGCACTCATCACACAGAAGTTTCCTCGAATGCTTCTGTCTATTTTTTATGTGAAGACACTTCCTTTTCCAGCATAGGCCTCAAAGCGCTCCAAATATCCACTTGCAGATTCTACCAAAAGAGTGTTTCAAAACTGCTCTATCAAAAGCAAACTTCAACACTGTGAGTGGAATGCACTCATCACAACTAAGTTTCTGAGAATGCTTCTGTCTGGTTCTTATGTGAAGATATTTCCTTTTCCAACATAGGCCTCAAGGTGCTCCGAATAAACACTTGCAGATTCTACAAAAGGAGTGTTTCAAAACTGCTCTTTCGAGAGGAACGTTCAAGTCTGTGAGTTGAATGCACTCATCACACAGAAGTTTCTGAGAATGCTTCCGTCTAGTTGTTATGTGAAGATATTTCCTTTTCCAGCATAGGCCTCAAAACGCTCCAAATATCCCCTTGCAGATTTTACAAAAAGAGTGTTTCAAAAGTGTTCTATCATAAGGAAGGTTCAACTCCGTGAGTTGAATGAAGGCATCGTGAAGAACTTTCTGAGAATGCTTCTCTGTAGTTTTTAGGTGAAGATATTCCATATCCCAGCACAGGCCTCGAAGTGCTCCAAATAACCACTTGCAGATTTTACCAAAAGAGTGTTTCAAAACTGCTCTTTCTACAGGTAAGTTCAAGTCTGTGAGTTGAATGCACTCAACACAAAGAAGTTTCTGAGAATGCTTCTGTTCAGTTTTTATGTGAAGATATTTTCTTTTCCAGCATAGGCCTCAAACGGCTCCAAATATCCACTTGCAGATTCTACAAAAAGAGTGTTTCCAAACTTCTCTATCAATTGGTAGGTTCAACTCTGTGAGTTGAATGAACTCATCACGAAGAAGTTTCTGAGAATCCTTCTCTCTAGTTTTCATGTGAAGGTATTTCCTTTTCCAACATAGGCCTCAAGGTGCTCCGAATAAACACTTGCAGATTCTACAAACGTAATGTTTCAAAACTGTTCTATCCAAAGGAACGTTCACGTCTGTGAGTTGAATGCACTCATTGCAAAGAAGTTTCTCAGAATGCTTCTGTCTAGTTTTTAGGTGAAGAGATTTCATGTCCCAGCATAGGCCTCAAAGCGCTCCAAATATCCACTTGAAAATTCTATAAGAAGAGTGTCTCCAAACTGCTCTTTCCAAAGGAAGCTTCAAGTCTGTGAGTTGAAGCACTCATCACAAAGAAGTTTCTGAGAAGGCTTCCGTCTAGTTTTTATATGAAGATATTTCCTTTTCCAACAGAGGCCTCAAAGCGCTCCAAATAAACACATGCAGATTCTACAAAAGGAGTGTTTCAAAACTGTTCTATCAAAGGGAACGTTCATGTCTGTGAGTTGAATGCACTCATCACACAGAAGTTTCTCAGAATGCTTCTGTCTAGTTTTTAGGTGAGGAGATTCATTTCCCAGCATAGGCCTCAAAGCGCTCCAAATAGCCCCTTGCAGATTGTACGAAAAGAGTGTTTCAAAGCTGCTCTTTCAAAAGCAAAGTTCAAGTCTGTGTGTTGAATGCACTCATCAGAAAGAAGTTTCTGAGAATGCTTCTGTCTAGTTCTTACGTGAAGATATTTCCTTTTCCAGCTTAGGCCCCAAAGTGCTCCAAATAAACACTTGCAAATTCTACAAAAGGTGTGTTTCAAAGAGTCCTATCAAAAGGAACGTTCAAGTCTGTGAGTTGAATGCACTTATCATACAGAAGTTTCCTGGAATGCTTCTGTCTATTTTTTATGTGAAGACACTTCCTTTTCCAGCATAGGCCTCAAAGCGCTGCAAATATCCACTTGCAGATTCTACCAAAAGAGTGTTTCAAAACTGCTCTATCAAAAGCAAACTTCAACTCTGTGAGTAGAATGCACTCATCACAAAGCAGTTTCTGAGAATGCTTCTGTCTGGTTCTTATGTGAAGATATTTCCTTTTCCAACATAGGCCTCAAATCGCTCCAAATAAACACTTGCAGATTCTACAAAAGTAGTGTTTCAAAACTGCTCTTTCGAGAGGAACGTTCAAGTCTGTGAGTTGAATGCACTCATCACAAAGAAGTTTCTGAGAATGCTTCCGTCTAGTTGTTATGTGAAGATATTTCCTTTTCCAGCATAGGCCTCAAAACGCTCCAAATATCCCCTTGCAGACTCTACAAAAAGTGTGTTTCAAAAGTGTTCTATCATAAGGAAGGTACAACTCCATGAGTTGAATGAAGGTATCGTGAAGAACTTTCTGAGAATGCTTCTCTGTAGTTTTTAGGTGAAGATATTCCATATCCCAGCACAGGCCTCGAAGTGCTCCAAATAACCACTTGCAGATTTTAGCAAAAGAGTGTTTCAAAACTGCTCTTTCTAGAGCTAAGTTCATGTCTGTGAGTTGAATGCACTCAACACAAAGAAGTTTCTGAGAATGCTTCTGTTCAGTTTTTATGTGAAGATATTTCCTTTTCCAGCATAGGCCTCAAACGGCCCCAAATATCCACTTGCAGATTCTACAAAAACAGTGTTTCCAAACTTCTCTATCAATTGGTAGGTTCAACTCTGTGAGTTGAATGAACTCATCACGAAGAAGTTTCTGAGAATCCTTCTCTCTAGTTTTCATGTGAAGATATTTCCTTTTCCAACATAGGCCTCAAGGTGCTCCGAATAAACACTTGCAGATTCTTCAAACGTGATGTTTCAAAACTGTTCTATCCAAAGGAACGTTCAAGTCTGTGAGTTGAATGCACTCATTGCAAAGAAGTTTCTCAGAATGCTTCTGTCTAGTTTTTAGGTGAAGAGATTTCATGTCCCAGCATAGGCCTCAAAGCGCTCCAAATATCCACTTGAAGATTCTATAAGAAGAGTGTCTCCAAACTGCTCTTTCCAAAGAAAGCTTCAAGTCTGTGAGTTGAATGCACTCATCACAAAGAAGTTTCTGAGAAGGCTTCCGTCTAGTTTTTATATGAAGATATTTCCTTTTCCAACAGAGGCCTCAAAGCGTTCCAAATAAACAAATGCAGATTCTACAAAAGGAGTGTTTCAAAACTGTTCTATCAAAGGGAACGTTCAAGTCTGTGAGTTGAATGCACTCATCACACAGAAGTTTCTCAGAATGCTTCTGTCTAGTTTTTAGGTGAGGAGATTTCATTTCCCAGCATAGGCCTCAAAGCGCTCCAAATATCCCCTTGCAGATTGTACGAAAAGAGTGTTTCAAAGCTGCTCTTTCAAAAGCAAAGTTCAAGTCTGTGTGTTGAATGCACTCATCAGAAAGAAGTTTCTGAGAATGCTTCTGTCTAGTTCTTACGTGAAGATATTTCCTTTTCCAGCTTAGGCCCCAAAGTGCTCCAAATAAACACTTGCAAATTCTACAAAAGGTGTGTTTCAAAAGAGTCCTATCAAAAGGAACGTTCAAGTCTGTGAGTTGAATGCACTTATCATACAGAAGTTTCCTGGAATGCTTCTGTCTAGTTTTTATGTGAAGACACTTCCTTTTCCAGCATAGGCCTCAAAGCGCTCCAAATATCCACTTGCAGATTCTACCAAAAGAGTGTTTCAAAACTGTTCTATCAAAAGCAAACTTCAACACTGTGAGTAGAATGCACTCATCACAAAGAAGTTTCTGAGAATGCTTCTGTCTGGTTCTTATGTGAAGATATTTCCTTTTCCAACATAGGCCTCAAGGTGCTCCGAATAAACACTTGCAGATTCTTCAAACGTGATGTTTCAAAACTGTTCTATCCAAAGGAACGTTCAAGTCTGTGAGTTGAATGCACTCATTGCAAAGAAGTTTCTCAGAATGCTTCTGTCTAGTTTTTAGTTGAAGAGATTTCATGTCCCAGCATAGGCCTCAAAGCGCTCCAAATATCCACTTGAAGATTCTATAAGAAGAGTGTCTCCAAACTGCTCTTTCCAAAGGAAGCTTCAAGTCTGTGAGTTGAATGCACTCATCACAAAGAAGTTTCTGAGAAGGCTTCCGTCCAGTTTTTATATGAAGATATTTCCTTTTCCAACAGAGGCCTCAAAGCGCTCCAAATAAACACATGCAGATTCTACAAAAGGAGTGTTTCAAAACTGTTCTATCAAAGGGAACGTTCAAGTCTGTGAGTTGAATGCACTCATCACACAGAAGTTTCTCAGAATGCTTCTGTCTAGTTTTTAGGTGAGGAGATTTCATTTCCCAGCAGAGGCCTCAAAGCGCTCCAAATATCCCCTTGCAGATTCTACGAAAAGAGTGTTTCAAAGCTGCTCTTTCAAAAGCAAAGTTCAAGTCTGTGTGTTGAATGCACACATCAGAAAGAAGTTTCTGAGAATGCTTCTGTCTAGTTCTTACGTGAAGATATTTCCTTTTCCAGCTTAGGCCCCAAAGTGCTCCAAATAAACACTTGCAAATTCTACAAAAGGTGTGTTTCAAAAGAGTCCTATCAAAAGAAACGTTCAAGTCCGTGAGTTGAATGCACTCATCACACAGAAGTTTCCTCGAATGCTTCTGTCTATTTTTTATGTGAAGACACTTCCTTTTCCAGCATAGGCCTCAAAGCGCTCCAAATATCCACTTGCAGATTCTACCAAAAGAGTGTTTCAAAACTGCTCTATCAAAAGCAAACTTCAACACTGTGAGTGGAATGCACTCATCACAACTAAGTTTCTGAGAATGCTTCTGTCTGGTTCTTATGTGAAGATATTTCCTTTTCCAACATAGGCCTCAAGGTGCTCCGAATAAACACTTGCAGATTCTACAAAAGGAGTGTTTCAAAACTGCTCTTTCGAGAGGAACGTTCAAGTCTGTGAGTTGAATGCACTCATCACACAGAAGTTTCTGAGAATGCTTCCGTCTAGTTGTTATGTGAAGATATTTCCTTTTCCAGCATAGGCCTCAAAACGCTCCAAATATCCCCTTGCAGATTTTACAAAAAGAGTGTTTCAAAAGTGTTCTATCATAAGGAAGGTTCAACTCCGTGAGTTGAATGAAGGCATCGTGAAGAACTTTCTGAGAATGCTTCTCTGTAGTTTTTAGGTGAAGATATTCCATATCCCAGCACAGGCCTCGAAGTGCTCCAAATAACCACTTGCAGATTTTAGCAAAAGAGTGTTTCAAAACTGCTCTTTCTACAGGTAAGTTCAAGTCTGTGAGTTGAATGCACTCAACACAAAGAAGTTTCTGAGAATGCTTCTGTTCAGTTTTTATGTGAAGATATTTTCTTTTCCAGCATAGGCCTCAAACGGCTCCAAATATCCACTTGCAGATTCTACAAAAAGAGTGTTTCCAAACTTCTCTATCAATTGGTAGGTTCAACTCTGTGAGTTGAATGAACTCATCACGAAGAAGTTTCTGAGAATCCTTCTCTCTAGTTTTCATGTGAAGGTATTTCCTTTTCCAACATAGGCCTCAAGGTGCTCCGAATAAACACTTGCAGATTCTACAAACGTAATGTTTCAAAACTGTTCTATCCAAAGGAACGTTCAAGTCTGTGAGTTGAATGCACTCATTGCAAAGAAGTTTCTCAGAATGCTTCTGTCTAGTTTTTAGGTGAAGAGATTTCATGTCCCAGCATAGGCCTCAAAGCGCTCCAAATATCCACTTGAAAATTCTATAAGAAGAGTGTCTCCAAACTGCTCTTTCCAAAGGAAGCTTCAAGTCTGTGAGTTGAAGCACTCATCACAAAGAAGTTTCTGAGAAGGCTTCCGTCTAGTTTTTATATGAAGATATTTCCTTTTCCAACAGAGGCCTCAAAGCGCTCCAAATAAACACATGCAGATTCTACAAAAGGAGTGTTCCAAAACTGTTCTATCAAAGGGAACGTTCATGTCTGTGAGTTGAATGCACTCATCACACAGAAGTTTCTCAGAATGCTTCTGTCTAGTTTTTAGGTGAGGAGATTCATTTCCCAGCATAGGCCTCAAAGCGCTCCAAATAGCCCCTTGCAGATTGTACAAAAAGAGTGTTTCAAAGCTGCTCTTTCAAAAGCAAAGTTCAAGTCTGTGTGTTGAATGCACTCATCAGAAAGAAGTTTCTGAGAATGCTTCTGTCTAGTTCTTACGTGAAGATATTTCCTTTTCCAGCTTAGGCCCCAAAGTGCTCCAAATAAACACTTGCAAATTCTACAAAAGGTGTGTTTCAAAGAGTCCTATCAAAAGGAACGTTCAAGTCTGTGAGTTGAATGCACTTATCATACAGAAGTTTCCTGGAATGCTTCTGTCTATTTTTTATGTGAAGACACTTCCTTTTCCAGCATAGGCCTCAAAGCGCTGCAAATATCCACTTGCAGATTCTACCAAAAGAGTGTTTCAAAACTGCTCTATCAAAAGCAAACTTCAACTCTGTGAGTAGAATGCACTCATCACAAAGCAGTTTCTGAGAATGCTTCTGTCTGGTTCTTATGTGAAGATATTTCCTTTTCCAACATAGGCCTCAAATCGCTCCAAATAAACACTTGCAGATTCTACAAAAGTAGTGTTTCAAAACTGCTCTTTCGAGAGGAACGTTCAAGTCTGTGAGTTGAATGCACTCATCACAAAGAAGTTTCTGAGAATGCTTCCGTCTAGTTGTTATGTGAAGATATTTCCTTTTCCAGCATAGGCCTCAAAACGCTCCAAATATCCCCTTGCAGACTCTACAAAAAGTGTGTTTCAAAAGTGTTCTATCATAAGGAAGGTACAACTCCATGAGTTGAATGAAGGTATCGTGAAGAACTTTCTGAGAATGCTTCTCTGTAGTTTTTAGGTGAAGATATTCCATATCCCAGCACAGGCCTCGAAGTGCTCCAAATAACCACTTGCAGATTTTAGCAAAAGAGTGTTTCAAAACTGCTCTTTCTATAGCTAAGTTCATGTCTGTGAGTTGAATGCACTCAACACAAAGAAGTTTCTGAGAATGCTTCTGTTCAGTTTTTATGTGAAGATATTTCCTTTTCCAGCATAGGCCTCAAAGCGCTCCAAATATCCACTTGCAGATTCTACCAAAAGAGTGTTTCAAAACTGTTCTATGAAAAGCAAACTTCAACACTGTGAGTAGAATGCACTCATCACAAAGAAGTTTCTGAGAATGCTTCTGTCTGGTTCTTATGTGAAGATATTTCCTTTTCCAACATAGGCCTCAAGGTGCTCCGAATAAACACTTGCAGATTCTACAAACGTGATGTTTCAAAACTGTTCTATCCAAAGGAACGTTCAAGTCTGTGAGTTGAATGCACTCATTGCAAAGAAGTTTCTCAGAATGCTTCTGTCTAGTTTTTAGTTGAAGAGATTTCATGTCCCAGCATAGGCCTCAAAGCGCTCCAAATATCCACTTGAAGATTCTATAAGAAGAGTGTCTCCAAACTGCTCTTTCCAAAGGAAGCTTCAAGTCTGTGAGTTGAATGCACTCATCACAAAGAAGTTTCTGAGAAGGCTTCCGTCCAGTTTTTATATGAAGATATTTCCTTTTCCAACAGAGGCCTCAAAGCGCTCCAAATAAACACATGCAGATTCTACAAAAGGAGTGTTTCAAAACTGTTCTATCAAAGGGAACGTTCAAGTCTGTGAGTTGAATGCACTCATCACACAGAAGTTTCTCAGAATGCTTCTGTCTAGTTTTTAGGTGAGGAGATTTCATTTCCCAGCATAGGCCTCAAAGCGCTCCAAATATCCCCTTGCAGATTCTACGAAAAGAGTGTTTCAAAGCTGCTCTTTCAAAAGCAAAGTTCAAGTCTGTGTGTTGAATGCACACATCAGAAAGAAGTTTCTGAGAATGCTTCTGTCTAGTTCTTACGTGAAGATATTTCCTTTTCCAGCTTAGGCCCCAAAGTGCTCCAAATAAACACTTGCAAATTCTACAAAAGGTGTGTTTCAAAAGAGTCCTATCAAAAGAAACGTTCAAGTCCGTGAGTTGAATGCACTCATCACACAGAAGTTTCCTCGAATGCTTCTGTCTATTTTTTATGTGAAGACACTTCCTTTTCCAGCATAGGCCTCAAAGCGCTCCAAATATCCACTTGCAGATTCTACCAAAAGAGTGTTTCAAAACTGCTCTATCAAAAGCAAACTTCAACACTGTGAGTGGAATGCACTCATCACAACTAAGTTTCTGAGAATGCTTCTGTCTGGTTCTTATGTGAAGATATTTCCTTTTCCAACATAGGCCTCAAGGTGCTCCGAATAAACACTTGCAGATTCTACAAAAGGAGTGTTTCAAAACTGCTCTTTCGAGAGGAACGTTCAAGTCTGTGAGTTGAATGCACTCATCACACAGAAGTTTCTGAGAATGCTTCCGTCTAGTTGTTATGTGAAGATATTTCCTTTTCCAGCATAGGCCTCAAAACGCTCCAAATATCCCCTTGCAGATTTTACAAAAAGAGTGTTTCAAAAGTGTTCTATCATAAGGAAGGTTCAACTCCGTGAGTTGAATGAAGGCATCGTGAAGAACTTTCTGAGAATGCTTCTCTGTAGTTTTTAGGTGAAGATATTCCATATCCCAGCACAGGCCTCGAAGTGCTCCAAATAACCACTTGCAGATTTTAGCAAAAGAGTGTTTCAAAACTGCTCTTTCTACAGGTAAGTTCAAGTCTGTGAGTTGAATGCACTCAACACAAAGAAGTTTCTGAGAATGCTTCTGTTCAGTTTTTATGTGAAGATATTTTCTTTTCCAGCATAGGCCTCAAACGGCTCCAAATATCCACTTGCAGATTCTACAAAAAGAGTGTTTCCAAACTTCTCTATCAATTGGTAGGTTCAACTCTGTGAGTTGAATGAACTCATCACGAAGAAGTTTCTGAGAATCCTTCTCTCTAGTTTTCATGTGAAGGTATTTCCTTTTCCAACATAGGCCTCAAGGTGCTCCGAATAAACACTTGCAGATTCTACAAACGTAATGTTTCAAAACTGTTCTATCCAAAGGAACGTTCAAGTCTGTGAGTTGAATGCACTCATTGCAAAGAAGTTTCTCAGAATGCTTCTGTCTAGTTTTTATGTGAAGAGATTTCATGTCCCAGCATAGGCCTCAAAGCGCTCCAAATATCCACTTGAAAATTCTATAAGAAGAGTGTCTCCAAACTGCTCTTTCCAAAGGAAGCTTCAAGTCTGTGAGTTGAAGCACTCATCACAAAGAAGTTTCTGAGAAGGCTTCCGTCTAGTTTTTATATGAAGATATTTCCTTTTCCAACAGAGGCCTCAAAGCGCTCCAAATAAACACATGCAGATTCTACAAAAGGAGTGTTTCAAAACTGTTCTATCAAAGGGAACGTTCATGTCTGTGAGTTGAATGCACTCATCACACAGAAGTTTCTCAGAATGCTTCTGTCTAGTTTTTAGGTGAGGAGATTCATTTCCCAGCATAGGCCTCAAAGCGCTCCAAATAGCCCCTTGCAGATTGTACGAAAAGAGTGTTTCAAAGCTGCTCTTTCAAAAGCAAAGTTCAAGTCTGTGTGTTGAATGCACTCATCAGAAAGAAGTTTCTGAGAATGCTTCTGTCTAGTTCTTACGTGAAGATATTTCCTTTTCCAGCTTAGGCCCCAAAGTGCTCCAAATAAACACTTGCAAATTCTACAAAAGGTGTGTTTCAAAGAGTCCTATCAAAAGGAACGTTCAAGTCTGTGAGTTGAATGCACTTATCATACAGAAGTTTCCTGGAATGCTTCTGTCTATTTTTTATGTGAAGACACTTCCTTTTCCAGCATAGGCCTCAAAGCGCTGCAAATATCCACTTGCAGATTCTACCAAAAGAGTGTTTCAAAACTGCTCTATCAAAAGCAAACTTCAACTCTGTGAGTAGAATGCACTCATCACAAAGCAGTTTCTGAGAATGCTTCTGTCTGGTTCTTATGTGAAGATATTTCCTTTTCCAACATAGGCCTCAAATCGCTCCAAATAAACACTTGCAGATTCTACAAAAGTAGTGTTTCAAAACTGCTCTTTCGAGAGGAACGTTCAAGTCTGTGAGTTGAATGCACTCATCACAAAGAAGTTTCTGAGAATGCTTCCGTCTAGTTGTTATGTGAAGATATTTCCTTTTCCAGCATAGGCCTCAAAACGCTCCAAATATCCCCTTGCAGACTCTACAAAAAGTGTGTTTCAAAAGTGTTCTATCATAAGGAAGGTACAACTCCATGAGTTGAATGAAGGTATCGTGAAGAACTTTCTGAGAATGCTTCTCTGTAGTTTTAGGTGAAGATATTCCATATCCCAGCACAGGCCTCGAAGTGCTCCAAATAACCACTTGCAGATTTTAGCAAAAGAGTGTTTCAAAACTGCTCTTTCTATAGCTAAGTTCATGTCTGTGAGTTGAATGCACTCAACACAAAGAAGTTTCTGAGAATGCTTCTGTTCAGTTTTTATGTGAAGATATTTCCTTTTCCAGCATAGGCCTCAAACGGCCCCAAATATCCACTTGCAGATTCTACAAAAACAGTGTTTCCAAACTTCTCTATCAATTGGTAGGTTCAACTCTGTGAGTTGAATGAACTCATCACGAAGAAGTTTCTGAGAATCCTTCTCTCTAGTTTTCATGTGAAGATATTTCCTTTTCCAACATAGGCCTCAAGGTGCTCCGAATAAACACTTGCAGATTCTTCAAACGTGATGTTTCAAAACTGTTCTATCCAAAGGAACGTTCAAGTCTGTGAGTTGAATGCACTCATTGCAAAGAAGTTTCTCAGAATGCTTCTGTCTAGTTTTTAGGTGAAGAGATTTCATGTCCCAGCATAGGCCTCAAAGCCCTCCAAATATCCACTTGAAGATTCTATAAGAAGAGTGTCTCCAAACTGCTCTTTCCAAAGAAAGCTTCAAGTCTGTGAGTTGAATGCACTCATCACAAAGAAGTTTCTGAGAAGGCTTCCGTCTAGTTTTTATATGAAGATATTTCCTTTTCCAACAGAGGCCTCAAAGCGTTCCAAATAAACAAATGCAGATTCTACAAAAGGAGTGTTTCAAAACTGTTCTATCAAAGGGAACGTTCAAGTCTGTGAGTTGAATGCACTCATCACACAGAAGTTTCTCAGAATGCTTCTGTCTAGTTTTTAGGTGAGGAGATTTCATGTCCCAGCATAGGCCTCAAAGCGCTCCAAATATCCCCTTGCAGATTGTACGAAAAGAGTGTTTCAAAGCTGCTCTTTCAAAAGCAAAGTTCAAGTCTGTGTGTTGAATGCACTCATCAGAAAGAAGTTTCTGAGAATGCTTCTGTCTAGTTCTTACGTGAAGATATTTCCTTTTCCAGCTTAGGCCCCAAAGTGCTCCAAATAAACACTTGCAAATTCTACAAAAGGTGTGTTTCAAAAGAGTCCTATCAAAAGGAACGTTCAAGTCTGTGAGTTGAATGCACTTATCATACAGAAGTTTCCTGGAATGCTTCTGTCTAGTTTTTATGTGAAGACACTTCCTTTTCCAGCATAGGCCTCAAAGCGCTCCAAATATCCACTTGCAGATTCTACCAAAAGAGTGTTTCAAAACTGTTCTATCAAAAGCAAACTTCAACACTGTGAGTAGAATGCACTCATCACAAAGAAGTTTCTGAGAATGCTTCTGTCTGGTTCTTATGTGAAGATATTTCCTTTTCCAACATAGGCCTCAAGGTGCTCCGAATAAACACTTGCAGATTCTACAAACGTGATGTTTCAAAACTGTTCTATCCAAAGGAACGTTCAAGTCTGTGAGTTGAATGCACTCATTGCAAAGAAGTTTCTCAGAATGCTTCTGTCTAGTTTTTAGTTGAAGAGATTTCATGTCCCAGCATAGGCCTCAAAGCGCTCCAAATATCCACTTGAAGATTCTATAAGAAGAGTGTCTCCAAACTGCTCTTTCCAAAGGAAGCTTCAAGTCTGTGAGTTGAATGCACTCATCACAAAGAAGTTTCTGAGAAGGCTTCCGTCCAGTTTTTATATGAAGATATTTCCTTTTCCAACAGAGGCCTCAAAGCGCTCCAAATAAACACATGCAGATTCTACAAAAGGAGTGTTTCAAAACTGTTCTATCAAAGGGAACGTTCAAGTCTGTGAGTTGAATGCACTCATCACACAGAAGTTTCTGAGAATGCTTCTGTCTAGTTTTTAGGTGAAGATATTTCCTTTTCCAGCATAGGCCTCAAAACGCTCCAAATATCCTCTTGCAGATTCTACAAAAAGAGTGTTTGCAAACTGTTCTATCAAAAGGAAGGTTCAACTCTGTGAGTTGAATGAATGCATCGTGAAGAACTTTCTGAGAATGCTTCTCTGTAGTTTTCAGGTGAAGATATTCCATATCCCAGCACAGGCCTCGAAGTGCTCCAAATAACCAGTTGCAGATTTTACCAAAAGAGTGTTTCAAAACTGCTCTTTCTACAGGTAAGTTCAGGTCTGTGAGTTGAATGCACTCAACACAAAGAAGTTTCTGAGAATGCTTCTGTTCAGTTTTTATGTGAAGATATTTCCTTTTCCAGCATAGGCCTCAAACGGCTCCAAATATCCACTTGCAGATTCTACAAAAAGAGTGTTTCCAAACTTCTCTATCAATTGGTAGGTTCAACTCTGTGAGTTGAATGAACTCATCACAAAGAAGTTTCTGAGAATCCTTCTCTCTAGTTTTTATGTGAAGATATTTCCTTTTCCAACATAGGCCTCAAGGTGCTCCGAATAAAGACTTGCAGATTCTACAAACGTAATGTTTCAAAACTGTTCTATCAAAAGAAACCTTCAAGTCTGTGAGTTGAATGCACTCATCACACAGAAGTTTCTGAGAATGCTTCTGTCTAGTTTTTAGGTGAAGATATTTCCTTTTCCAGCATTGGCCTCAAAACGCTCCAAATATCCTCTTGCAGATTCTACAAAAAGAGTGTTTCCAAACTGTTCTATCAAAAGGAAGGTTCAACTCTGTGAGTTGAATGAATGCATCGTGAAGAACTTTCTGAGAATACTTCTCTGTAGTTTTCAGGTGAAGATATTCCATATCCCAGCACAGGCCTCGAAGTGCTCCAAATAACCTCTTGCAGATTTTACCAAAAGAGTGTTTCAAAACTGCTCTTTCTACAGGTAAGTTCAAGTCTGTGAGTTGAATGCACTCAACACAAAGAAGTTTCTGAGAATGCTTCTGTTCAGTTTTTATGTGTAGATATTTCCTTTTCCAGCATAGACCTCAAACGGCTCCAAATATCCACTTGCAGATTCTACAAAAAGAGTGTTTCCAAACTTCTCTATCAATTGGTAGGTTCAACTCTGTGAGTTGAATGAACTCATCACAAAGAAGTTTCTGAGAATCCTTCTCTCTAGTTTTTATGTGAAGATATTTCCTTTTCCAACATTGGCCTCAAGGTGCTCCGAATAAACACTTGTAGATCCTACAAACGTAATGTTTCAAAACTGTTCTATCAAACGAAACGTTCAAGTCTGTGAGTTGAATGCACTCATCACAAAGAAGTTTTTGAGAATGCTTCTGTCTAGTTTTTAGGTGAAGATATTTTCTTTTCCAGCATAGGCCTCAAAACGCTCCAAATATCCTCTTTCAGATTCTACAAAAGAGTGTTTCCAAACTGTTCTTTCAAAAGGAAAGTTCAACTCTGTGAGTTGAATGAATGCATCATGAAGAACTTTCTGAGAATGCTTCTCTGTAGTTTTTAGGTGAAGATATTCCATATCCCAGCACAGGCCTCGAAGTGCTCCAAATAACCACTTGCAGATTTTACCAAAAGAGTGTTTCAAAACTGCTCTTTCTATAGGTAAGTTCAAGTCTGTGAGTTGAATGCACTCAACACAAAGAAGTTTCTGAGAATGCTTCTGTTCAGTTTTTATGTGAAGGTATTTCCTTTTCCAGCATAGACCTCAAACGGCTGCAAAGATCCACTTGCAGATTCTACAAAAAGAGTGTTTCCAAACTTCTCTATCAATTGGTAGGTTCAACTCTGTGAGTTGAATGAACTCATCACAAAGAAGTTTCTGAGAATCCTTCTCTCTAGTTTTTATGTGAAGATATTTCCTTTTCCAACATAGGCCTCAAGGTGCTCCGAATAAACATTTGCAGATTCTACAAACGTAATGTTTCAAAACTGTTCTATCAAAAGAAACGTTCAAGTCCGTGAGTTGAATGCACCCATCACACAGAAGTTTCTGAGAATGCTTCTGTCGAGTTTTTAGGTGAAGATATTTCCTTTTCCAGCATAGGCCTCAAGGTGCTCCGAATAAACACTTGCAGATTCTACAAACGTAATGTTTCAAAACTGTTCTATCAAAAGAAACGTTCAAGTCTGTTAGTTGAATGCACTCATCACACAGAAGTTTCTGAGAATGCTTCTGTCTAGTTTTTAGGTGAAGATATTTCCTTTTCCAGCATAGGCCTCAAAACGCTCCAAATATCCTCTTGCAGATTCTACAAAAAGAGTGTTTCCAAACTGTTCTATCAAAAAGAAGGTTCAACTCTGTGAGTTGAATGAATGCATCGTGAAGAACTTTCTGAGAATGCTTCTCTGTAGTTTTTAGGTGAAGATATTCCATATCCCAGCCCAGGCCTCAAAGTGCTCCAAATAACCACTTGCAGATTTTACCAAAAGAGTGTTTCAAGACTGCTCTTTCTACAGCTAAGTTCAAGTCTGTGAGTTGAATGCACTCAACACAAAGAAGTTTCTGAGAATGCTTCTGTTCAGTTTTTATGTGAAGATATTTCCTTTTCCAGCATAGGCCTCAAACGGCTCCAAATATCCACTTGCAGATTCTACAAAAAGAGTGTTTCCAAACTTCTCTATCAATTGGTAGGTTCAACTCTGTGAGTTGAATGAACTCATCACGAAGAAGTTTCTGAGAATCCTTCCCTCTAGTTTTCATGGGAAGATATTTCCTTTTCCAACATAGGCCTCAAGGTGCTCCGAATAAACACTTGCAGATTCTACAAACGTAACGTTTCAAAACTATTCTATCCAAAGGAACGTTCAAGTCTGTGAGTTGAATGCACTCATTGCAAAGAAGTTTCTCAGAATGCTTCTGTCTAGTTTTTAGGTGAAGAGATTTCATGTCCCAGCATAGGCCTCAAAGCGCTCCAAATATCCACTTGAAGATTCTATAAGAAGAGTGTTTCCAAACTGCTCTTTCCCAAGGAAGCTTCAAGTCTGTGAGTTGAATGCACTCATCACAAAGAAGTTTCTGAGAATGCTTCCGTCTAGTTTTTATATGAAGATATTTCCTTTTCCAACCTAGACCTCAAAGCGCTCCAAATAAACAAATGCAGATTCTACAAAAGGAGTGTTTCAAAACTGTTCTATCAAAGGGAACGTTCAAGTCTGTGAGTTGAATGCACTCATCACACAGAAGTTTCTCAGAATGCTTCTGTCTAGTTTTTAGGTGAAGAGATTTCATTTCTCAGCATAGGCCTCAAAGCGCTCCAAATATCCCCTTGCAGATTCTACGAAAGGAGTGTTTCAAAGCTGCTCTTTCAAAAGCAAGGTTCAAGTCTGTGTGTTGAATGCACTCATCAGAAAGAAGTTTCTGAGAATGCTTCTGTCTAGTTCTTACGTGAAGATATTTCCTTTTCCAGCTTAGGCCCCAAAACGCTCCAAATAAACACTTGCAAATTCTACAAAAATAGTGTTTCAAAAGAGTCCTATCAAAAGGAATGTTCAGGTCTGTGAGTTGAATGCACTTATCATACAGAAGTTTCCTGGAATGCTTCTGTCTACTTTTTATGTGAAGACATTTCCTTTTCCAGCATAGGAATCAAAGCGCTCCAAATATCCACTTGCAGATTCTACCAAAAGAGTGTTTCAAAACTGCTCTATCAAAAGCAAGCTTCAACACTGTGAGTAGAATGCACTTATCACAAAGAAGTTTCTGAGAATGCTTCTGTCTGGTTCTTATGTGAAGACATTTCCTTTTCCAACATAGGCCTCAAATCGCTCCAAATAAACACTTGCAGATTCTACAAAAGGAGTGTTTCAAAACTGCTCCTTCGAGAGGAACGTTCAAGTCTGTGAGTTGAATGCACTCATCACACAGAAGTTTCTGAGAATGCTTCTGCCTGGTTCTTATGTGAAGATATTTCCTTTTCCAACATAGGCCTCAAAGCGCTCCAAATAAACTCTTGCAGATTCTACAAAAGGAGTGTTTCAAAACTGCTCTTTTGAGAGGAACGTTCAAGTCTGTGAGTTGATTGCACTCATCACACAGAAGTTTCTGAGAATGCTTCCGTCTAGTTGTTATGTGAAGATATTTCCTTTTCCAGCATAGGCTTCAAAACGCTCCAAATATCCCCTTGCAGATTCTACAAAAAGAGTGTTTCAAAAGTGTTCTATCATAAGGAACGTTCAACTCCATGAGTTGAATGAAGGCATCGTGAAGATCTTTCTGAGAATGCTTCTCTGTAGTTTTTAGGTGAAGATATTCCATATCCCAGCACAGGCCTCGAAGTGCTCCAAATAACCACTTGCAGATTTTACCAAAAGAGTGTCTCAAAACTGCTCTTTCTATAGGTAAGTTCAAGTCTGTGAGGTGAATGCTCTCAACACAAAGAAGTTTCTGAGAATGCTTCTGTTCAGTTTTTATGTGAAGATATTTCCTTTTCCAGCATAGGCCTCAAACGGCTCCAAATATCCACTTGCAGATTCTACCAAAAGAGTGTTTCCAAACTTCTCTATCAATTGGTAGGTTCAACTCTGTGAGTTGAATGAACTCATCACAAAGAAGTTTCTGAGAATCCTTCTCTGTAGTTTTCATGTGAAGATATTTCCTTTTCCAACATAGGCCTCAAGGTGCTCCGAATAAACACTTGCAGATTCTACAAACGTAATGTTTCAAAACTGTTCTATCCAAAGGAACGTTCAAGTCTGTGAGTTGAATGCACTCATTGCAAAGAAGTTTCTCAGAATGCTTCTGTCTAGTTTTTAGGTGAAGAGATTTCATGTCCCAGGGTAGGCCTCAAAGCGCTCCAAATATCCACTTGAAGATACTATAAGAAGAGTGTCTCCAAACTGCTCTTTCCAAAGGAAGCTTCAAGTCTGTGAGGTGAATGCACTCATCACAAAGAAGTTTCTGAGAAGGCTTCCGTCTAGTTTTTACATGAAGATATTTCCTTTTCCAACATAGGCCTCAAAGCGCTCCAAATAAACACTTGCAGATTCTACAAAAGGAGTGTTTCAAAACTGCTTCTTGGAGAGGAACGTTCAAGTCTCTGAGTTGAATGCACTCATCACACAGAAGTTTCTGAGAATGCTTCCGTCTAGTTGTTATGTGAAGATATTTCCTTTTCCAGCATAGGCCTCACAACGCTCCAAATATCCCCTTGCAGATTCTACAAAAAGAGTGTTTCAAAACTGTTCTATCACAAGGAAGGTTCAACTCTGCGAGTTGAATGAAGGCATCGTGAAGAACTTTCTGAGAATGCTTCTCTGTAGTTTTTAGGTGAAGATATTCCATATCCCAGAACAGGCCTCGAAGTGCTCCAAATAACAACTTGCAGATTTTAGCAAAAGAGTGTTTCAAAACTGCTATTTCTATAGGTAAGTTCAAGCCCGTGAGTTGAATGCACTCAACACAAAGAAGTTTCTGAGAATGCTTCTGTTCAGTTTTTATGTGAAGATATTTCCTTTTCCAGCATAGGCCTCAAACGGCTCCAAATATCCACTTGCAGATACTACAAAAAGAGCGTTTCCAAACTTCTCTATCAATTGGTAGGTTCAACTCTGTGAGTTGAATGAGCTCATAACAAAGAAGTTTCTGAGAATCCTTCTCTCTAGTTTTCATGTGAAGATATTTCCTTTTCCAACATAGGCCTCAAGGTGCTCCAAATAAACACTTGCAGATTCTACAAACGTAATGTTTCAAAACTGTTCTATCCAAAGGAACGTTCAAGTATCTGAGTTGAATGCACTCATTGCAAAGAAGTTTCTCAGAATGCTTCTGTCTAGTTTTTAGGTGAAGGGATTTCATGTCCCAGCATAGGCCTCAAAGTGCTCCAAATATCCACTTGAAGATTCTATAAGAAGAGTGTCTCCAAACTGCTTTTTCCAAAGGAAGCTTCTAGTCTGTGAGTTGAATGCACTCATCACAAAGAAGTTTCTGAGAAGGCTTCCGTCTAGTTTTTATATGAAGATATTTCCTTTTCCAACAGAGTCCTCAAAGCGCTCCAAATAAACACATGCAGATTCTACAAAAGGAGTGTTTCAAAACTGTTCTATCAAAGGGAACGTTCAAGTCTGTGAGTTGAATGCACTCATCACACAGAAGTTTCTCAGAATGCTTCTGTCTAGTGTTTAGGTGAGGAGATTTCATTTCCCAGCATAGGCCTCAAAGCGCTCCAAATATCCCCATGCAGATTCTACGAAAAGAGTGTTTCAAAGCTGCTCTTTCAAAAGCAAGGTTCAAGACCGTGTGTTGAATGCACTCATCAGAAAGAAGTTTCTGAGAATGCTTCTGTCTAGTTCTTACGTGAAGATATTTCCTTTTACAGCTTACGCCCCAAAGCGCTCCAAAAAGACACTTGCAAATTCTACAAAAGGAGTGTTTCAAAAGAGTCCTATCAAAAGGAACGTTCAAGTCTGTGAGTTGAATGCACTTATCATACAGAAGTTTCCTGGAATGCTTCTGTCTAGTTTTTATGTGAAGACTTTCCCTTTTCCAGCATAGGCCTCAAAGCGCTCCAAATATCCACTTGCAGATTCTACCAAAAGAGTGTTTCAAAACTGCTCTATCAAAGGCAAGCTTCAACACTGTGAGTAGAATGCACTCATCACAAAGAAGTTTCTGAGAATGCTTCGGTCTGGTTCTTATGTGAAGATATTTCCTTTTCCAACATAGGCCTCAAAGCGCTCCAAATAAACACTTACAGATTCTACAAAAGGAGTGTTCCAAACTGCTCTTTTAAGGGGAACGTTCAAGTCTGTGAGTTGAATGCACTCATCACACAGAAGTTTCTGAGAATGCTTCCGTCTAGTTGTTATGTGAAGATATTTCCTTTTCCAGCATAGGCCTCAAAACGCTCCAAATATCCCCTTGCAGATTTTACAAAAAGAGTGTTTCAAAACTGTTCTATCATAAGGAAGGTTCAACTCCGTGAGTTGAATGAAGGCATCATGAAGAACTTTCTGAGAATGCTTCTCTGTAGTTTTTAGGTGAAGCTATTCCATATCCCAGTACTGGGCTCGAAGTGCTCCAAATAACCCCTTGCAGATTTTAGCAAAAGAGTGTTTCAAAACTGCCCTTTCTATAGGTAAGTTCAAGTCTGTGAGTTGAATGCACTCAACACAAAGAAGTTTCTGAGAATGCTTCTGTTCAGTTTCTATGTGAAGATATTTTCTTTTCCAGCATAGGCCTCAAACGGCTCCAAATATCCACTTGCAGATTCTACAAAAAGAGTGTTTCCAAACTTCTCTATCAATTGGTAGGTTCAACTCTGTGAGTTGAATGAACTCATCACGAAGAAGTTTCTGAGAATCCTTCTCTCTAGTTTTCATGTGAAGATATTTCCTTTTCCAACATGGGCCTCAAGGTGCTCCGAATAAACACTTGCAGATTCTACAAACGTAATGTTTCAAAACTGTTCTATCCAAAGGAACGTTCAAGTCGGTGAGTTGAATGCACACATTGCAAAGAAGTTTCTCAGAATGCTTCTGTCTAGTTTTTAGGTGAAGAGATTTCATGTCCCAGCATAGGCCTCAAAGCGCTCCAAATATCCACTTGAAGATTCTATAAGAAGAGTGTCTCCAAACTGCTCTTTCCAAAGGAAGCTTCAAGTCTGTGAGTTGAATGCACTCATCACAAAGAAGTTTCTGAGAAGGCTTCCGTCTAGTTTTTATATGAAGATATTTCCTTTTCCAACAGAGGCCTCAAAGCGCTCCAAATAAACACATGCAGATTCTACAAAAGGAGTGTTTCAAAACTGTTCTATCAAAGAGAACGTTCAAGTCTGTGAGTTGAATGCACTCAACACACAGAAGTTTCTCAGAATGCTTCTGTCTAGATTTAGGTGAAGAGATTTCATTTCCCAGCATAGGCCTCAAAGCGCTCCAAATATCCCCTTGCAGATTGTACGAAAAGAGTGTTTCAAAGCTCCTCTTTCATAAGCAAGGTTCAAGTCTGTGTGTTGAATGCAGTCATCAGAAAGTAGTTTCTGAGAATGCGTCTGTCTAGTTCTTACGTGAAGATATTTCCTTTTCCAGCGTAGGCCCCAAAGCCCTCCAAATAAACACTTGCAAATTCTACAAAAGGAGTGTTTCAAAAGAGTCCTATCAAAAGGAACGTTCAAGTCTGTGAGTTGAATGCACTTATCATACAGAAGTTTCCTGGAATGCTTCTGTCTAGTTTTTATGTGAAGACACTTCCATTTCCAGCTTAGGCCTCAAAGCGCTCCAAATATCCACTTGCAGATTCTACCAAAAGAGTGTTTCAAAACTGCTCTATCAAAAGCAAGCTTCAACACTGTGAGTAGAATGCACTCATCACAAAGAAGTTTCTGAGAATGCTTCTGTCTGGTTCTTATGTGAAGATATTTCCTTTTCCAACATAGGCCTCAAAGCGCTCCAAATAAACACTTGCAGATTCTACAAAAGGAGTGTTTCAAAACTGCTCTTTCGAGAGGAACGTTCAAGTCTGTGAGATGAATGCACTCATCACACAGAAGTTTCTGAGAATGCTTCCGTCTAGTTGTTATGTGAAGATATTTCCTTTTCCAGCATAGGCCTCAAAACGCTCCAAATATCCCCTTGCAGATTCTACAAAAAGAGTGTTTCAAAACTGTTCTATCATAAGGAAGGTTCAACTCCGTGAGTTGAATGAAGGCATCGTGAAGAACTTTCTGAGAATGCTTCTCTGTAGTTTCTAGGTGAAGATATTCCATATCCCAGCACAGGCCTCGAAGTGCTCCAAATAACCACTTGCAGATTTTAGCAAAAGAGTGTTTCAAAACTGCTCTTTCTATAGGTAAGTTCAAGTCTGTGAGTTGAATGCACTCAACACAAAGAAGTTTCTGAGAATGCTTCTGTTCAGTTTTTATGTGAAGATATTTTCTTTTCCAGCATAGGCCTCAAACGGCTCTAAATATCCACTTGCAGATTCTACAAAAAGAGTGTTTCCAAACTTCTCTATCAATTGGTAGGTTCAACTCTGTGAGTTGAATGAACTCATCAAGAAGAAGTTTCTGAGAATCCTTCTCTCTAGTTTTCATATGAAGATATTTCCTTTTCCAACATAGGCCTCAAGGTGCTCCGAATAAACACTTGCAGATTCTACAAACGTAATGTTTCAAAACTGTTCTATCAAAGGGAACGTTCAAGTCTGTGAGTTGAATGCACTCATCACACAGAAGTTTCTCAGAATGCTTCTGTCTAGTTTTTAGGTGAGGAGATTTCATTTCCCAGCATAGGCCTCAAAGCGCTCCAAATATCCCCTTGCAGATTGTACGAAAAGAGTGTTTCAAAGCTGCTCTTTCAAAAGCAAAGTTCTAGTCTGTGTGTTGAATGCACTCATCGGAAAGAAGTTTCTGAGAATGCTTCTGTCTAGTTCTTACGTGAAGATATTTCCTTTTCCAGCTTAGGCCACAAAGTGCTCCAAATAAACACTTGCAAATTCTACAAAAGGTGTGTTTCAAAAGAGTCCTATCAAAAGGAACGTTCAAGTCTGTGAGTTGAATGCACTTTTCATACAGAAGTTTCCTGGAATGCTTCTGTCTAGTTTTTATGTGAAGACACTTCCTTTTCCAGCATAGGCCTCAAAGCGCTCCAAATATCCACTTGCAGATTCTACCAAAAGAGTGTTTCAAAACTGCTCTATCAAAAGTAAACTTCAACACTGTGAGTAGAATGCACTCATCACAAAGAAGTTTCTGAGAATGCTTCTGTCTGGTTCTTATGTGAAGATATTTCCTTTTCCAACATAGGCCTCAAAGCGCTCCAAATAAACACTTGCAGATTTTACAAAAGGAGTGTTTCAAAACTGCTCTTTTGAGAGGAACGTTCAAGTCTGTGAGATGAATGCACTCATCACACAGAAGTTTCTGAGAATGCTTCCGTCTAGTTTTTATATGAAGATATTTCCTTTTCCAACAGAGGCCTCAAAGCGCTCCAAATAAACACATGCAGATTCTACAAAAGGAGTGTTTCAAAACTGTTCTATCAAAGGGAAGGTTCAACACCGTGAGTTGAATGCACTCATCACACAGAAGTTTCTCAGAATGCTTCTGTCTAGTTTTTAGGTGAGGAGATTTCATTTCCCAGCATATGCCTCAAAGCGCTCCAAATATCCCCTTGCAGATTGTACGAAAAGAGTGTTTCAAAGCTGCTCTTTCAAAAGCAAAGTTCAAGTCTGTGTGTTGAATGCACTCATCAGAAAGAAGTTTCTGAGAATGCTTCTGTCTAGTTCTTACGTGAAGATATTTCCTTTTCCAGCTTAGGCCCCAAAGCCCTCCAAATAAACACTTGCAAATTCTACAAAAGGAGTGTTTCAAAAGAGTCCTATCAAAAGGAACGTTCAAGTCAGTGAGTTGAATGCACTTATCATACAGAGGTTTCCTGGAATGCTTCTGTCTAGTTTTTATGTGAAGACACTTCCTTTTCCAGCATAGGCCTCAAAGCGCTCCAAATATCCACTTGCAGATTCTACCAAAAGAGTGTTTCAAAACTGCTCTATCAAAAGCAAACTTCAACACTGTGAGTAGAATGCACTCATCACAAAGAAGTTTCTGAGAATGCTTCTGTCTGGTTCTTATGTGAAGATATTTCCTTTTCCAACATAGGCCTCAAAGCGCTCCAAATAAACACTTGCAGATTCTACAAAAGGAGTGTTTCAAAACTGCTCTTTTGAGAGGAACGTTCAAGTCTGTGAGATGAATGCACTCATCACACAGAAGTTTCTGAGAATGCTTCCGTCTAGTTGTTATGTGAAGATATTTCCTTTTCCAGCATAGGCCTCAAACCGCTCCAAATATCCCCTTGCAGATTTTACAAAAAGAGTGTTTCAAAAGTGTTCTATCATAAGGAAGGTTCAACTCCGTGAGTAGAATGAAGGCATCATGAAGAACTTTCTGAGAATGCTTCTCTGTAGTTTTTAGGTGAAGGTATTCCATATCCCAGTACTGGGCTGGAAGTGCTCCAAATAACCACTTGCAGATTTTAGCAAAAGAGTGTTTCAAAACTGCTATTTCTATAGGTAATTTCAAGTCTGTGAGTTGAATGCACTCAACACAAAGAAGTATCTGAGAATGCTTCTGTTCAGTTTTTATGTGAAGATATTTTCTTTTCCAGCATAGGCCTCAAACGGCTCCAAATATCCACTTGCAGATTCTACAAAAAGAGTGTTTCCAAACTTCTCTATCAATTGGTAGGTTCAACTCTGTGAGTTGAATGAACTCATCATGAAGAAGTTTCTGGGAATCCTTCTCTCTAGTTTTCATGTGAAGATATTTCCTTTTCCAACATGGGCCTCAAGGTGCTCCGAATAAACACTTGCAGATTCTACAAACGTAATGTTTCAAAACTGTTCTATCCAAAGGAACGTTCAAGTCGGTGAGTTGAATGCACTCATTGCAAAGAAGTTTCTCAGAATGCTTCTGTCTAGTTTTTAGTTGAAGAGATTTCATGTCCCAGCATAGGCCTCAAAGTGCTCCAAATATCCACTTGAAGATTCTATAAGAAGAGTGTCTCCAAACTGCTTTTTCCAAAGGAAGCTTCTAGTCTGTGAGTTGAATGCACTCATCACAAAGAAGTTTCTGAGAAGGCTTCCGTCTAGTTTTTATATGAAGATATTTCCTTTTCCAACAGAGTCCTCAAAGCGCTCCAAATAAACACATGCAGATTCTACAAAAGGAGTGTTTCAAAACTGTTCTATCAAAGGGAACGTTCAAGTCTGTGAGTTGAATGCACTCATCACACAGAAGTTTCTCAGAATGCTTCTGTCTAGTGTTTAGGTGAGGAGATTTCATTTCCCAGCATAGGCCTCAAAGCGCTCCAAATATCCCCATGCAGATTCTACGAAAAGAGTGTTTCAAAGCTGCTCTTTCAAAAGCAAGGTTCAAGACCGTGTGTTGAATGCACTCATCAGAAAGAAGTTTCTGAGAATGCTTCTGTCTAGTTCTTACGTGAAGATATTTCCTTTTACAGCTTACGCCCCAAAGCGCTCCAAAAAGACACTTGCAAATTCTACAAAAGGAGTGTTTCAAAAGAGTCCTATCAAAAGGAACGTTCAAGTCTGTGAGTTGAATGCACTTATCATACAGAAGTTTCCTGGAATGCTTCTGTCTAGTTTTTATGTGAAGACTTTCCCTTTTCCAGCATAGGCCTCAAAGCGCTCCAAATATCCACTTGCAGATTCTACCAAAAGAGTGTTTCAAAACTGCTCTATCAAAGGCAAGCTTCAACACTGTGAGTAGAATGCACTCATCACAAAGAAGTTTCTGAGAATGCTTCTGTCTGGTTCTTATGTGAAGATATTTCCTTTTCCAACATAGGCCTCAAAGCGCTCCAAATAAACACTTACAGATTCTACAAAAGGAGTGTTCCAAACTGCTCTTTTAAGGGGAACGTTCAAGTCTGTGAGTTGAATGCACTCATCACACAGAAGTTTCTGAGAATGCTTCCGTCTAGTTGTTATGTGAAGATATTTCCTTTTCCAGCATAGGCCTCAAAACGCTCCAAATATCCCCTTGCAGATTTTACAAAAAGAGTGTTTCAAAACTGTTCTATCATAAGGAAGGTTCAACTCCGTGAGTTGAATGAAGGCATCATGAAGAACTTTCTGAGAATGCTTCTCTGTAGTTTTTAGGTGAAGCTATTCCATATCCCAGTACTGGGCTCGAAGTGCTCCAAATAACCCCTTGCAGATTTTAGCAAAAGAGTGTTTCAAAACTGCCCTTTCTATAGGTAAGTTCAAGTCTGTGAGTTGAATGCACTCAACACAAAGAAGTTTCTGAGAATGCTTCTGTTCAGTTTCTATGTGAAGATATTTTCTTTTCCAGCATAGGCCTCAAACGGCTCCAAATATCCACTTGCAGATTCTACAAAAAGAGTGTTTCCAAACTTCTCTATCAATTGGTAGGTTCAACTCTGTGAGTTGAATGAACTCATCACGAAGAAGTTTCTGAGAATCCTTCTCTCTAGTTTTCATGTGAAGATATTTCCTTTTCCAACATGGGCCTCAAGGTGCTCCGAATAAACACTTGCAGATTCTACAAACGTAATGTTTCAAAACTGTTCTATCCAAAGGAACGTTCAAGTCGGTGAGTTGAATGCACACATTGCAAAGAAGTTTCTCAGAATGCTTCTGTCTAGTTTTTAGGTGAAGAGATTTCATGTCCCAGCATAGGCCTCAAAGCGCTCCAAATATCCACTTGAAGATTCTATAAGAAGAGTGTCTCCAAACTGCTCTTTCCAAAGGAAGCTTCAAGTCTGTGAGTTGAATGCACTCATCACAAAGAAGTTTCTGAGAAGGCTTCCGTCTAGTTTTTATATGAAGATATTTCCTTTTCCAACAGAGGCCTCAAAGCGCTCCAAATAAACACATGCAGATTCTACAAAAGGAGTGTTTCAAAACTGTTCTATCAAAGAGAACGTTCAAGTCTGTGAGTTGAATGCACTCAACACACAGAAGTTTCTCAGAATGCTTCTGTCTAGATTTAGGTGAAGAGATTTCATTTCCCAGCATAGGCCTCAAAGCGCTCCAAATATCCCCTTGCAGATTGTACGAAAAGAGTGTTTCAAAGCTCCTCTTTCATAAGCAAGGTTCAAGTCTGTGTGTTGAATGCAGTCATCAGAAAGTAGTTTCTGAGAATGCGTCTGTCTAGTTCTTACGTGAAGATATTTCCTTTTCCAGCGTAGGCCCCAAAGCCCTCCAAATAAACACTTGCAAATTCTACAAAAGGAGTGTTTCAAAAGAGTCCTATCAAAAGGAACGTTCAAGTCTGTGAGTTGAATGCACTTATCATACAGAAGTTTCCTGGAATGCTTCTGTCTAGTTTTTATGTGAAGACACTTCCATTTCCAGCTTAGGCCTCAAAGCGCTCCAAATATCCACTTGCAGATTCTACCAAAAGAGTGTTTCAAAACTGCTCTATCAAAAGCAAGCTTCAACACTGTGAGTAGAATGCACTCATCACAAAGAAGTTTCTGAGAATGCTTCTGTCTGGTTCTTATGTGAAGATATTTCCTTTTCCAACATAGGCCTCAAAGCGCTCCAAATAAACACTTGCAGATTCTACAAAAGGAGTGTTTCAAAACTGCTCTTTCGAGAGGAACGTTCAAGTCTGTGAGATGAATGCACTCATCACACAGAAGTTTCTGAGAATGCTTCCGTCTAGTTGTTATGTGAAGATATTTCCTTTTCCAGCATAGGCCTCAAAACGCTCCAAATATCCCCTTGCAGATTCTACAAAAAGAGTGTTTCAAAACTGTTCTATCATAAGGAAGGTTCAACTCCGTGAGTTGAATGAAGGCATCGTGAAGAACTTTCTGAGAATGCTTCTCTGTAGTTTCTAGGTGAAGATATTCCATATCCCAGCACAGGCCTCGAAGTGCTCCAAATAACCACTTGCAGATTTTAGCAAAAGAGTGTTTCAAAACTGCTCTTTCTATAGGTAAGTTCAAGTCTGTGAGTTGAATGCACTCAACACAAAGAAGTTTCTGAGAATGCTTCTGTTCAGTTTTTATGTGAAGATATTTTCTTTTCCAGCATAGGCCTCAAACGGCTCTAAATATCCACTTGCAGATTCTACAAAAAGAGTGTTTCCAAACTTCTCTATCAATTGGTAGGTTCAACTCTGTGAGTTGAATGAACTCATCAAGAAGAAGTTTCTGAGAATCCTTCTCTCTAGTTTTCATATGAAGATATTTCCTTTTCCAACATAGGCCTCAAGGTGCTCCGAATAAACACTTGCAGATTCTACAAACGTAATGTTTCAAAACTGTTCTATCAAAGGGAACGTTCAAGTCTGTGAGTTGAATGCACTCATCACACAGAAGTTTCTCAGAATGCTTCTGTCTAGTTTTTAGGTGAGGAGATTTCATTTCCCAGCATAGGCCTCAAAGCGCTCCAAATATCCCCTTGCAGATTGTACGAAAAGAGTGTTTCAAAGCTGCTCTTTCAAAAGCAAAGTTCTAGTCTGTGTGTTGAATGCACTCATCGGAAAGAAGTTTCTGAGAATGCTTCTGTCTAGTTCTTACGTGAAGATATTTCCTTTTCCAGCTTAGGCCACAAAGTGCTCCAAATAAACACTTGCAAATTCTACAAAAGGTGTGTTTCAAAAGAGTCCTATCAAAAGGAACGTTCAAGTCTGTGAGTTGAATGCACTTTTCATACAGAAGTTTCCTGGAATGCTTCTGTCTAGTTTTTATGTGAAGACACTTCCTTTTCCAGCATAGGCCTCAAAGCGCTCCAAATATCCACTTGCAGATTCTACCAAAAGAGTGTTTCAAAACTGCTCTATCAAAAGTAAACTTCAACACTGTGAGTAGAATGCACTCATCACAAAGAAGTTTCTGAGAATGCTTCTGTCTGGTTCTTATGTGAAGATATTTCCTTTTCCAACATAGGCCTCAAAGCGCTCCAAATAAACACTTGCAGATTTTACAAAAGGAGTGTTTCAAAACTGCTCTTTTGAGAGGAACGTTCAAGTCTGTGAGATGAATGCACTCATCACACAGAAGTTTCTGAGAATGCTTCCGTCTAGTTTTTATATGAAGATATTTCCTTTTCCAACAGAGGCCTCAAAGCGCTCCAAATAAACACATGCAGATTCTACAAAAGGAGTGTTTCAAAACTGTTCTATCAAAGGGAAGGTTCAACACCGTGAGTTGAATGCACTCATCACACAGAAGTTTCTCAGAATGCTTCTGTCTAGTTTTTAGGTGAGGAGATTTCATTTCCCAGCATATGCCTCAAAGCGCTCCAAATATCCCCTTGCAGATTGTACGAAAAGAGTGTTTCAAAGCTGCTCTTTCAAAAGCAAAGTTCAAGTCTGTGTGTTGAATGCACTCATCAGAAAGAAGTTTCTGAGAATGCTTCTGTCTAGTTCTTACGTGAAGATATTTCCTTTTCCAGCTTAGGCCCCAAAGCCCTCCAAATAAACACTTGCAAATTCTACAAAAGGAGTGTTTCAAAAGAGTCCTATCAAAAGGAACGTTCAAGTCAGTGAGTTGAATGCACTTATCATACAGAGGTTTCCTGGAATGCTTCTGTCTAGTTTTTATGTGAAGACACTTCCTTTTCCAGCATAGGCCTCAAAGCGCTCCAAATATCCACTTGCAGATTCTACCAAAAGAGTGTTTCAAAACTGCTCTATCAAAAGCAAACTTCAACACTGTGAGTAGAATGCACTCATCACAAAGAAGTTTCTGAGAATGCTTCTGTCTGGTTCTTATGTGAAGATATTTCCTTTTCCAACATAGGCCTCAAAGCGCTCCAAATAAACACTTGCAGATTCTACAAAAGGAGTGTTTCAAAACTGCTCTTTTGAGAGGAACGTTCAAGTCTGTGAGATGAATGCACTCATCACACAGAAGTTTCTGAGAATGCTTCCGTCTAGTTGTTATGTGAAGATATTTCCTTTTCCAGCATAGGCCTCAAACCGCTCCAAATATCCCCTTGCAGATTTTACAAAAAGAGTGTTTCAAAAGTGTTCTATCATAAGGAAGGTTCAACTCCGTGAGTAGAATGAAGGCATCATGAAGAACTTTCTGAGAATGCTTCTCTGTAGTTTTTAGGTGAAGGTATTCCATATCCCAGTACTGGGCTGGAAGTGCTCCAAATAACCACTTGCAGATTTTAGCAAAAGAGTGTTTCAAAACTGCTATTTCTATAGGTAATTTCAAGTCTGTGAGTTGAATGCACTCAACACAAAGAAGTATCTGAGAATGCTTCTGTTCAGTTTTTATGTGAAGATATTTTCTTTTCCAGCATAGGCCTCAAACGGCTCCAAATATCCACTTGCAGATTCTACAAAAAGAGTGTTTCCAAACTTCTCTATCAATTGGTAGGTTCAACTCTGTGAGTTGAATGAACTCATCATGAAGAAGTTTCTGGGAATCCTTCTCTCTAGTTTTCATGTGAAGATATTTCCTTTTCCAACATGGGCCTCAAGGTGCTCCGAATAAACACTTGCAGATTCTACAAACGTAATGTTTCAAAACTGTTCTATCCAAAGGAACGTTCAAGTCGGTGAGTTGAATGCACTCATTGCAAAGAAGTTTCTCAGAATGCTTCTGTCTAGTTTTTAGTTGAAGAGATTTCATGTCCCAGCATAGGCCTCAAAGCGCTCCAAATATCCACTTGAAGATTCTATAAGAAGAGTGTCTCCAAACTGCTCTTTCCAAAGGAAGCTTCAGGTCTGTGAGTTGAATGCACTCATCACAAAGAAGTTTCTGAGAATGCTTCCGTCTAGTTTTTATATGAAGATATTTCCTTTTCCAACAGAGGCCTCAAAGCGCTCCAAATAAACACATGCAGATTCTACAAAAGGAGTGTTTCAAAACTGTTCTATCAAAGGGAACGTTCAAGTCTGTGAGTTGAATGAACTCAACACACAGAAGTTTCTCAGAATTCTTCTGTCTAGATTTAGGTGAAGAGATTTCATTTCCCAGCATAGGCCTCAAAGCGCTCCAATTATCCCCTTGCAGATTGTACGAAAAGAGTGTTTCAAAGCTGCCCTTTCAAAAGCAACGTTCAAGTCTGTGTGTTGAATGCACTCATCAGAAAGAAGTTTCTGAGAATGCTTCTGTGTAGTTCTTACGTGAAGATATTTCCTTTTCCAGCTTAGGCCCCAAAGTGCTCCAAATAAACACTTGCAAATTCTACAAAAGGTGTGTTTCAAAACAGTCCTATCAAAAGGAACGTTCAAGTCTGTGAGTTGAATGCACTTATCATACAGAGGTTTCCTGGAATGCTTCTGTCTAGTTTTTATGTGAAGACACTTCCTTTTCCAGCATAGGCCTGAAAGCGCTCCAAATATCCACTTGCAGATTCTACCAAAAGAGTGTTTCAAAACTGCTCTATCAAAAGGAAACTTCAACACTGTGAGTAGAATGCACTCATCACAAAGAAGTTTCTGAGAATGATTCTGTCTGGTTCTTATGTGAAGATATTTCCTTTTCCAACATAGGCCTCAAAGCGCTCCAAATAAACACTTGCAGATTCTACAAAAGGAGTGTTTCAAAACTGTTCTATCCAAAGGAACGTTCAAGTCTGTGAGTTGAATGAACACATTGCAAAGAAGTTTCTCAGAATGCTTCTGTCTTGTTTTTAGGTGAAGAGATTTCATGTCCCAGAGTAGGCCTCAAAGCGCTCCAAATATCCACTTGAAGATTCTATAAGAAGAGTGTCCCCAAACTGCTCTTTCCAAAGGAAGCTTCAAGTCTGTGAGTTGAATGCACTCATCACAAAGAAGTTTCTGAGAAAGCTTCCGTCTAGTTTTTATATGAAGATATTTCCTTTTCCAACAGAGGCCTCAAAGCGCTCCAAATAAACACATGCAGATTCTACAAAAGGAGTGTTTCAAAACTGTTCTATCAAAGGGAACGTTCAAGTCTGTGAGTTGAATTCACTCATCACACAGAAGTTTCTCAGAATGCTTCTGTCTAGTTTTTAGATGAGGAGATTTCATTTCCCAGCATAGGCCTCAACGCGCTCCAAATATCCCCTTGCAGATTCTACGAAAAGAGTGTTTCAAAGCTGCTCTTTCAAAAGCAAAGTTCAAGTCTGTGTGTTGAATGCACTCATCAGAAAGAAGTTTCTGAGAATGCTTCTGTCTAGTTCTTACGTGAAGATATTTCCTTTTCCAGCTTAGGCCCCAAAGTGCTCCAAATAAACACTTGCAAATTCTACAAAAGGTGTGTTTCAAAAGAGTCCTATCAAAAGGAACGTTCAAGTCTGTGAGTTGAATGCACTTATCATACAGAAGTTTCCTGGAATGCTTCTCTCTAGTTTTTATGTGAAGACACTTCCTTTTCCAGCATAGGCCTCAAAGCGCTCCAAATATCCACTTACAGATTCTATCAAAAGAGTGTTTCAAAACTGCTCTATCAAAAGCAAACTTCAACTCTGTGAGTTGCATGCACTCATCACAAAGAAGTTTCTGAGAATGCTTCTGTCTGGTTCTTATGTGAAGATATTTCCTTTTCCAACATAGGCCTCAAGGTGCTCCGAATAAACACTTGCAGATTCTACAAACGTGATGTTTCAAAACTGTTCTATCCAAAGGAACGTTCAAGTCAGTGAGTTGAATGCACTCATTGCAAAGAAGTTTCTCAGAATGCTTCTGTCTTGTTTTTAGGTGAAGAGATTTCATGTCCCAGCATAGGCCTCAAAGCGCTCCAAATATCCACTTGAAGATTCTATAAGAAGAGTGTCTCCAAACTGCTCTTTCCAAAGGAAGCTTCAAGTCTGTGAGTTGAATGCACTCATCACAAAGAAGTTTCTGAGAAGGCTTTCGTGTAGTTTTTATATAAAGATATTTCCTTTTCCAACAGAGGCCTCAAAGCGCTCCAAATAAACACATGCAGATTCTACAAAAGGAGTGTTTCAAAACTATTCTATCAAAGGGAACGTTCAAGTTTGTGAGTTGAATGCACTCATCACACAGAAGTTTCTCAGAATGCTTCTGTCTAGTTTTTAGGTGAGGAGATTTCATTTCCCAGCATAGGCCTCAAAGCGCTCCAAATATCCCCTTGCAGATTGTACGAAAAGAGTGTTTCAAAGCTGCTCTTTCAAAAGCAAAGTTCAAGTCTGTGTGTTGAATGCACTCATCAGAAAGAAGTTTCTGAGAATGCTTCTGTCTAGTTCTTACGTGAAGATATTTCCTTTTCCAGCTTAGGCCCCAAAGTGCTCCAAATAAACACTTGCAAATTCTACAAAAGGTGTGTTTCAAAATAGTCCTATCAAAAGGAACGTTCAAGTCTGTGAGTTGAATGCACTTATCATACAGAAGTTTCCTGGAATGCTTCTGTCTAGTTTTTATGTGAAGACACTTCCTTTTCCAGCGTAGGCCTCAAAGCGCTCCAAATATCCACTTGCAGATACTACCAAAAGAGTGTTTCAAAACTGCTCTATCAAAAGCAAACTTCAACACTGTGAGTAGAATGCACTCATCACAAAGAAGTTTCTGAGAATGCTTCTGTCTGGTTCTTATGTGAAGATATTTCCTTTTCCAACATAGGCCTCAAGGTGCTCCGAATAAACACTTGCAGATTCTACAAAAGGAGTGTTTCAAAACTGCTCTTTCGAGAGGAACGTTCAAGTCTGTGAGTTGAATGCACTCATCACACAGAAGTTTCTGAGAATGCTTCCGTCTAGTTGTTATGTGAAGATATTTCCTTTTCCAGCATAGGCCTCAAAACGCTCCAAATATCCCCTTGCAGATTCTACAAAAAGTGTGTTTCAAAAGTGTTCTATCATAAAGAAGGTTCAACTCCGTGAGTTGAATGAAGGCATCATGAAGAGCTTTCTGAGAATGCTTCTCTGTAGTTTTTAGGTGAAGATATTCCATATCCCAGCACAGGCCTCGAAGTGCTCCAAATAACCACTTGCAGATTTTAGCAAAAGAGTGTTTCAAAACTGCTCTTTCTATAGGTAAGTTCAAGTCTGTGAGTTGAATGCACTCAACACAAAGAAGTTTCTGAGAATGCTTCTGTTCAGTTTTTATGTGAAGATATTTCCTTTTCCAGCATAGGCCTCAAACGGCCCCAAATATCCACTTGCAGATTCTACAAAAACAGTGTTTCCAAACTTCTCTATCAATTGGTAGGTTCAACTCTGTGAGTTGAATGAACTCATCACGAAGAAGTTTCTGAGAATCCTTCTCTCTAGTTTTCATGTGAAGATATTTCCTTTTCCAACATAGGCCTCAATGTGCTCCGAATAAACACTTGCAGATTCTTCAAACGTGATGTTTCAAAACTGTTCTATCCAAAGGAACGTTCAAGTCTGTGAGTTGAATGCACTCATTGCAAAGAAGTTTCTCAGAATGCTTCTGTCTAGTTTTTAGGTGAAGAGATTTCATGTCCCAGCATAGGCCTCAAAGCGCTCCAAATATCCACTTGAAGATTCTATAAGAAGAGTGTCTCCAAACTGCTCTTTCCAAAGAAAGCTTCAAGTCTGTGAGTTGAATGCACTCATCACAAAGAAGTTTCTGAGAAGGCTTCCGTCTAGTTTTTATATGAAGATATTTCCTTTTCCAACAGAGGCCTCAAAGCGCTCCAAATAAACACATGCAGATTCTACAAAAGGAGTGTTTCAAAACTGTTCTATCAAAGGGAACGTTCAAGTCTGTGAGTTGAATGCACTCATCACACAGAAGTTTCTCAGAATGCTTCTGTCTAGTTTTTAGGTGAGGAGATTTCATTTCCCAGCATAGGCCTCAAAGCGCTCCAAATATCCCCTTGCAGATTGTACGAAAAGAGTGTTTCAAAGCTGCTCTTTCAAAAGCAAAGTTCAAGTCTGTGTGTTGAATGCACTCATCAGAAAGAAGTTTCTGAGAATGCTTCTGTCTAGTTCTTACGTGAAGATATTTCCTTTTCCAGCTTAGGCCCCAAAGTGCTCCAAATAAACACTTGCAAATTCTACAAAAGGTGTGTTTCAAAAGAGTCCTATCAAAAGGAACGTTCAAGTCTGTGAGTTGAATGCACTTATCATACAGAAGTTTCATGGAATGCTTCTGTCTAGTTTTTATGTGAAGACACTTCCTTTTCCAGCATAGGCCTCAAAGCGCTCCAAATATCCACTTGCAGATTCTACCAAAAGAGTGTTTCAAAACTGTTCTATCAAAAGCAAACGTCAACACTGTGAGTAGAATGCACTCATCACAAAGAAGTTTCTGAGAATGCTTCTGTCTGGTTCTTATGTGAAGATATTTCCTTTTCCAACATAGGCCTCAAGGTGCTCCGAATAAACACTTGCAGATTCTACAAACGTGATGTTTCAAAACTGTTCTATCCAAAGGAACGTTCAAGTCTGTGAGTTGAATGCACTCATTGCAAAGAAGTTTCTCAGAATGCTTCTGTCTAGTTTTTAGTTGAAGAGATTTCATGTCCCAGCATAGGCCTCAAAGCGCTCCAAATATCCACTTGAAGATTCTATAAGAAGAGTGTCTCCAAACTGCTCTTTCCAAAGGAAGCTTCAAGTCTGTGAGTTGAATGCACTCATCACAAAGAAGTTTCTGAGAAGGCTTCCGTCCAGTTTTTATATGAAGATATTTCCTTTTCCAACAGAGGCCTCAAAGCGCTCCAAATAAACACATGCAGATTCTACAAAAGGAGTGTTTCAAAACTGTTCTATCAAAGGGAACGTTCAAGTCTGTGAGTTGAATGCACTCATCACACAGAAGTTTCTCAGAATGCTTCTGTCTAGTTTTGAGGTGAGGAGATTTCATTTCCCAGCATAGGCCTCAAAGCGCTCCAAATATCCCCTTGCAGATTCTACGAAAAGAGTGTTTCAAAGCTGCTCTTTCAAAAGCAAAGTTCAAGTCTGTGTGTTGAATGCACACATCAGAAAGAAGTTTCTGAGAATGCTTCTGTCTAGTTCTTACGTGAAGATATTTCCTTTTCCAGCTTAGGCCCCAAAGTGCTCCAAATAAACACCTGCAAATTCTACAAAAGGTGTGTTTCAAAAGAGTCCTATCAAAAGAAACGTTCAAGTCCGTGAGTTGAATGCACTCATCACACAGAAGTTTCCTCGAATGCTTCTGTCTAGTTTTTATGTGAAGACACTTCCTTTTCCAGCATAGGCCTCAAAGCGCTCCAAATATCCACTTGCACATTCTACCAAAAGAGTGTTTCAAAACTGCTCTATCAAAAGCAAACTTCAACACTGTGAGTGGAATGCACTCATCACAACTAAGTTTCTGAGAATGCTTCTGTCTGGTTCTTATGTGAAGATATTTCCTTTTCCAACATAGGCCTCAAGTTGCTCCGAATAAACACTTGCAGATTCTACAAAAGGAGTGTTTCAAAACTGCTCTTTCGAGAGGAACGTTCAAGTCTGTGAGTTGAATGCACTCATCACACAGAAGTTTCTGAGAATGCTTCCGTCTAGTTGTTATGTGAAGATATTTCCTTTTCCAGCATAGGCCTCAAAACGCTCCAAATATCCCCTTGCAGATTCTACAAAAAGTGTTTTTCAAAAGTGTTCTATCATAAGGAAGGTTCAACTCCGTGAGTTGAATGAAGGCATCGTGAAGAACTTTCTGAGAATGCTTCTCTGTAGTTTTTAGGTGAAGATATTCCATATCCCAGCACAGGCCTCGAAGTGCTCCAAATAACCACTTGCAGATTTTAGCAAAAGAGTGTTTCAAAACTGCTCTTTCTATAGGTAAGTTCAAGTCTGTGAGTTGAATGCACTCAACACAAAGAAGTTTCTGAGAATGTTTCTGTTCAGTTTTTATGTGAAGATATTTCCTTTTCCAGCATAGGCCTCAAACGGCCCCAAATATCCACTTGCAGATTCTACAAAAAGAGTGTTTCCAAACTTCTCTATCAATTGGTAGGTTCAACTCTGTGAGTTGAATGAACTCATCACGAAGAAGTTTCTGACAATCCTTCTATCTAGTTTTCATGTGAAGATATTTCCTTTTCCAACATAGGCCTCAAGGTGCTCCGAATAAACACTTGCAGATTCTTCAAACGTGATGTTTCAAAACTGTTCTATCCAAAGGAACGTTGAAGTCTGTGAGTTGAATGCACTCATTGCAAAGAAGTTTCTCAGAATGCTTCTGTCTAGTTTTTAGGTGAAGAGGTTTCATGTCCCAGCATAGGCCTCAAAGCGCTCCAAATATCCACTTGAAGATTCTATAAGAAGAGTGTCTCCAAACTGCTCTTTCCAAAGGAAGCTTCAAGTCTGTGAGTTGAATGCACTCATCACAAAGAAGTTTCTGAGAAGGCTTTCGTCTAGTTTTTATATGAAGATATTTCCTTTTCCAACAGAGGCCTCAAAGCGCTCCAAATAAACACATGCAGATTCTACAAAAGGAGTGTTTCAAAACTGTTCTATCAAAGGGAACGTTCAAGTCTGTGAGTTGAATGCACTCATCACACAGAAGTTTCTCAGAATGCTTCTGTCTAGTTTTTAGGTGAGGAGATTCCATTTCCCAGCATAGGCCTCAAAGCGCTCCAAATATCCCCTTGCAGATTGTACGAAAAGAGTGTTTCAAAGCTGCTCTTTCAAAAGCAAAGTTCAAGTCTGTGTGTTGAATGCACTCATCAGAAAGAAGTTTCTGAGAATGCTTCTGTCTAGTTCTTACGTGAAGATATTTCCTTTTCCAGCTTAGGCCTCAAAGCGCTCCAAATAAACACTTGCAAATTCTACAAAAGGAGTGTTTCCAAAGAGTTCTATCAAAAGGAACGTTCAAGTCTGTGAGTTGAATGCACTTATCATACAGAAGTTTCCTGGAATGCTTCTGTGTAGTTTTTATGTGAAGACATTTCCTTTTCCAGCATAGGCCTCAAAGCGCTCCAAATATCCACTTGCAGATTCTACCAAAAGAGTGTTTCAAAACTGCTCTATCAAAAGCAGGCTTCAAAACTGTGAGTAGAATGCACTCATCACAAAGAAGTTTCTGAGAATGCTTCTGTCTAGTTTTTATGTGAAGATATTTCCTTTTCCAACATAGGCCTCAAAGCGCTCCAAATAAACACTTGCAGATTCTACAAAAGGAGTGTTTCAAAACTGCTCTTTCGAGAGGAACGTTCAAGTCTGTGAGTTGAATGCACTCATCACACAGAAGTTTCTGAGAATGCTTCTGTCTAGTTTTTAGGGGAAGAGATTTCATTTCCCAGCATAGGCCTCAAAGCGCTCCAAATATCCACTTGCAGATTCTACGAAAAGAGTGTTTCAAAGCTGCTCTTTCAAAAGCAAGGTTCAAGTCTGTGTGTTGGATGCACTCATCGGAAAGAAGTTTCTGAGAATGCTTCTGTCTAGTTCTGACGTGAAGATATTTCCTTTTCCAGCATAGGCCTCAAAGCGCTCCAAATAAACACTTGCAAATTCTACAAAAGGAGTGTTTCCAAAGAGTTCTATCAAAAGGAACGTTCAAGTCTGTGAGTTGAATGCACTTATCATACAGAAGTTTCCTGGAATGCTTCTGTCTAGTTTTTATGTGAAGACATTTCCTTTTCCAGCATAGGCCTCAAAGCGCTCCAAATATCCACATGCAGATTCTACCAAAACAGTTTTTCAAAACTGCTCTATCAAAAGCAGGCTTCAACACTGTGAGTAGAATGCACTCATCACAAAGAAGTTTCTGAGAATGCTTCTGTCTAGTTTTTATGTGAACATATTTCCTTTTCCAACATAGGCCTCAAAGCGCTCCAAATAAACACTTGCAGATTCTACAAAAGGAGTGTTTCCAAACTTCTCTATCAACTGGTAAGTTCAACTCTGTGAGTTGAATGAACTCATCACAAAGAAGTTTCTGAGAATCCTTCCCTCTAGTTTTTATGGGAAGATATTTCCTTTTCCAACATAGGCCTCAAGGTGCTCCGAATAAACACTTGCAGATTCTACAAACGTAATGTATCAAAACTGTTCTATCAAAAGGAACGTTCAAGTCTGTGGGTTGAATGCACTCATTGCAAAGAAGTTTCTCAGAATGCTTCTGTCTAGTTTTTAGGTGAAGAGATTTCATGTCCCAGCATAGGCCACAAAGCACTCCAAATATCCACTTGAAGATTCTATAAGACGAGTGTTTCCAAACTGCTCTTTCCCAAGGAAGCTTCAAGTGTGTGAGTTGAATGCACTCATCACAAAGAAGTTTCTGAGAATGCTTCCGTCTAGTTTTTATATGAAGATATTTCCTTTTCCAACCTAGGCCTCAAAGCGCTCCAAATAAACACATGCAGATTCTACAAAAGGAGTGTTTCAAAACTGTTCTATCAAAGGGAACGTTCAAGTCTGTGAGTTGAATGCACTCATCACACAGAAGTTTCTCAGAATGCTTCTGCCTAGTTTTTAGGTGAAGAGATTTCATTTCCCAGCATAGGCCTCAAAGCGCTCCAAATATCCACATGCAGATCCTACGAAAAGAGTGTTTCAAAGCTGCTCTTTCAAAAGCAAGGTTCAAGTCTGTGTGTTGGATGCACTCATCAGAAAGAAGTTTCTGAGAATGCTTCTGTCTAGTTCTTACGTGAAGATATTTCCTTTTCCAGCTTAGGCCTCAAAGCGCTCCAAATAAACACTTGCAAATTCTACAAAAGGAGTGTTTCCAAAGAGTTGTATCCAAAGGAACGTTCAAGTCTGTGAGTTCAATGCACTTATCCTACAGAAGTTTCCTGGAATGCTTCTGTCTAGTTTTTATGTGAAGACATTTCCTTTTCCAGCATAGGCCTCAAAGCGCTCCAAATATCCACTTGCAGATTCTACCAAAAGAGTGTTTCAAAACTGTTCTATCAAAAGCAAGCTTCAACAGTGTGAGTAGAATGCACTCATCACAAAGAAGTTTCTGAGAATGCTTCTGTCTAGTGTTTATGTGAAGATATTCCCTTTTCCAACATAGGCCTCAAAGCGCTCCAAATAAACACTTGCAGATTCTACAAAAGGAGTGTTTCAAAACTGCTCTTTCGAGAGGAACGTTCAAGCCTGTGAGTTGAATGCACTCATCACACAGAAGTTTCTGAGAATGCTTCTGTCTAGTTTTTGTGTGAAGATATTTCCCTTTCCAGCATAGGCCTCAAAACACTCCAAATATCCTCTTGCAGATTCTTCAAAAAGAGTGTTTCAAAACTGTTCTATGAAAAGGAAGGTTCAACTCTGTGAGTTGAATGAATGCATCATGAAGAAATTTCTGAGAATGCTTCTCTGTAGTTTTCAGGTGAAGGTATTCCATATCCCAGTACAAGCCTCGACGTGCTCCAAATAACCAATTATAGATTTTACCAAAAGAGTGTTTCAAAACTGCTCTTTCTTTAGGTAAGTTCACGTCTGTGTGTTGAATGCACTCAACACAAAAAGTTTCTGAGAATGCTTCTGTTCAGTTTTTATGTGAAGATATTTCCTTTTCCAGCATAGGCCTCAAACGGCTCCAAATATCCACTTGCAGATTCTACAAAAAGAGTGTTTCCAAACTTCTCTATCAATTGGTAGGTTCAACTCTGTGAGTTGAATGAACTCATCACAAAGAAGTTTCTGAGAATCCTTCTCTCTAGTTTTCATGTGAAGATATTTCCTTTTCCAACATAGGCCTCAAGGTGTTCCGAATAAACACTTGCAGATTCTACAAACGTAATGTTTCAAAACTGTTCTATCAAAAGGAACGTTCAAGTCTGTGAGTTGAATGCACTCATTGCAAAGGAGTTTCTCAGAATGCTTCTGTCTAGTTTTTAGGTGAAGGGATTTCGTGTCCCAGCATAGGCCTCAAAGCGCTCCAAATATCCACTTGAAGATTCTATAAGAAGAGTGTCTCCAAACTGCTCTTTCCAAAGGAAGCTTCAAGTCTGTGAGTTGAATGCACTCATCACAAAGAAGTTTCTGACAAGGCTTCCGTCTAGTTTTTATATGAAGATATTTCCTTTTCCAACATAGGCCTCAAAGCGCTGCAAATAAACACATGCAGATTCTACAAAAGGAGTGTTTCAAAACTGTTCTATCAAAGGGAACGTTCAAGTCTGTGAGTTGAATGCACTCATCACACAGTAGTTTCTCAGAATGCTTCTGTCTAGTTTTCAGGTGAAGAGATTTCATTTCCCAGCATAGGCCTCAAAGCGCTCCAAATATCCCCTTGCAGATTCTACGAAAAGAGTGTTTCAAAGCTGCTCTTTCAAAAGCAAGGTTCAAGTGTGTGTGTTGAATGCACTCATCAGAAAGGAGTTTCTGAGAATGCTTCTGTCTAGTTCTTACGTGAAGATATTTCCTTTTCCAGCTTAGGCCTCAAAGCGCTCCAAATAAACACTTGCAAATTCTACAAAAGGAGGGTTTCAAAAGAGTCCTATCAAAAGGAACGTTCAAGTCTGTGAGTTGAATGCACTTATCATACAGAAGTTTCCTGGAATGCTTCTGTCTAGTTTTTATGTGAAGACATCTCCTTTTCCAGCATAGGCCTCAAAGCGCTCCAAATATCCACTTGCTGATTGTACCAAAAGAGTGTTTCAAAACTGCTCTATCAAAAGCAAGCTTCAACACTGTGAGTATAATGCACTCATCACAAAGAAGTTTCTGAGAATGCTTCTGTCTAGTTTTTATGTGAAGATATTTCCTTTCCCAACATAGGCCTCAAAACGCTCCAAATAAACACTTGCAGATTCTACAAAAGGAGTGTTTCAAATCTGCTCTTTTCAGAGGAACGTTCAAGTCTGTGAGTTGAATGCACTCATCACACAGAAGTTTCTGAGAATGCTTCCGTCTAGTTGTTATGTGAAGATATTTCCTTTTCCAGCATAGGCCTCAAAACGCTCCAAATATCCTCTTGCAGATTCTGCAAAAACAGTGTTTCAAAAGTGTTCTATCATAAGGAAAGTTCAGCTCCGTGAGTTGAATGAAGGCATCATGAAGAACTTTCTCAGAATGCTTCTCTGTAGTTTCTAGGTGAAGATATTCCATATCCCAGCACGGGCCTCGAAGTGCTCCAAATAACCACTTGCAGATTTTAACAAAAGTGTGTTTCAAAACTGCTCTTTCTTTAGGTAAGTTCACGTCTGTGAGTTGAATGCACTCAACACAAAGAAGTTTCTGAGAATCCTTCTGTTCAGTTTTTATGTGAAGATATTTCCTTTTCCAGCATAGGCCTCTAACGGCTCCAAATATCCACTTGCAGATTCTACAAAAAGAGTGTTTCCAAACTTCTCTATCAATTGGTAGGTTCAACTCTGTGAGTTGAATGAACTTATCACAAAGAAGTTTCTGAGAATCCTTCTCTCTAGTTTTCATGTGAAGATATTTCCTTTTCCAACATAGGCCTCAAGGTGTTCCGAATAAACACTTGCAGATTCTACAAACGTAATGTTTCAAAACTGTTCTATCCAAAGGAACGTTCAAGTCTGTGAGTTGAATGCACTCAATGCAAAGGAGTTTCTCAGAATGCTTCCGTCTAGTTTTTAGGTGAAGAGATTTCATGTCCCAGCATAGGCCTCAAAGCGCTCCAAATATCCACTTGAAGATTCTATAAGAAGAGTGTCTCCAAACTGCTCTTTCCAAATGAAGCTTCAAGTCTGTGAGTTGAATGCACTCATCACAAAGAAGTTTCTGAGAAGGCTTCCGTCTAGTTTTTATATGAAGATATTTCCTTTTCCAACATAGGCCTCCAAGCACTCCAAATAAACACATGCAGATTCCACAAAAGGAGTGTTTCAAAACTGTTCTATCAAAGGGAACGTTCAAGTCTGTGCGTTGAATGCACTCATCACACAGAAGTTTCTCAGAATGCTTCTGTCTAGTTTTCAGGTGAAGAGATTTCATTTCCCAGCATAGGCCTCAAAGCGCTCCAAATATCCCCTTGCAGATTCTACAAAAGGAGGGTTTCAAAAGAGTCCTATCAAAAGGAACGTTCAAGTCTGTGAGTTGAATGCACTTATCATACAGAAGTTTCCTGGAATGCTTCTGTCTAGTTTTTATGTGAAGACATTTCCTTTTCCAGCATAGGCCTCAAAGCGCTCCAAATATCCACTTGCTGATTGTACCAAAAGAGTGTTTCAAAACTGCTCTATCAAAAGCAAGCCTCAACACTGTGAGTAGAATGCACTCATCACAAAGAAGTTTCTGAGAATGCTTCTGTCTAGTTTTTATGTGAAGATATTTCCTTTCCCAACATAGGCCTCAAAACGCTCCAAATAAACACTTGCAGATTCTACAAAAGGAGTGTTTCAAATCTGCTCTTTTCAGAGGAACGTTCAAGTCTGTGAGTTGAATGCACTCACCACACAGAAGTTTCTGAGAATGCTTCCATCTAGTTGTTATGTGAAGATATTTCCTTTTCCAGCATAGGCCTCAAAACGCTCCAAATATCCTCTTGCAGATTCTGCAAAAACAGTGTTTCAAAAGTGTTCTATCATAAGGAAAGTTCAGCTCCGTGAGTTGAATGAAGGCATCATGAAGAACTTTCTGAGAATGCTTCTCTGTAGTTTTTAGGTGAAGATATTCCATATCCCAGCACGGGCCTCGAAGTGCTCCAAATAACCACTTGCAGATTTTAACAAAAGTGTGTTTCAAAACTGCTCTTTCTTTAGGTAAGTTCAGGTCTGTTAGTTGAATGCACTCAACACAAAGAAGTTTCTGAGAATCCTTCTGTTCAGTTTTTATGTGAAGATATTTCCTTTTCCAGCATAGGCCTCTAACGGCTCCAAATATCCACTTGCAGATTCTACAAAAAGAGTGTTTCCAAACTTCTCTATCAATAGGTAGGTTCAACTCTGTGAGTTGAATGAACTCATCACAAAGAAGTTTCTGAGAATCCTTCTCTCTAGTTTTCATGTGAAGATATTTCCTTTTCCAACATAGGCCTCAAGGTGTTCCGAATAAACACTTGCAGATTCTACAAACGTAATGTTTCAAAACTATTCTATCCAAAGGAACGTTCAAGTCTGTGAGTTGAATGCACTCATTGCAAAGGAGTTTCTCAGAATGCTTCCGTCTAGTTTTTAGGTGTAGAGATTTCATGTCCCAGCATAGGCCTCAAAGCGCTCCAAATATCCACTTGAAGATTCTATAAGAAGAGTGTCTCCAAACTGCTCTTTCCAAATGAAGCTTCAAGTCTGTGAGTTGAATGCACTCATCACAAAGAAGTTTCTGAGAAGGCTTCCGTCTAGTTTTTATATGAAGATATTTCCTTTTCCAACATAGGCCTCCAAGAGCTCCAAATAAACACATGCAGATTCTACAAAAGGAGTGTTTCAAAACTGTTCTATCAAAGGGAACATTCAAGTCTGTGAGTTGAATGCACTCATCACACTGAAGTTTCTCAGAATGCTTCTGTCTAGTTTTCAGTTGAAGAGATTTCATTTCCCAGCATAGGCCTCAAAGCGCTCCAAATATCCCCATGCAGATTCTAAGAAAAGAGTGTTTCAAAGCTGCTTTTTCAAAAGCAAGGTTCAAGTGTGTGTGTTGAATGCACTCATCAGAAAGGAGTTTCTGAGAACGCTTCTGTCTAGTTCTTATGTGAAGGTATTTCCTTTTCCAGCTTAGGCCTCAAAGCGCTCCAAATAAACATTTGAAAATTCTACAAAAGGAGGGTTTCAAAAGAGTCCTATCAAAAGGAACGTTCAAGTCTGTGAGTTGAATGCACTTATCATAAAGAAGTTTCCTGGAATGCTTCTGTCTAGTTTTTATGTGAAGACATTTCCTTTTCCAGCATAGGCCTCAAAGCGCTCCAAATATCCACTTGAAGATTCTATAAGAAGAGTGTCTCCAAACTGCTCTTTCCAAAGGAAGCTTCAACACTGTGAGTAGAATGCACTCATCACAAAGAAGTTTCTGAGAATGCTTCTGTTCAGTTTTTATCTGAAGATATTTCCTTTTCCAGCATAGGCCTCAAACGGCTCCAAATATCCACTTGCAGATTCTACAAAAAGAGTGTTTCCAAACTTCTCTATCAATTGGTAGGTTCAACTCTGTGAGTTGAATGAACTCATCACAAAGAAGTTTCTGAGAATCCTTCCCTCTAGTTTTCATGTCAAGATATTTCCTTTTCCAACATAGGCCTCAAGGTGCTCCGAATAAACACTTGCAGATTCTACAAACGGAATGTTTCAAAACTATTCTATCCAAAGGAACGTTCAAGTCTGTGAGTTGAATGCACTCATTGCAAAGAAATTTCTCAGAATGCTTCTGTCTAGTTTTTAGGTGAAGAGATTTCATGTCCCAGCATAGGCCTCAAAGCGCTCCAAATATCCACTTGAAGATTCTATAAGAAGAGTGTCTCCAAACTGCTCTTTGCAAAGGAAGCTTCAAGTCTGTGAGTTGAATGCACTCATCACAAAGAAGTTTCTGACAAGGCTTCCGTCTAGTTTTTATATGAAGATATTTCCTTTTCCAACATAGGCCTCAAAGCGCTCCAAATAAACACATGCAGATTCTACAAAAGGAGTGTTTCAAAACTGTTCTATCAAAGGGAACGTTCAAGTCTGTGAGTTGAACGCACTCATCACACAGAAGTTTCTCAGAATGCTTCTGTCTAGTTTTTAGGTGAAGAGATTTCATTTCTCAGCATAGGCCTCAAAGCGCTCCAAATATCCCCTTGCAGATTCTACGAAAGGAGTGTTTCAAAGCTGCTCTTTCAAAAGCAAGGTTCAAGTCTGTGTGTTGAATGCACTCATCAGAAAGAAGTTTCTGAGAATGCTTCTGTCTAGTTCTTACGTGAAGATATTTCCTTTTCCAGCTTAGGCCCCAAAGCGCTCCAAATAAACACTTGCAAATTCTACAAAAGGAGTGTTTCAAAAGAGTCCTATCAAAAGGAATGTTCAGGTCTGTGAGTTGAATGCACTTATCATACAGAAGTTTCCTGGAATGCTTCTGTCTACTTTTTATGTGAAGACATTTCCTTTTCGAGCATAGGAATCAAAGCGCTCCAAATATCCACTTGCAGATTCTACCAAAAGAGTGTTTCAAAACTGCTCTATCAAAAGCAAGCTTCAACACTGTGAGTAGAATGCACTTATCACAAAGAAGTTTCTGAGAATGCTTCTGTCTGGTTCTTATGTGAAGACATTTCCTTTTCCAACATAGGCCTCAAATCGCTCCAAATAAACACTTGCAGATCCTACAAAAGGAGTGTTTCAAAACTGCTCCTTCGAGAGGAACGTTCAAGTCTGTGAGTTGAATGCACTCATCACACAGAAGTTTCTGAGAATGCTTCTGCCTGGTTCTTATGTGAAGATATTTCCTTTTCCAACATAGGCCTCAAAGCGCTCCAAATAAACTCTTGCAGATTCTACAAAAGGAGTGTTTCAAAACTGCTCTTTTGAGAGGAACGTTCAAGTCTGTGAGTTGAATGCACTCATCACACAGAAGTTTCTGAGAATGCTTCCGTCTAGTTGTTATGTGAAGATATTTCCTTTTCCAGCATAGGCTTCAAAACGCTCCAAATATCCCCTTGCAGATTCTACAAAAAGAGTGTTTCAAAAGTGTTCTATCATAAGGAACGTTCAACTCCATGAGTTGAATGAAGGCATCGTGAAGATCTTTCTGAGAATGCTTCTCTGTAGTTTTTAGGTGAAGATATTCCATATCCCAGCACAGGCCTCGAAGTGCTCCAAATAACCACTTGCAGATTTTACCAAAAGAGTGTCTCAAAACTGCTCTTTCTATAGGTAAGTTCAAGTCTGTGAGGTGAATGCTCTCAACACAAAGAAGTTTCTGAGAATGCTTCTGTTCAGTTTTTATGTGAAGATATTTCCTTTTCCAGCATAGGACTCAAACGGCTCCAAATATCCACTTGCAGATTCTACAAAAAGAGTGTTTCCAAACTTCTCTATCAATTGGTAGGTTCAACTCTGTGAGTTGAATGAACTCATCACAAAGAAGTTTCTGAGAAGGCTTTCGTCTAGTTTTTATATGAAGATATTTCCTTTTCCAACAGAGGCCTCAAAGCGCTCCAAATAAACACATGCAGATTCTACAAAAGGAGTGTTTCAAAACTGTTCTATCAAAGGGAACGTTCAAGTCTGTGAGTTGAATGCACTCATCACACAGAAGTTTCTCAGAATGCTTCTGTCTAGTTTTTAGGTGAGGAGATTCCATTTCCCAGCATAGGCCTCAAAGCGCTCCAAATATCCCCTTGCAGATTGTACGAAAAGAGTGTTTCAAAGCTGCTCTTTCAAAAGCAAAGTTCAAGTCTGTGTGTTGAATGCACTCATCAGAAAGAAGTTTCTGAGAATGCTTCTGTCTAGTTCTTACGTGAAGATATTGCCTTTTCCAGCTTAGGCCCCAAAGTGCTCCAAATAAACACTTGCAAATTCTACAAAAGGTGTGTTTCAAAATAGTCCTATCAAAAGGAACGTTCAAGTCTGTGAGTTGAATGCACTTATCATACAGAAGTTTCCTGGAATGCTTCTGTCTAGTTTTTATGTGAAGACACTTCCTTTTCCAGCGTAGGCCTCAAAGCGCTCCAAATATCCACTTGCAGATTCTACCAAAAGAGTGTTTCAAAACTGCTCTATCAAAAGCAAACTTCAAAACTGTGAGTAGAATGCACTCATCACAAAGAAGTTTCTGAGAATGCTTCTGTCTGGTTCTTATGTGAAGATATTTCCTTCTCCAACGTAGGCCTCAAGGTGCTCCGAATAAACACTTGCAGATTCTACAAAAGGAGTGTTTCAAAACTGCTCTTTCGAGAGGAACGTTCAAGTCTGTGAGTTGAATGCACTCATCACACAGAAGTTTCTGAGAATGCTTCCGTCTAGTTGTTATGTGAAGATATTTCCTTTTCCAGCATAGGCCTCAAAACGCTCCAAATATCCCCTTGCAGATTCTACAAAAAGTGTGTTTCAAAAGTGTTCCATCATAAGGAAGGTTCAACTCCGTGAGTTGAATGAAGGCATCGTGAAGAACTTTCTGAGAATGCTTCTCTGTAGTTTTTAGGTGAAGATATTCCATATCCCAGCACAGGCCTCGAAGTGCTCCAAATAACCACTTACAGATTTTAGCAAAAGAGTGTTTCAAAACTGCTCTTTCTATAGGTAAGTTCAAGTCTGTGAGTTGAATGCACTCAACACAAAGAAGTTTCTGAGAATGCTTCTGTTCAGTTTTTATGTGAAGATATTTCCTTTTCCAGCATAGGTCTCAAACGGCTCCAAATATCCACTTGCAGATTCTACAAAAAGAGTGTTTCCAAACTTCTCTATCAATTGGTAGGTTCAACTCTGTGAGTTGAATGAACTCATCATGAAGAAGTTTCTGAGAATCCTTCTCTCTAGTTTTCATGTGAAGATATTTCCTTTTCCAACATAGGCTTCAAGGTGCTCCGAATAAACACTTGCAGATTCTACAAACGTGATGTTTCAAAACTGTTCTATCCAAAGGAACGTTCAAGTCTGTGAGTTGAATGCACTCATTGCAAAGAAGTTTCTCAGAATGCTTCTGTCTAGTTTTTAGGTGAAGAGATTTCATGTCCCAGCATAGGCCTCAAAGCGCTCCAAATATCCACTTGAAGATTCTGTAAGAAGAGTGTCTCCAAACTGCTCTTTCCAAAGGAAGCTTCAAGTCTGTGAGTTGAATGCACTCATCACAAAGAAGTTTCTGAGAAGGCTTCCGTCTAGTTTTTATATGAAGATATTTCCTTTTCCAACAGAGGCCTCAAAGCGCTCCAAATAAACACATGCAGATTCTACAAAAGGAGTGTTTCAAAACTGTTCTATCAAAGGGAACGTTCAAGTCTGTGAGTTGAATGCACTCATCACACAGAAGTTTCTCAGAATGCTTCTGTCTAGTTTTTAGGTGAGGAGATTTCATTTCCCAGCATAGGCCTCAAAGTGCTCCAAATATCCCCTTGCAGATTTTACGAAAAGAGTGTTTCAAAGCTGCTCTTTCAAAAGCAAAGTTCAAGTCTGTGTGTTGAATGCACTCATCAGAAAGAAGTTTCTGAGAATGCTTCTGTCTAGTTCTTACGTGAAGATATTTCCTTTTCCAGCTTAGGCCCCAAAGCCCTCCAAATAAACACTTGCAAATTCTACAAAAGGAGTGTTTCAAAAGAGTCCTATCAAAAGGAACGTTCAAGTCTGTGAGTTGAATGCACTTATCATACAGAAGTTTCCTGGAATGCTTCTGTCTAGTTTTTATGTGAAGACACTTCCTTTTCCAGCATAGGCCTCAAAGCGCTCCAAATATCCACTTGCAGATTCTACCAAAAGAGTGTTTCAAAACTGCTCTATCAAAAGCAAACTTCAACACTGTGAGTAGAATGCACTCATCACAAAGAAGTTTCTGAAAATGCTTCTGTCTGGTTCTTATGTGAAGATATTTCCTTTTCCAACATAGACCTCAAAGCGCTCCAAATAAACACTTGCAGATTCTACAAAAGGAGTGTTTCAAAACTGCTCTTTTGAGAGGAACGTTCAAGTCTGTGAGATGAATGCACTCATCACACAGAAGTTTCTGAGAATGCTTCCGTCTAGTTGTTATGTGAAGATATTTCCTTTTCCAGCATAGGCCTCAAAACGCTCCAAATATCCCCTTGCAGATTTTACAAAAAGAGTGTTTCAAAACTGTTCTATCATAAGGAAGGTTCAACACCGTGAGTTGAATGAAGGCATCATGAAGAATTTTCTGAGAATGCTTCTCTGTAGTTTTTAGGTGAAGGTATTCCATATCCCAGTACTGGGCTCGAAGTGCTCCAAATAACCACTTGCAGATTTTAGCAAAAGAGTGTTTCAAAACTGCTATTTCTATAGGTAATTTCAAGTCTGTGAGTTGAATGCACTCAACACAAAGAAGTTTCTGAGAATGCTTCTGTTCAGTTTTTATGTGAAGATATTTTCTTTTCCAGCATAGGCCTCAAACGGCTCCAAATATCCACTTGCAGATTCTACAAAAAGAGTGTTTCCAAACTTCTCTATCAATTGGTAGGTTCAACTCTGTGAGTTGAATGAACTCATCATGAAGAAGTTTCTGAGAATCCTTCTCTCTAGTTTTCATGTGAAGATATTTCCTTTTCCAACATGGGCCTCAAGGTGCTCCGAATAAACACTTGCAGATTCTACAAACGTAATGTTTCAAAACTGTTCTATCCAAAGGAACGTTCAAGTCGGTGAGTTGAATGCACTCATTGCAAAGAAGTTTCTCAGAATGCTTCTGTCTAGTTTTTAGTTGAAGATATTTCATGTCCCAGCATAGGCCTCAAAGCGCTCCAAATATCCACTTGAAGATTCCATAAGAAGAGTGTCTCCAAACTGCTCTTTCCAAAGGAAGCTTCAAGTCTGTGAGTTGAATGCACTCATCACAAAGAAGTTTCTGAGAAGGCTTCCGTCTAGTTTTTATATGAAGATATTTCCTTTTCCAACAGAGGCCTCAAAGCGCTCCAAATAAACACATGCAGATTCTACAAAAGGAGTGTTTCAAAACTGTTCTATCAAAGGGAAAGTTCAAGTCTGTGAGTTGAATGCACTCAACACACAGAAGTTTCTCAGAATTCTTCTGTCTAGATTTAGGTGAAGAGATTTCATTTCCCAGCATAGGCCTCAAAGCGCTCCAATTATCCCCTTGCAGATTGTACGAAAAGAGTGTTTGAAAGCTGCCATTTCAAAAGCAACGTTCAAGTCTGTGTGTTGAATGCACTCATCAGAAAGAAGTTTCTGAGAATGCTTCTGTGTAGTTCTTACGTGAAGATATTTCCTTTTCCAGCTTAGGCCCCAAAGTGCTCCAAATAAACACTTGCAAATTCTACAAAAGGTGTGTTTCAAAAGAGTCCTATCAAAAGGAACGTTCAAGTCTGTGAGTTGAATGCACTTATCATACAGAGGTTTCCTGGAACGCTTCTGTCTAGTTTTTATGTGAAGACACTTCCTTTTCCAGCATAGGCCTCAAAGCGCTCCAAATATCCACTTGCAGATTCTACCAAAAGAGTGTTTCAAAACTGCTCTATCAAAAGCAAACTTCAACTCTGTGAGTTGCATGCACTCATCACAAAGAAGTTTCTGAGAATGCTTCTGTCTGGTTCTTATGTGAAGATATTTCCTTTTCCAACATAGGCCTCAAGGTGCTCCGAATAAACACTTGCAGATTCTACAAACGTGATGTTTCAAAACTGTTCTATCCAAAGGAACGTTCAAGTCAGTGAGTTGAATGCACTCATTGCAAAGAAGTTTCTCAGAATGCTTCTGTCTAGTTTTTAGGTGAAGAGATTTCATGTCCCAGCATAGGCCTCAAAGCGCTCCAAATATCCACTTGAAGATTCTATAAGAAGAGTGTCTCCAAACTGCTCTTTCCAAAGGAAGCTTCAAGTCTGTGAGTTGAATGCACTCATCACAAAGAAGTTTCTGAGAAGGCTTTCGTCTAGTTTTTATATGAAGATATTTCCTTTTCCAACAGAGGCCTCAAAGCGCTCCAAATAAACACATGCAGATTCTACAAAAGGAGTGTTTCAAAACTGTTCTATCAAAGGGAACGTTCAAGTCTGTGAGTTGAATGCACTCATCACACAGAAGTTTCTCAGAATGCTTCTGTCTAGTTTTTAGGTGAGGAGATTCCATTTCCCAGCATAGGCCTCAAAGCGCTCCAAATATCCCCTTGCAGATTGTACGAAAAGAGTGTTTCAAAGCTGCTCTTTCAAAAGCAAAGTTCAAGTCTGTGTGTTGAATGCACTCATCAGAAAGAAGTTTCTGAGAATGCTTCTGTCTAGTTCTTACGTGAAGATATTTCCTTTTCCAGCTTAGGCCCCAAAGTGCTCCAAATAAACACTTGCAAATTCTACAAAAGGTGTGTTTCAAAATAGTCCTATCAAAAGGAACGTTCAAGTCTGTGAGTTGAATGCACTTATCATACAGAAGTTTCCTGGAATGCTTCTGTCTAGTTTTTATGTGAAGACACTTCCTTTTCCAGCGTAGGCCTCAAAGCGCTCCAAATATCCACTTGCAGATTCTACCAAAAGAGTGTTTCAAAACTGCTCTATCAAAAGCAAACTTCAAAACTGTGAGTAGAATGCACTCATCACAAAGAAGTTTCTGAGAATGCTTCTGTCTGGTTCTTATGTGAAGATATTTCCTTCTCCAACATAGGCCTCAAGGTGCTCCGAATAAACACTTGCAGATTCTACAAAAGGAGTGTTTCAAAACTGCTCTTTCGAGAGGAACGTTCAAGTCTGTGAGTTGAATGCACTCATCACACAGAAGTTTCTGAGAATGCTTCCGTCTAGTTGTTATGTGAAGATATTTCCTTTTCCAGCATAGGCCTCAAAACGCTCCAAATATCCCCTTGCAGATTCTACAAAAAGTGTGTTTCAAAAGTGTTCTATCATAAAGAAGGTTCAAATCCGTGAGTTGAATGAAGGCATCGTGAAGAACTTTCTGAGAATGCTTCTCTGTAGTTTTTAGGTGAAGATATTCCATATCCCAGCACAGGCCTCGAAGTGCTCCAAATAACCACTTGCAGATTTTAGCAAAAGAGTGTTTCAAAACTGCTCTTTCTATAGCTAAGTTCAAGTCTGTGAGTTGAATGCACTCAACACAAAGAAGTTTCTGAGAATGCTTCTGTTCAGTTTTTATGTGAAGATATTTCCTTTTCCAGCATAGGCCTCAAACGGCCCCAAATATCCACTTGCAGATTCTACAAAAACAGTGTTTCCAAACTTCTCTATCAATTGGTAGGTTCAACTCTGTGAGTTGAATAAACTCATTACGAAGAAGTTTCTGAGAATCCTTCTCTCTAGTTTTCATGTGAAGATATTTCCTTTTCCAACATAGGCCTCAAGGTGCTCCGAATAAACACTTGCAGATTCTTCAAACGTGATGTTTCAAAACTGTTCTATCCAAAGGAACGTTCAAGTCTGTGAGTTGAATGCACTCATTGCAAAGAAGTTTCTCAGAATGCTTCTGTCTAGTTTTTAGGTGAAGAGATTTCATGTCCCAGCATAGGCCTCAAAGCGCTCCAAATATCCACTTGAAGATTCTATAAGAAGAGTGTCTCCAAACTGCTCTTTCCAAAGAAAGCTTCAAGTCTGTGAGTTGAATGCACTCATCACAAAGAAGTTTCTGAGAAGGCTTCCGTCTAGTTTTTATATGAAGATATTTCCTTTTCCAACAGAGGCCTCAAAGCGTTCCAAATAAACACATGCAGATTCTACAAAAGGAGTGTTTCAAAACTGTTCTATCAAAGGGAACGTTCAAGTCTGTGAGTTGAATGCACTCATCACACAGAAGTTTCTCAGAATGCTTCTGTCTAGTTTTAAGGTGAGGAGATTTCATTTCCCAGCATAGGCCTCAAAGCGCTCCAAATATCCCCTTGCAGATTCTACGAAAAGAGTGTTTCAAAGCTGCTCTTTCAAAAGCAAAGTTCAAGTCTGTGTGTTGAATGCACTCATCAGAAAGAAGTTTCTGAGAATGCTTCTGTCTAGTTCTTACGTGAAGATATTTCCTTTTCCAGCTTAGGCCCCAAAGTGCTCCAAATAAACACTTGCAAATTCTACAAAAGGTGTGTTTCAAATGAGTCCTATCAAAAGGAACGTTCAAGTCTGTGAGTTGAATGCACTTATCATACAGAAGTTTCCTGGAATGCTTCTGTCTAGTTTTTATGTGAAGACACTTCCTTTTCCAGCATAGGCCTCAAAGCGCTCCAAATATCCACTTGCAGATTCTACCAAAAGAGTGTTTCAAAACTCTTCTATCAAAAGCAAACTTCAACACTGTGAGTAGAATGCACTCATCACAAAGAAGTTTCTGAGAATGCTTCTGTCTGGTTCTTATGTGAAGATATTTCCTTTTCCAACATAGGCCTCAAGGTGCTCCGAATAAACACTTGCAGATTCTACAAACGTGATGTTTCAAAACTGTTCTATCCAAAGGAACGTTCAAGTCTGTGAGTTGAATGCACTCATTGCAAAGAAGTTTCTCAGAATGCTTCTGTCTAGTTTTTAGTTGAAGACATTTCATGTCCCAGCATAGGCCTCAAAGCGCTCCAAATATCCACTTGAAGATTCTATAAGAAGAGTGTCTCCAAACTGCTCTTTCCAAAGGAAGCTTCAAGTCTGTGAGTTGAATGCACTCATCACAAAGAAGTTTCTGAGAAGGCTTCCCTCCAGTTTTTATATGAAGATAGTTCCTTTTCCAACAGAGGCCTCAAAGCGCTCCAAATAAACACATGCAGATTCTACAAAAGGAGTGTTTCAAAACTGTTCTATCAAAGGGAACGTTCAAGTATGTGAGTTGAATGCACTCATCACACAGAAGTTTCTCAGAATGCTTCTGTCTAGTTTTGAGGTGAGGAGATTTCATTTCCCAGCATAGGCCTCAAAGCGCTCCAAATATCCCCTTGCAGATTCTACGAAAAGAGTGTTTCAAAGCTGCTCTTTCAAAAGCAAAGTTCAAGTCTGTGTGTTGAATGCACACATCAGAAAGAAGTTTCTGAGAATGCTTCTGTCTAGTTCTTACGTGAAGATATTTCCTTTTCCAGCTTAGGCCCCAAAGTGCTCCAAATAAACACCTGCAAATTCTACAAAAGGTGTGTTTCAAAAGAGTCCTATCAAAAGAAACGTTCAAGTCCGTGAGTTGAATGCACTCATCACACAGAAGTTTCCTCGAATGCTTCTGTCTAGTTTTTATGTGAAGACACTTCCTTTTCCAGCATAGGCCTCAAAGCGCTCCAAATATCCACTTGCAGATTCTACCAAAAGAGTGTTTCAAAACTGCTCTATCAAAAGCAAACTTCAACACTGTGAGTGGAATGCACTCATCACAACTAAGTTTCTGAGAATGCTTCTGTCTGGTTCTTATGTGAAGATATTTCCTTTTCCAACATAGGCCTCAAGTTGCTCCGAATAAACACTTGCAGATTCTACAAAAGGAGTGTTTCAAAACTGCTCTTTCGAGAGGAACGTTCAAGTCTGTGAGTTGAATGCACTCATCACACAGAAGTTTCTGAGAATGCTTCCGTCTAGTTGTTATGTGAAGATATTTCCTTTTCCAGCATAGGCCTCAAAACGCTCCAAATATCCCCTTGCAGATTCTACAAAAAGTGTTTTTCAAAAGTGTTCTATCATAAGGAAGGTTCAACTCCGTGAGTTGAATAAAGGCATCGTGAAGAACTTTCTGAGAATGCTTCTCTGTAGTTTTTAGGTGAAGATATTCCATATCCCAGCACAGGCCTCAAAGTGCTCCAAATAACCACTTGCAGATTTTAGCAAAAGAGTGTTTCAAAACTGCTCTTTCTATAGGTAAGTTCAAGTCTGTGAGTTGAATGCACTCAACACAAAGAAGTTTCTGAGAATGCTTCTGTTCAGTTTTTATGTGAAGATATTTCCTTTTCCAGCATAGGCCTCAAACGGCCCCAAATATCCACTTGCAGATTCTACAAAAAGAGTGTTTCCAAACTTCTCTATCAATTGGTAGGTTCAACTCTGTGAGTTGAATGAACTCATCACGAAGAAGTTTCTGACAATCCTTCTCTCTAGTTTTCATGTGAAGATATTTCCTTTTCCAACATAGGCCTCAAGGTGCTCCGAATAAACACTTGCAGATTCTTCAAACGTGATGTTTCAAAACTGTTCTATCCAAAGGAACGTTGAAGTCTGTGAGTTGAATGCACTCATTGCAAAGAAGTTTCTCAGAATGCTTCTGTCTAGTTTTTAGGTGAAGAGATTTCATGTCCCAGCATAGGCCTCAAAGCGCTCCAAATATCCACTTGAAGATTCTATAAGAAGAGTGTCTCCAAACTGCTCTTTCCAAAGGAAGCTTCAAGTCTGTGAGTTGAATGCACTCATCACAAAGAAGTTTCTGAGAAGGCTTCCGTCTGGTTTTTATATGAAGATATTTCCTTTTCCAACAGAGGCCTCAAAGCGCTCCAAATAAACACATGCAGATTCTACAAAAGGAGTGTTTCAAAACTGTTCTATTAAAGGGAACGTTCAAGTCTGTGAGTTGAATGCACTCATCACACAGAAGTTTCTCAGAATGCTTCTGTCTAGTTTTTAGGTGAGGAGATTTCATTTCCCAGCATAGGCCTCAAAGCGCTCCAAATATCCCCTTGCAGATTGTACGAAAAGAGTGTTTCAAAGCTGCTCTTTCAAAAGCAAAGTTCAAGTCTGTGTGTTGAATGCACTCATCAGAAAGAAGTTTCTGAGAATGCTTCTGTCTAGTTCTTACGTGAAGATATTTCCTTTTCCAGCTTAGGCCCCAAAGTGCTCCAAATAAACACTTGCAAATTCTACAAAAGGGGTGTTTCAAAAGAGTCCTATCAAAAGGAACGTTCAAGTCTGTGAGTTGAATGCACTTATCATACAGAAGTTTCCTGGAATGATTCTGTCTAGTTTTTATGTGAATACACTTCCTTTTCCAGCATAGGCCTCAAAGCGCTCCAAATATCCACTTGCAGATTCTACCAAAAGAGTGTTTCAAAACTGCTCTATCAAAAGTAAACTTCAACACTGTGAGTAGAATGCACTCATCACAAAGAAGTTTCTGAGAATGCTTCTGTCTGGTTCTTATGTGAAGATATTTCTTTTTCCAACATAGGTCTCAAGGTGCTCCGAATAAACACTTGCAGATTCTACAAAAGGAGTGTTTCAAAACTGCTCTTTTGAGAGGAACGTTCAAGTCTGTGAGTTGAATGCACTCATCACACAGAAGTTTCTGAGAATGCTTCCGTCTAGTTGTTATGTGAAAATATTTCCTTTTCCAGCATAGGCCTCAAAACGCTCCAAATATCCCCTTGCAGATTCTACAAAAAGTGTGTTTCAAAAGTGTTCTATCATAAGGAAGGTTCAACTCCATGAGTTGAATGAAGGCATCGTGAAGAACTTTCTGAGAATGCTTCTGTGTAGTTTTTAGGTGAAGATATTCCATATCCCAGCACAGGCCTCGAAGTGCTCCAAATAACCACTTGCAGATTTTAGCAAAAGAGTGTTTCAAAACTGCTCTTTCTATAGGTAAGTTCAAGTCTGTGAGTTGAATGCACTCAACACAAAGAAGTTTCTGAGAATGCTTCTGTTCAGTTTTTATGTGAAGATATTTCCTTTTCCAGCATAGGCCTCAAACGGCTCCAAATATCCACTTGCAGATTCTACAAAAAGAGTGTTTCCAAACTTCTCTATCAATTGGTAGGTTCAACTCTGTGAGTTGAATGAACTCGTCACGAAGAAGTTTCTGAGAATCCTTCTCTCTAGTTTTCATGTGAAGATATTTCCTTTTCCAACATAGGCCTCAAGGTGCTCCGAATAAACACTTGCAGATTCTACAAACGTGATGTTTCAAAACTGTTCTATCCAAAGGAACGTTCAAGTCTGTGAGTTGAATGCACTCATTGCAAAGAAGTTTCTCAGAATGCTTCTGTCTACTTTTTAGGTGAAGAGATTTCATATCCCAGCATAGGCCTCAAAGCGCTCCAAATATCCACTTGAAGATTCTATAAGAAGAGTGTCTCCAAACTGCTCTTTCCAAAGGAAGCTTCAAGTCTGTGAGTTGAATGCACTCATCACAAAGAAGTTTCTGAGAAGGCTTCCGTCTAGTTTTTATATGAAGATATTTCCTTTTCCAACAGAAGCCTCAAAGCGCTCCAAATAAACACATGCAGATTCGACAAAAGGAGTGTTTCCAAACTGTTCTATCAAAGGGAACGTTCAAGTCTGTGAGTTGAATGCACTCATCACACAGAAGTTTCTCAGAATGCTTCTGTCTAGTTTTTAGGTGAGGAGATTTCATTTCCCAGCATTGGCCTCAAAGCGCTCCAAATATCCCCTTGCAGATTGTACGAAAAGAGTGTTTCAAAGCTGCTCTTTCAAAAGCAAAGTTCAAGTCTGTGTGTTGAATGCACTCATCAGAAAGAAGTTTCTGAGAATGCTTCTGTCTAGTTCTTACGTGAAGATATTTCCTTTTCCAGCTTAGGCCCCAAAGTGCTCCAAATAAACACTTGCAAATTCTACAAAAGTTGTGTTTCAAAAGAGTCCTATCAAAAGGAACGTTCAAGTCTGTGAGTTGAATGCACTTATCATACAGAAGTTTCCTGGAATGCTTCTGTCTAGTTTTTATTTGAAGACACTTCCTTTTCCAGCATAGGCCTCAAAGCGCTCCAAATATCCACTTGCAGATTCTACCAAAAGAGTGTTTCAAAACTGCTCTATCAAAAGCAAACTTCAACACTGTGAGTAGAATGCACTCATCACAAAGAAGTTTCTGAGAATGCTTCTGTCTGGTTCTTATGTGAAGATATTTCCTTTTCCAACATAGGCCTCAAAGCGCTCCAAATAAACACTTACAGATTCTACAAAAGGAGTGTTCCAAACTGCTCTTTTAAGGGGAACGTTCAAGTCTGTGAGTTGAATGCACTCATCACACAGAAGTTTCTGAGAATGCTTCCGTCTAGTTGTTATGTGAAGATATTTCCTTTTCCAGCATAGGCCTCAAAACGCTCCAAATATCCCCTTGCAGATTCTACAAAAAGTGTGTTTCAAAAGTGTTCTATCATAAGGAAGGTTCAACTCCATGAGTTGAATGAAGGCATCGTGAAGAACTTTCTGAGAATGCTTCTCTGTAGTTTTTAGGTGAAGATATTCCATATCCCAGCACAGGCCTCAAAGTGCTCCAAATAACCACTTGCAGAATTTAGCAAAAGAGTGTTTCAAAACTGCTCTTTCTATAGGTAAGTTCAAGTCTGTGAGTTGAATGCACTCAACACAAAGAAGTTTCTGAGAATGCTTCTGTTCAGTTTTTATGTGAAGATATTTTCTTTTCCAGCATAGGCCACAAACGGCTCCAAATATCCACTTGCAGATTCTACAAAAAGAGTGTTTCCAAACTTCTCTATCAACTGGTAGGTTCAACTCTGTGAGTTGAATGAATTCATCACGAAGAAGTTTCTGAGAATCCTTCTCTCTAGTTTTCATGTGAAGATATTTCCTTTTCCAACATGGGCCTCAAGGTGCTCCGAATAAACACTTGCAGATTCTACAAACGTAATGTTTCAAAACTGTTCTATCCAAAGGATCCTTCAAGTCTGTGAGTTGAATGAACTCATTGCAAAGAAGTTTCTCAGAATGCTTCTGTCTTGTTTTTAGGTGAAGAAATTTCATGTCCCAGCGAAGGCCTCAAAGCGCTCCAAATATCCACTTGAAGATTCTATAAGAAGAGTGTCTCCAAACTGCTCTTTCCAAAGGAAGCTTCAAGTCTGTGAGTTGAATGCACTCATCACAAAGAAGTTTCTGAGAAGGCTTCCGTCTAGTTTTTATATGAAGATATTTCCTTTTCCAACAGAGGCCTCAAAGTGCTCCTAATAAACTCATGCAGATTCTACAAAAGGAATGTTTCAAAACTGTTCTATCAAAGGGAACGTTCAAGTCTGTGAGTTGAATGCACTCATCACACAGAAGTTTCTCAGAATGCTTCTGTCTAGTTTTTAGGTGAGGAGATTTCATTTCCCAGCATAGGCCTCAAAGCGCTCCAAATATCCCCTTGCAGATTGTACGAAAAGAGTATTTCAAAGCTGCCCTTTCAAAAGCAACGTTCAAGTCTGTGTGTTGAATGCACTCATCAGAAAGAAGTTTCTGAGAATGCTTCTGTCTAGTTCTTACGTGAAGATATTTCCTTTTCCAGCTTAGGCCCCAAAGTGTTCCAAATAAACACTTGCAAATTCTACAAAAGGTGTTTTTCAAAAGAGTCCTATCAAAAGGAACGTTCAAGTCTGTGAGTTGAATGCACTTATCATACAGAGGTTTCCTGGAATGCTTCTGTCTAGTTTTTATGTGAAGACACTTCCTTTTCCAGCATAGGCCTCAAAGCGCTCCAAATATCCACTTGCAGATTCTACCAAAAGAGTGTTTCAAAACTGCTCTATCAAAAGCAAACTTCAACACTGTGAGTAGAATGCACTCATCACAAAGAAGTTTCTGAGAATGCTTCTGTCTGGTTCTTATGTGAAGATATTTCCTTTTCCAACATAGGCCTCAATGCGCTCCAAATAAACACTTGCAGATTCTACAAAAGGAGTGTTTCAAAACTGTTCTATCCAAAGGAACGTTCAAGTCTGTGATTTGAATGAACTCATTGCAAAGAAGTTTCTCAGAATGCTTCTGTCTTGTTTTTAGGTGAAGAAATTTCATGTCCCAGCGTAGGCCTCAAAGCGCTCCAAATATCCACTTGAAGATTCTATAAGAAGAGTGTCTCCAAACTGCTCTTTCCAAAGGAAGCTTCAAGTCTGTGAGTTGAATGCACTCATCACAAAGAAGTTTCTGAGAAGGCTTCCGTCTAGTTTTTATATGAAGTTATTTCCTTTTCCAACAGAGGCCCCAAAGCGCTCCAAATAAACACATGCAGATTCTACAAAAGGAGTGTTTCAAAACTGTTCTATCAAAGGGAACGTTCAAGTCTGTGAGTTGAATGCACTCATCACACAGAAGTTTCTCAGAATGCTTCTGTCTAGTTTTTAGGTGAGGAGATTTCATTTCCCAGCATAGGCCTCAAAGCGCTCCAAATATCCCCTTGCAGATTGTACGAAAAGAGTGTTTCAAAGCTGCCCTTTCAAAAGCAACGTTCAAGTCTGTGTGTTGAATGCACTCATCAGAAAGAAGTTTCTGAGAATGCTTCTGTCTAGTTCTTACGTGAAGATATTTCCTTTTCCAGTTTAGGCCCCAAAGTGCTCCAAATAAACACTTGCAAATTCTACAAAAGGTGTGTTTCAAAAGAGTCCTATCAAAAGGAACGTTCAAGTCTTTGAGTTGAATGCACTTATCATACAGAGGTTTCCTGGAATGCTTCTGTCTAGTTTTTATGTGAAGACACTTCCTTTTCCAGCATAGGCCTCAAAGCGCTCCAAATATCCACTTGCAGATTCTACCAAAAGAGTGTTTCAAAACTGCTCTATCAAAAGCAAACTTCAACACTGTGAGTAGAATGAACTCATCACGAAGAAGTTTCTGAGAATGCTTCTGTCTCGTTCTTATGTGAAGATATTTCCTTTTCCAACATAGGCCTCAAAGCGCTCCAAATAAACACTTGCAGATTCTACAAAAGGAGTGTTTCAAAACTGCTCTTTAGAGAGGAACGGTCAAGTCTGTGAGTTGAATGCACTCATCACACAGAAGTTTCTGAGAATGCTTCCGTCTAGTTGTTATGTGAAGATATTTCCTTTTCCAGCATAGGCCTCAAAATGCTCCAAATATCCCCTTGCAGATTCTACAAAAAGAGTGTTTCGAAAGTGTTCTATCATGAGGAAGGTTCAACTCCGTGAGTTGAATGAAGGCATCGTGAAGAACTTTCTGAGAATGCTTCTCTGTAGTTTTTAGGTGAAGATATTCCATATCCCAGCACAGGCCTCGAAGTGCTCCAAATAACCACTTGCAGATTTTAGCAAAAGAGTGTTTCAAAACTGCTCTTTCTATAGGTAAGTTCAAGTCTGTGAGTTGAATGCACTCAACACAAAGAAGTTTCTGAGAATGATTCTGTTCAGTTTTTATGTGAAGATGTTTCCTTTTCCAGCATAGGCCTCAAACGGCTCCAAATATCCACTTGCAGATTCTACAAAAAGAGTGTTTCCAAACTTCTCTATCAATTGGTAGGTTCAACTCTGTGAGTTGAATGAACTCATCACGAAGAAGTTTCTGAGAATCCTTCTCTCTAGTTTTCATGTGAAGATATTTCCTTTTCCAACATAGGCCTCAAGGTGCTCCGAATAAACACTTGCAGATTCTACAAACGTGATGTTTCAAAACTGTTCTATCCAAAGAACGTTCAAGTCTGTGAGTTGAATGCACTCATTGCAAAGAAGTTTCTCAGAATGCTTCTGTCTTGTTTTTAGGTGAAGAGATTTCATGTCCCAGCATAGGCCTCAAAGCGCTCCAAATATCCACTTAAAGATTCTATAAGAAGAGTGTCTCCAAACTGCTCTTTCCAAAGGAAGCTTCAAGTCTGTGAGTTGAATGCACTCATCACAAAGAAGTTTCTGAGAAGGCTTCCGTCTAGTTTTTATATGAAGATATTTCCTTTACCAACAGAGGCCTCAAAGCGCTCGAAATAAACACATGCAGATTCTACAAAAGGAGTGTTTCAAAACTGTTCTATCAAAGGGAAGGTTCAACACCGTGAGTTGAATGCACTCATCACACAGAAGTTTCTCAGAATGCTTCTGTCTAGTTTTTAGGTGAGGAGATTTCATTTCCCAGCATAGGCCTCAAAGCGCTCCAAATATCCCCTTGCAGATTGTACGAAAAGAGTGTTTCAAAGCTGCTCTTTCAAAAGCAAAGTTCAAGTCTGTGTGTTGAATGCACTCATCAGAAAGAAGTTTCTGAGAATGCTTCTGTCTAGTTCTTACGTGAAGATATTTCCTTTTCCAGCTTAGGCCCCAAAGCCCTCCAAATAAACACTTGCAAATTCTACAAAAGGAGTGTTTCAAAAGAGTCCTATCAAAAGGAACGTTCAAGTCTGTGAGTTGAATGCACTTATCATACAGAGGTTTCCTGGAATGCTTCTGTCTAGTTTTTATGTGAAGACACTTCCTTTTCCAGCATAGGCCTCAAAGCGCTCCAAATATCCACTTGCAGATTCTACCAAAAGAGTGTTTCAAAACTGCTCTATCAAAAGCAAACTTCAACACTGTGAGTAGAATGCACTCATCACAAAGAAGTTTCTGAGAATGCTTCTGTCTGGTTCTTATGTGAAGATATTTCCTTTTCCAACATAGGCCTCAAAGCGCTCCAAATAAACACTTGCAGATTCTACAAAAGGAGTGTTTCAAAACTGCTCTTTTGAGAGGAACGTTCAAGTCTGTGAGTTGAATGCACTCATCACACAGAAGTTTCTGAGAATGCTTCCGTCTAGTTGTTATGTGAAGATATTTCCTTTTCCAGCATAGGCCTCAAAACGCTCCAAATATCCGCTTGCAGATTCTACAAAAAGAGTGTTTCAAAAGTGTTCTATCATAAGGATGGTTCAACTCCGTGAGTTGAATGAAGGCATCGTGAAGAACTTTCTGAGAATGCTTCTCTGTAGTTTTTAGGTGAAGATATTCCATATCCCAGCACAGGCCTCGAAGTGCTCCAAATAACCACTGGCAGATTTCAGCAAAAGAGTGTTTCAAAACTGCTCTTTCTATAGGTAAGTTCAAGTCTGTGAGTTGAATGCACTCAACACAAAGAAGTTTCTGAGAATGTTTCTGTTCAGTTTTTATGTGAAGATATTTTCTTTTACAGCACAGGCCTCAAACGGCTCCAAATATCCACTTGCAGATTCTACAAAAAGAGTGTTTCCAAACTTCTCTATCAATTGGTAGGTTCAACTCTGGTAGTTGAATGAACTCATCATTAAAAAGTTTCTGAGAATCCTTCTCTCTAGTTTTCATGTGAAGTTATTTCCTTTTCCAACATGGGCCTCAAGGTGCTCCGAATAAACTGTTGCAGATTCTACAAACGTAATGTTTCAAAACTGTTCTATCCAAATTAACGTTCAAGTCTGTGAGTTGAATGCACTCATTGCAAAGAAGTTTCTCAGAATGCTTCTGTCTAGTTTTTAGGTGAAGAGATTTCATGTCCCAGCATAGGCCTGAAAGCGCTCCAAATATCCACTTGAAGATTCTATAAGAAGAGTGTCTCCAAACTGCTCTTTCCAAAGGAAGCTTCAAGTCTGTGAGTTGAATGCACTCATCACAAGGAAGTTTCTGAGAAGGCTTCCGTCTAGTTTTTATATGAAGATATTTCCTTTTCCAACATAGGCCTCTAAGCGCTCCAAATAAACACATGCAGATTCTACAAAAGGAGTGTTTCAAAACTGTTCTATCAAAGGGAACGTTCAAGTCTGTGAGTTGAATGCACTCATCACACAGAAGTTTCTCAGAATGCTTCTGTCTAGATTTAGGTGAAGAGATTTCATTTCCCAGCATAGGCCTCAAAGCGCTCCAAATATCCCCTTGCAGATTGTACGAAAAGAGTGTTTCAAAGCTGCTCTTTCATAAGCAAGGTTCAAGTCTGTGTGTTGAACGCACTCATCAGAAAGAAGTTTCTGAGAATGCTTCTGTCTAGTTCTTACGTGAAGATATTTCCTTTTCCATCTAAGGCCCCAAAGTGATCCAAATAAACACTTGCAAATTCTACAAAAGGTGTGTTTCAAAAGAGTCCTATCAAAAGGAACGTTCAAGTCTGTGAGTTGAATGCACTTATCATACAGAAGTTTCCTGGAATGCTTCTCTCTAGTTTTTATGTGAAGACACTTCCTTTTCCAGCATAGGCCTCAAAGCGCTCCAAATATCCACTTACAGATTCTACCAAAAGAGTGTTTCAAAACTGCTCTATCAAAAGCAAACTTCAACTCTGTGAGTTGCATGCACTCATCACAAAGAAGTTTCTGAGAATGCTTCTGTCTGGTTCCTATGTGAAGATATTTCCTTTTCCAACATAGGCCTCAAGGTGCTCCGAATAAACACTTGCAGATTCTACAAACGTGATGTTTCAAAACTGTTCTATCCAAAGGAACGTTCAAGTCAGTGAGTTGAATGCACTCATTGCAAAGAAGTTTCTCAGAATGCTTCTGTCTAGTTTTTAGGTGAAGAGATTTCATGTCCCAGCATAGGCCTCAAAGCGCTCCAAATATCCACTTGAAGATTCTATAAGAAGAGTGTCTCCAAACTGCTCTTTCCAAAGGAAGCTTCAAGTCTGTGAGTTGAATGCACTCATCACAAAGAAGTTTCTGAGAATCCTTCTCTCTAGTTTTTATGTGAAGATATTTCCTTTTCCAACATAGGCCTCAAGGTGCTCCGAATAAACCCTTGCAGATTCTACAAACGTAATGTTTCAAAACTGTTCTATCAAAAGAAACGTTCAAGTCCGTGAGTTGAATGCACTCATCACACAGAAGTTTCTGAGAATGCTTCTGTCTAGTTTTTAGGTGAAGATATTTCCTTTTCCAGCATAGGCCTCAAAACGCTCCAAATATCCTCTTGCAGATTCTACAAAAAGAGTGTTTCCAAACTGTTCTATCAAAAGGAAGGTTCAACTCTGTGAGTTGAATGAATGCATCGTGAAGAACTTTCTGAGAATGCTTCTCTGTAGTTTTTAGGTGAAGATATTCCACATCCCAGCACAGGCCTCGAAGTGCTCCAAATAACCACTTGCAGATTTTACCAAAAGAGTGTTTCAAAACTGCTCTTTCTACAGGTAAGTTCAAGTCTGTGAGTTGAATGAACTCAACACAAAGAAGTTTCTGAGAATGCTTCTGTTCAGTTTTTATGTGAAGATATTTCCTTTTCCAGCATAGGCCTCAAACGGCTCCAAATATCCACTTGCAGATTCTACAAAAAGAGTGTTTCCAAACTTCTCTATCAATTGGTAGGTTCAACTCTGTGAGGTGAATGAACTCATCACAAAGAAGTTTCTGAGAATCCTTCTCTCTAGTTTTTATGTGAAGATATTTCCTTTTCCAGCATAGGCCTCAAGGTGCTCCGAATAAACACTTGCAGATTCTACAAACGTAATGTTTCAAAACTGTTCTATCAAAAGAAACGTTCAAGTCCGTGAGTTGAATGCACTCATCACACAGAAGTTTCTGAGAATGCTTCTGTCTAGTTTTTAGGTGAAGATATTTCCTTTTCCAGCATAGGCCTCAAAACGCTCCAAATATCCTCTTGCATATTCTACAAAAAGAGTGTTTCCAAACTGTTCTATCAAAAGGAAGGTTCAACTCTGTGAGTTGAATGAATGCATCGTGAAGAACTTTCTGAGAATGCTTCTCTGTAGTTTTTAGGTGAAGATATTCCATATCCCAGCACAGGCCTCGAAGTGCTCCAAATAACCACTTGCAGATTTTACCAAAAGAGTGTTTCAAAACTGCTCTTTCTACAGGTAAGTTCAAGTCTGTGAGTTGAATGCACTCAACACGAAGAAGTTTCTGAGAATGCTTCCGTTCAGTTTTTATGTGAAGATATTTCCTTTCCCAGCATAGGCCTCAAACGGCTCCAAATATCCACTTGCAGATTCTACAAAAAGAGTGTTTCCAAACTTCTCTATCAATTGGTAGGTTCAACTCTGTGAGGTGAATGAACTCATCACAAAGAAGTTTCTGAGAATCCTTCTCTCTAGTTTTTATGTGAAGATATTTCCTTTTCCAACATAGGCCTCAAGGTGCTCCGAATAAACACTTGCAGATTCTACAAACGTAATGTTTCAAAACTCTTCTATCAAAAGAAACGTTCAAGTCCGTGAGTTGAATGCACTCATCACACAGAAGTTTCTGAGAATGCTTCTGTCTAGTTTTTAGGTGAAGATATTTCCTTTTCCAGCATAGTTCTCAAAACGCTCCAAATATCCTCTTGCAGATTCTACAAAAAGAGTGTTTCCAAACTGTTCTATCAAAAGGAAGGTTCAACTCTGTGAGTTGAATGAATGCATCGTGAAGAACTTTCTGAGAATGCTTCTCTGTAGTTTTTAGGTGAAGATATTCCATATCCCAGCACAGGCCTCGAAGTGCTCCAAATAACCACTTGCAGATTTTACCAAAAGAGTGTTTCAAAACTGCTCTTTCTACAGGTAAGTTCAAGTCTGTGAGTTGAATGCACTCAACACAAAGAAGTTTCTGAGAATGCTTCTGTTCAGTTTTTATGTGAAGATATTTCCTTTTCCAGCATAGGCCTCAAACGGCTCCAAATATCCACTTGCAGATTCTACAAAAAGAGTGTTTCCAAACTTCTCTCTCAATTGGTAGGTTCAACTCTGTGAGTTGAATGAACTCATCACAAAGAAGTTTCTGAGAATCCTTCTCTCTAGTTTTTATGTGAAGATACTTCCTTTTCCAACATAGGCCTCAAGGTGCTCCGAATAAACACTTGCAGATTCTACAAACGTAATGTTTCAAAACTGTTCTATCAAAAGAAACGTTCAAGTCCGTGAGTTGAATGCACTCATCACACAGAAGTTTCTGAGAATGCTTCTGTCTAGTTTTTAGGTGAAGATATTTCCTTTTCCAGCATAGGCCTCAAAACGCTCCAAATATCCTCTTGCAGATTCTACAAAAAGAGTGTTTCCAAACTGTTCTATCAAAAGGAAGGTTCAACTCTGTGAGTTGAATGAATGCATCGTGAAGAACTTTCTGAGAATGCTTCTCTGTAGTTTTTAGGTGAAGATATTCCATATCCCAGCACAGGCCTCGAAGTGCTCCAAATAACCACTTGCAGATTTTACCAAAAGAGTGTTTCAAAACTGCTCTTTCTACAGGTACGTTCAAGTCTGTGAGTTGAATGCACTCAACCCAAAGAAGTTTCTGAGAATGCTTCTGTTCAGTTTTTATGTGAAGATATTTCCATTTCCAGCATAGGCCTCAAACGGCTCCAAATATCCACTTGCAGATTCTACAAAAAGAGTGTTTCCAAACTTCTCTATCAATTGGTAGGTTCAACTCTGTGAGTTGAATGAACTCATCACAAAGAAGTTTCTGAGAATCCTTCTCTCTAGTTTTTATGTGAAGATATTTCCTTTTCCAGCATAGGCCTCAAGGTGCTCCGAATAAACACTTGCAGATACTACAAACGTAATGTTTCAAAACTGTTCTATCAAAAGAAACGTTCAAGTCCGTGAGTTGAATGCACTCATCACACAGAAGTTTCTGAGAATGCTTCTGTCTAGTTTTTAGGTGAAGATATTTCCTTTTCCAGCATAGGCCTCAAACGGCTCCAAATATCCACTTGCAGATTCTACAAAAAGAGTGTTTCCAAACTTCTCTCTCAATTGGTAGGTTCAACTCTGTGAGTTGAATGAACTCATCACAAAGAAGTTTCTGAGAATCCTTCTCTCTAGTTTTTATGTGAAGATACTTCCTTTTCCAACATAGGCCTCAAGGTGCTCCGAATAAACACTTGCAGATTCTACAAACGTAATGTTTCAAAACTGTTCTATCAAAAGAAACGTTCAAGTCCGTGAGTTGAATGCACTCATCACACAGAAGTTTCTGAGAATGCTTCTGTCTAGTTTTTAGGTGAAGATATTTCCTTTTCCAGCATAGGCCTCAAAACGCTCCAAATATCCTCTTGCAGATTCTACAAAAAGAGTGTTTCCAAACTGTTCTATCAAAAGGAAGGTTCAACTCTGTGAGTTGAATGAATGCATCGTGAAGAACTTTCTGAGAATGCTTCTCTGTAGTTTTTAGGTGAAGATATTCCATATCCCAGCACAGGCCTCGAAGTGCTCCAAATAACCACTTGCAGATTTTACCAAAAGAGTGTTTCAAAACTGCTCTTTCTACAGGTACGTTCAAGTCTGTGAGTTGAATGCACTCAACCCAAAGAAGTTTCTGAGAATGCTTCTGTTCAGTTTTTATGTGAAGATATTTCCATTTCCAGCATAGGCCTCAAACGGCTCCAAATATCCACTTGCAGATTCTACAAAAAGAGTGTTTCCAAACTTCTCTATCAATTGGTAGGTTCAACTCTGTGAGTTGAATGAACTCATCACAAAGAAGTTTCTGAGAATCCTTCTCTCTAGTTTTTATGTGAAGATATTTCCTTTTCCAGCATAGGCCTCAAGGTGCTCCGAATAAACACTTGCAGATACTACAAACGTAATGTTTCAAAACTGTTCTATCAAAAGAAACGTTCAAGTCCGTGAGTTGAATGCACTCATCACACAGAAGTTTCTGAGAATGCTTCTGTCTAGTTTTTAGGTGAAGATATTTCCTTTTCCAGCATAGGCCTCAAAACGCTCCAAATATCCTCTTGCAGATTCTACAAAAAGAGTGTTTCCAAACTGTTCTATCAAAAGGAAGGTTCAACTCTGTGAGTTGAATGAATGCATCGTGAAGAACTTTCTGAGAATGCTTCTCTGTAGTTTTTAGGTGAAGATATTCCATATCCCAGCACAGGCCTCGAAGTGCTCCAAATAACCACTTGCAGATTTTACCAAAAGAGTGTTTCAAAACTGCTCTTTCTACAGGTAAGTTCAAGTCTGTGAGTTGAATGCACTCAACACGAAGAAGTTTCTGAGAATGCTTCTGTTCAGTTTTTATGTGAAGATATTTCCTTTTCCAGCATAGGCCTCAAACGGCTCCAAATATCCACTTGCAGATTCTACAAAAAGAGTGTTTCCAAATTTCTCTATCAATTGGTAGGTTCAACTCTGTGAGTTGAATGAACTCATCACAAAGAAGTTTCTGAGAATCCTTCTCTCTAGTTTTTATGTGAAGATATTTCCTTTTCCAGCATAGGCCTCAAGGTGCTCCGAATAAACACTTGCAGATTCTACAAACGTAATGTTTCAAAACTGTTCTATCAAAAGAAACGTTCAAGTCCGTGAGTTGAATGCACTCATCACACAGAAGTTTCTGAGAATGCTTCTGTCTAGTTTTTAGGTGAAGATATTTCCTTTTCCAGCATAGGCCTCAAAACCCTCCAAATATCCTCTTGCAGATTCTACAAAAAGAGTGTTTCCAAACTGTTCTATCAAAAGGAAGGTTCAACTCTGTGAGTTGAATGAATGCATCGTGAAGAACTTTCTGAGAATGCTTCTCTGTAGTTTTTAGGTGAAGATATTCCATATCCCAGCACAGGCCTCGAAGTGCTCCAAATAAACACTTGCAGAGTTTACCAAAAGAGTGTTTCAAAACTGCTCTTTCTACAGGTAAGTTCAAGTCTGTGAGTTGAATGCACTCAACACAAAGAAGTTTCTGAGAATGCTTCTGTTCAGTTTTTATGTGAAGATATTTCCTTTTCCAGCATAGGCCTCAAACGGCTCCAGATATCCACTTGCAGATTCTACAAAAAGAGTGTTTCCAAACTTCTCTATCAATTGGTAGGTTCAACTCTGTGAGGTGAATGAACTCATCACAAAGAAGTTTCTGAGAATCCTTCTCTCTAGTTTTTATGTGAAGATATTTCCTTTTCCAACATAGGCCTCAAGGTGCTCCGAATAAACACTTGCAGATTCTACAAACGTAATGTTTCAAAACTCTTCTATCAAAAGAAACGTTCAAGTCCGTGAGTTGAATGCACTCATCACACAGAAGTTTCTGAGAATGCTTCTGTCTAGTTTTTAGGTGAAGATATTTCCTTTTCCAGCATAGTTCTCAAAACGCTCCAAATATCCTCTTGCAGATTCTACAAAGAGAGTGTTTCCAAACTGTTCTATCAAAAGGAAGGTTCAACTCTGTGAGTTGAATGAATGCATCGTGAAGAACTTTCTGAGAATGCTTCTCTGTAGTTTTTAGGTGAAGATATTCCATATCCCAGCACAGGCCTCGAAGTGCTCCAAATAACCACTTGCAGATTTTACCAAAAGAGTGTTTCAAAACTGCTCTTTCTACAGGTAAGTTCAAGTCTGTGAGTTGAATGCACTCAACACAAAGAAGTTTCTGAGAATGCTTCTGTTCAGTTTTTATGTGAAGATATTTCCTTTTCCAGCATAGGCCTCAAACGGCTCCAAATATCCACTTGCAGATTCTACAAAAAGAGTGTTTCCAAACTTCTATATCAATTGGTAGGTTCAACTCTGTGAGTTGAATGAACTCATCACAAAGAAGTTTCTGAGAATCCTTCTCTCTAGTTTTTATGTGAAGATATTTCCTTTTCCAGCATAGGCCTCAAGGTGCTCCGAATAAACACTTGCAGATTCTACAAACGTAATGTTTCAAAACTGTTCTATCAAAAGAAACGTTCAAGTCCGTGAGTTGAATGCACTCATCACACAGAAGTTTCTGAGAATGCTTCTGTCTAGTTTTTAGGTGAAGATATTTCCTTTTCCAGCATAGGCCTCAAAACGCTCCAAAGATCCTCTTGCAGATTCTACAAAAAGAGTGTTTCCAAACTGTTCTATCAAAAGGAAGGTTCAACTCTGTGAGTTGAATGAATGCATCGTGAAGTACTTTCTGAGAATGCTTCTCTGTAGTTTTTAGGTGAAGATATTCCATATCCCAGCACAGGCCTCGAAGTTCTCCAAATAACCACTTGCAGATTTTACCAAAAGAGTGTTTCAAAACTGCTCTTTCTACAGGTAAGTTCAAGTCTGTGAGTTGAATGCACTCAACACAAAGAAGTTTCTGAGAATGCTTCTGTTCAGTTTTTATGTGAAGATATTTCCTTTTCCAGCATAGGCCTCAAACGGCTCCAAATATCCACTTGCAGATTCTACAGAAAGAGTGTTTCCAAACTTCTCTATCAATTGGTAGGTTCAACTCTGTGAGTTGAATGAACTCATCACAAAGAAGTTTCTGAGAATCCTTCTCTCTAGTTTTTATGTGAAGATATTTCCTTTTCCATCATAGGCCTGAGGGTGCTCCGAATAAACACTTGCAGATTCTACAAACGTAATGTTTCAAAACTGTTCTATCAAAAGAAACGTTCAAGTCCGTGAGTTGAATGCACTCATCACACAGAAGTTTCTGAGAATGCTTCTGTCTAGTTTTTAGGTGAAGATATTTCCTTTTCCAGCATAGGCCTCAAAACGCTCCAAATATCCTCTTGCAGATTCTACAAAAAGAGTGTTTCCAAACTGTTCTATCAAAAGGAAGGTTCAACTCTGTGAGTTGAATGAATGCATCGTGAAGAACTTTCTGAGAATGCTTCTCTGTAGTTTTTAGGGGAAGATATTCCATATCCCAGCACAGGCCTCGAAGTGCTCCAAATAACCACTTGCAGATTTTACCAAAAGAGTGTTTCAAAACTGCTCTTTCTACAGGTAAGTTCAAGTCTGTGAGTTGAATGCACTCAACACAAAGAAGTTTCTGAGAATGCTTCTGTTCAGTTTTTATGTGAAGATATTTCCATTTCCAGCATAGGCCTCAAACGGCTCCAAATATCCACTTGCAGATTCTACAAAAAGAGTGTTTCCAAACTTCTCTATCAATTGGTAGGTTCAACTCTGTGAGCTGAATGAACTCATCACAAAGAAGTTTCTGAGAATCCTTCTCTCTAGTTTTTATGTGAAGATATTTCGTTTTCCAACATAGGCCTCAGGGTGCTCCGAATAAACACTTGCAGATTCTACAAACGTAATGTTTCAAAACTGTTCTATCAAAAGAAACGTTCAAGTCCGTGAGTTGAATGCACTCATCACACAGAAGTTTCTCAGAATGCTTCTGTCTAGTTTTTAGGTGAAGATATTTCCTTTTCCAGCATAGGCCTCAAAACACTCCAAATATCCTCTTGCAGATTCTACAAAAAGAGTGTTTCCAAACTGTTCTATCAAAAGGAAGGTTCAACTCTGTGAGTTGAATGAATGCATCGTGAAGAACTTTCTGAGAATGCTTCTCTGTAGTTTTTAGGTGAAGATATTCCATATCCCAGCACAGGCCTCGAAGTGCTCCAAATAACCACTTGCAGATATTACCAAAAGAGTGTTTCAAAACTGCTCTTTCTACAGGTAAGTTCAAGTCTGTGAGTTGAATGCACTCCACACAAAGAAGTTTCTGAGAATACTTCTGTTCAGTTTTTATGTGAAGATATTTCCTTTTCCAGCATAGGCCTCAAACGGCTCCAAATATCCACTTGCAGATTCTACAAAAAGAGTGTTTCCAAACTTCTCTATCAATTGGTAGGTTCAACTCTGTGAGTTGAATGAACTCATCACAAAGAAGTTTCTGAGAATCCTTCTCTCTAGTTTTTATGTGAAGATAATTCCTTTTCCAGCATAGGCATCAAGGTGCTCCGAATAAACACTTGCAGATTCTACAAACGTAATGTTTCAAAACTGTTCTATCAAAAGAAACGTTCAAGTCCGTGAGTGGAATGCACTCATCACACAGAAGTTTCTGAGAATGCTTCTGTCTTGTTTTTAGGTGAAGATATTTCCTTTTCTAGCATAGGCCTCAAAACGCTCCAAATATCCTCTTGCAGATTCTACAAAAAGAGTGTTTCCAAACTGTTATATCAAAAGGAAGGTTCAACTCTGTGAGTTGAATGAATGCATCGTGAAGAACTTTCTGAGAATGCTTCTCTGTAGTTTTTAGGTGAAGATATTCCATATCCCAGCCCAGGCCTCGAAGTGCTCCAAATAACCACTTGCAGATATTACCAAAAGAGTGTTTCAAAACTGCTCTTTCTACAGGTAAGTTCAAGTCTGTGAGTTGAATGCACTCCACACAAAGAAGTTTCTGAGAATACTTCTGTTCAGTTTTTATGTGAAGATATTTCCTTTTCCAGCATAGGCCTCAAACGGCTCCAAATATCCACTTGCAGATTCTACAAAAAGAGTGTTTCCAAACTTCTCTATCAATTGGTAGGTTCAACTCCGTGAGTTGAATGAACTCATCACAAAGAAGTTTCTGAGAATCCTTCTCTCTAGTTTTTATGTGAAGATAATTCCTTTTCCAGCATAGGCATCAAAGTGCTCCGAATAAACACTTGCAGATTCCACAAACGTAATGTTTCAAAACTGTTCTATCAAAAGAAACGTTCAAGTCCGTGAGTGGAATGCACTCATCACACAGAAGTTTCTGAGAATGCTTCTGTCTTGTTTTTAGGTGAAGATATTTCCTTTTCTAGCATAGGCCTCAAAACGCTCCAAATATCCTCTTGCAGATTCTACAAAAAGAGTGTTTCCAAACTGTTCTATCAAAAGGAAGGTTCAACTCTGTGAGTTGAATGAATGCATCGTTGAGAACTTTCTGAGAATGCTTCTCTGTAGTTTTTAGGTGAAGATATTCCATATCCCAGCACAGGCCTCGAAGTGCTCCAAATAACCACTTGCAGATTTTACCAAAAGAGTGTTTCAAAACTGCTCTTTCTACAGGTAAGTTCAAGTCTGTGAGTTGAATGCACTCAACACAAAGAAGTTTCTGAGAATGCTTCTGTTCAGTTTTTATGTGAAGAGATTTCCTTTTCCAGCATAGGCCTCAAACGGCTCCAAATATCCACTTGCAGATTCTACAAAAAGAGTGTTTCCAAACTTCTCTATCAATTGGTAAGTTCAACTCTGTGAGTTGAATGAACTCATCACAAAGAAGTTTCTGAGAATCCTTCTCTCTACTTTTTATGTGAAGATATTTCCTTTTCCAGCATAGGCCTCAAGGTGCTCCGAATAAACACTTGCAGATTCTACAAACGTAATGTTTCAAAACTGTTCTATCAAAAGAAACGTTCAAGTCCGTGAGTTGAATGCACTCATCACACAGAAGTTTCTGAGAATGCTTCTGTCTAGTTTTTAGGTGAAGATATTTCCTTTTCCAGCATAGGCCTCAAAACGCTCCAAATATCCTCTTGCAGATTCTACAAAAAGAGTGTTTCCAAACTGTTCTATCAACAGGAAGGTTCAACTCTGTGAGTTGAATGAATTGATCGTGAAGAACTTTCTGTGAATGCTTCTCTGTAGTTTTTAGGTGAAGATATTCCATATCCCAGAACAGGCCTTGAAGTGCTCCAAATAACCACTTGCAGATTTTACCAAAAGAGTGTTTCAAAACTGCTCTTTCTACAGGTAAGTTCAAGTCTGTGAGTTGAATGCACTCAACACAAAGAAGTTTCTGAGAATGCTTCTGTTCAGTTTTTATGTGAAGATATTTCCTTTTCCAGCATAGGCCTCAAACGGCTCCAAATATCCACTTGCAGATTCTACAAAAAGAGTGTTTCCAAACTTCTCTATCAATTGGTAGGTTCAACTCTGTGAGTTGAATGAACTCATCACAAAGAAGTTTCTGAGAATCCTTCTCTCTAGTTTTTATGTGAAGATAATTCCTTTTCCAGCATAGGCATCAAGGTGCTCCGAATAAACACTTGCAGATTCCACAAACGTAATGTTTCAAAACTGTTCTATCAAAAGAAACGTTCAAGTCCGTGAGTGGAATGCACTCATCACACAGAAGTTTCTGAGAATGCTTCTGTCTTGTTTTTAGGTGAAGATATTTCCTTTTCCAGCATAGGCCTCAAAACGCTCCAAATATCCTCTTGCAGATTCTACAAAAAGAGTGTTTCCAAACTGTTCTATCAAAAGGAAGGTTCAACTCTGTGAGTTGAATGAATGCATCGTTGAGAACTTTCTGAGAATGCTTCTCTGTAGTTTTTAGGTGAAGATATTCCATATCCCAGCACAGGCCTCGAAGTGCTCCAAATAACCACTTGCAGATTTTACCAAAAGAGTGTTTCAAAACTGCTCTTTCTACAGGTAAGTTCAAGTCTGTGAGTTGAATGCACTCAACACAAAGAAGTTTCTGAGAATGCTTCTGTTCAGTTTTTATGTGAAGAGATTTCCTTTTCCAGCATAGGCCTCAAACGGCTCCAAATATCCACTTGCAGATTCTACAAAAAGAGTGTTTCCAAACTTCTCTATCAATTGGTAAGTTCAACTCTGTGAGTTGAATGAACTCATCACAAAGAAGTTTCTGAGAATCCTTCTCTCTACTTTTTATGTGAAGATATTTCCTTTTCCAGCATAGGCCTCAAGGTGCTCCGAATAAACACTTGCAGATTCTACAAACGTAATGTTTCAAAACTGTTCTATCAAAAGAAACGTTCAAGTCCGTGAGTTGAATGCACTCATCACACAGAAGTTTCTGAGAATGCTTCTGTCTAGTTTTTAGGTGAAGATATTTCCTTTTCCAGCATAGGCCTCAAAACGCTCCAAATATCCTCTTGCAGATTCTACAAAAAGAGTGTTTCCAAACTGTTCTATCAACAGGAAGGTTCAACTCTGTGAGTTGAATGAATTGATCGTGAAGAACTTTCTGTGAATGCTTCTCTGTAGTTTTTAGGTGAAGATATTCCATATCCCAGCACAGGCCTCGAAGTGCTCCAAATAACCACTTGCAGATTTTACCAAAAGAGTGTTTCAAAACTGCTCTTTCTATAGGTAAGTTCAAGTCTGTGAGTTGAATGCACTCAACACAAAGAAGTTTCTGAGAATGCTTCTGTTCAGTTTTTATGTGAAGATATTTCGTTTTCCAGCATAGGCCTCAAACGGCTGCAAATATCCACTTGCAGATTCTACAAAAAGAGTGTTTCCAAACTTCTCTATCAATTGGTAGGTTCAACTCTGTGAGTTGAATGAACTCATCACGAAGAAGTTTCTGAGAATCCTTCTCTCTAGTTTTTATGTGAAGATATTTCCTTTTCCAACATAGGCCTCAAGGTGCTCAGAATAAACACTTGCAGATTCTACAAACGTAATGTTTCAAAACTGTTCTATCAAAAGAAACGTTCAAGTCCGTGAGTTGAATGCACTCATCACACAGAAGTTTCTGAGAATGCTTCTGTCTAGTTTTTAGGTGAAGATATTTCCTTTTCCAGCATAGGCCTCACAACCCTCCAAATATCCTCTTGCAGATTCTACAAAAAGAGTGTTTCCAAACTGTTCTATCAAAAGGAAGGTTCAACTCTGTGAGTTGAATGAATGCATCGTGAAGAACTTTCTGAGAATGCTTCTCTGTAGTTTTTAGGTGAAGATATTCCATATCCCAGCACGGGCCTCGAAGTGCTCCAAATAACCACTTGCAGATTTTACCAAAAGTGTGTTTCAAAACTGCTCTTTCTATAGGGAAGTTCAAGTCTGTGAGTTGAATGCACTCAACACAAAGAAGTTTCTGAGAATTCTTCTGTTCAGTTTTTATGTGAAGATATTTCCTTTTCCAGCGTAGGTCTCAAACGGCTCCAAATATCCACTTGCAGATTCTACAAAAAGAGTGTTTCCAAACTTCTCTATCAATTGTTAGGTTCAAATCTGTGAGTTGAATGATCTCATCACAAAGAAGTTTCTGAGAATCCTTCTCTCTAGTTTTTATGTGAAGATATTTCCTTTTCCAACATAGGCCACAAGGTGCTCCGAATAAACACTTGCAGATTCTACAAACGTAATGTTTCAAAACTGTTCCATCAAAAGGAACGTTCAAGTCTGTGAGTTGAATGCACTCATTGCAAAGAAGTTTCTCAGAATGCTTCTGTCTAGTTTTTAGGTGAAGAGATTTCATGTCCCAGCATAGGAATCAAAGCGCTCCAAATATCCACTTGAAGATTCTATAAGAAGAGTGTCTCCAAACTGCTCTTTCCAAAGGAAGCTTCAAGTCTGTGAGTTGAATGCACTCATCACAAAGAAGTTTCTGAGAATGCTTCCGTCTAGTTTTTATATGAAGATATTTCCTTTTCCAACATAGGCCTCAAAGCGCTCCAAATAAACACATGCAGATTCTACAAAAGGAGTGTTTCAAAACTGTTCTATCAAAGGGAACTTTCGAGTCCATGAGTTGAATGCACTCATCACACAGAAGTTTCTCAGAATGCTTCTGTCTAGATTTTAGTTGAAGAGATTTCATTTCCCAGCATAGGCCTCAAAGCCCTCCAAATATCCACTTGCAGATTCTACAAAAAGAGTGTTTCAAAGCTGCTCTTTCAAAAGCAAGGTTCAAGTCTGTGGGCTGAATGCACTCATCAGAAAGAAGTTTCTGAGAATGCTTCTGTCTAGTCCTTACGTGAAGATATTTCCTTTTCCAGCTTAGGCCTCAAAGCGCTCCAAATAAACACTTGCAAATTCTTCAAAAGGAGTGTTTCAAAAGAGTTCTATCAAAAGGAACGTTCAAGTCTGTGAGTTGAATGCACTTATCATACAGAAGTTTCCTGGAATGCTTCTGTCTAGTTTTTATGCGAAGACATTTCCTTTTCCAGCATAGGCCTCAAAGCGCTCCAAATATCCACTTGCAGATTCTAGCAAAAGAGTGTTCCAAAACTGCTCTATCAAAAGCAAGCTTCAACACTGTGAGTAGAATGCACTCATCACAAAGAAGTTTCTGAGAATGCTTCTGTCTATTTTTTATGTGTAGATATTTCCTTTTCCAACATAGGCCTCAAAGAGCTCCAAATATCCACTTGCAGATTCTACCAAAAGAGTGTTTCCAAACTGCTCTATGAAAAGCAAGCTTCGACACTGTGAGTAGAATGAACTCATCACAAAGAAGTTTGTGAGAATGCTTCTGTCTAGTTTTTATGTGAAGATATTTCCTTTTCCAACATAGGCCTCAAAGTGCTGCAAATGAACACTTGCAGATTCTACAAAAGGAGTGTTTCAAAACTGCTCTTTGGAGAGGAACGTTCAAGTCTGTGAGTTGAATGCACTCATCACACAGAAGTTTCTGAGAATGCTTCTGTCTAGTTTTTAGGTGAAGATATTTCCTTTTCCAGCCTAGGCCTCAAAACGCTCCAAATACCCTCTTGCAGATTCTACAAAAAGAGGGTTTCAAAACTGTTCTATCAAAAGGAAGGTTCAACTCTGTGAGTTGAAAGAATGCATCGTGAAGAACTTTCTCAGAATTCTTCTCTGTAGTTTTGAGGTGAAGGTATTCCATATCCCAGCACAGGCGTCGAAGTGCTCCAAATAACCACTTGCAGATTTTACAAAAAGAGTGTTTCAAAACTGCTCTTTCTATAGGTAAGTTCAAGTCTGTGAGTTGAATGCACTCAACACAAAGAAGTTTCTGAGAATGCTTCTGTTCAGTTTTTATGTGAAGATATTTCCTTTTCCAGCATAGGCCTCAAACGGCTCCAAATATACACTTGCAGATTCTACAAAAAGAGTGTTTCCAAACTTCTCTATCAATTGGTAGGTTCAACTCTGTGAGTTGAATGAACTCATCACAAAGAAGTTTCTGAGAATCCTTCTCTCTAGTTTTTATGTGAAGATATTTCCTTTTCCAACATAGGCCTCAAGGTGCTCAGAATAAACACTTGCAGATTCTACAAACATAATGTTTCAAAACTGTTCAATCAAACGAAACGTTCAAGTCTGTGAGTTGAATGCACTCATCACACAGAAGTTTCTGAGAATGCTTCTGTCTAGTTTTTAGGTGAAGATATTTCCTTTTCCAGGATAGGCCTCAAAACGCTCCAAATATACTCTTGCAGATTCTACAAAAAGAGTGTTTGCAAACTGTTCTATCAAATGGAAGGTTCAACTCTGTGAGTTGAATGAATGCATCGTGAAGAACTTTCTGAGAATGCTTCTCTGTAGTTTTCAGGTGAAGATATTCCATATCCCAGCACAGGCCTCGAAGTGCTCCAAATAACCAGTTGCAGATTTTACCAAAAGAGTGTTTCAAAACTGCTCTTTCTACAGGTAAGTTCAGGTCTGTGAGTTGAATGCACTCAACACAAAGAAGTTTCTGAGAATGCTTCTGTTCAGTTTTTATGTGAAGATATTTCCTTTTCCAGCATAGGCCTCAATCGGCTCCAAATATCCACTTGCAGATTCTACAAAAAGATTGTTTCCAAACTTCTCTATCAATTGGTAGGTTCAACTCTGTGAGTTGAATGAACTCATCACAAAGAAGTTTCTGAGAATCCTTCTCTCTAGTTTTTATGTGAAGATATTTCCTTTTCCAACATAGGCCTCAAGGTGCTCCGAATAAACAATTGCAGATTCTACAAACGTAATGTTTCAAAACTGTTCTATCAAAAGAAACCTTCAAGTCTGTGAGTTGAATGCACTCATCACACAGAAGTTTCTGAGAATGCTTCTGTCTAGTTTTTAGGTGAAGATATTTCCTTTTCCAGCATTGGCCTCAAAACGCTCCAAATATCCTCTTGCAGATTCTACAAAAAGAGTGTTTCCAAACTGTTCTATCAAAAGGAAGGTTCAACTCTGTGAGTTGAATGAATGCATCGTGAAGAACTTGCTGAGAATACTTCTCTGTAGTTTTTAGGTGAAGATATTCCATATCCCAGCACAGGCCTCGAAGTGCTCCAAATAACCACTTGCAGATTTTACCAAAAGAGTGTTTCAAAACTGCTCTTTCTACAGGTAAGTTCAAGTCTGTGAGTTGAATGCACTCAACACAAAGAAGTTTCTGAGAATGCTTCTGTTCAGTTTTTATGTGTAGATATTTCCTTTTCCAGCATAGACCTCAAACGGCTCCAAATATCCACTTGCAGATTCTACAAAAAGAGTGTTTCCAAACTTCTCTATCAATTGGTAGGTTCAACTCTGTGAGTTGAATGAACTCATCACAAAGAAGTTTCTGAGAATCCTTCTCTCTAGTTTTTATGTGAAGATATTTCCTTTTCCAACATTGGCCCCAAGGTGCTCCGAATAAACACTTGCAGATCCTACAAACGTAATGTTTCAAAACTGTTCTATCAAACGAAACGTTCAAGTCTGTGAGTTGAATGCACTCATCACAGAGAAGTTTTTGAGAATGCTTCTGTCTAGTTTTTAGGTGAAGATATTTCCTTTTCCAGCATAGGCCTCAAAACGCTCCAAATATCCTCTTGCAGATTCTACAAAAAGAGTGTTTCCAAACTGTTCTTTCAAAAGGAAAGTTCAACTCTGTGAGTTGAATGAATGCATCGTGAAGAACTTTCTGAGAATGCTTCTCTGTGGTTTTTAGGTGAAGGTATTCCATATCCCAGCACAGGCCTCGAAGTGCTCCAAATAACCACTTGCAGATTTTACCAAAAGAGTGTTTCAAAACTGCTCTTTCTACAGGTAAGTTCAAGTCTGTGAGTTGAATGCACTCAACACAAAGAAGTTTCTGAGAATGCTTCTGTTCAGTTTTTATGTGAAGATATTTCCTTTTCCAGCATAGGCCTCAAACGGCTCCAAATATCCACTTGCAGATACTACAAAAAGAGTGTTTCCAAACTTTTCTATCAATTGGTAGGTTCAACTCTGTGAGTTGAATGAACTCATCACAAAGAAGTTTCTGAGAATCCTTCTCTCTAGTTTTTATGTGAAGATATTTCCTTTTCCAACATAGGCCTCAAGGTGCTCCGAATAAACACTTGCAGATTCTACAAACGTAATGTTTCAAAACTGTTCTATCAAAAGAAACGTTCAAGTCTGTGAGTTGAATGCACTCATCACACAGAAGTTTCTGAGAATGCTTCTGTCTAGTTTTTAGGTGAAGATATTTCCTTTTCCAGCATAGGCCTCAAAACGCTCCCAATATCCTCTTGCAGATTCTACAAAAAGAGTGTTTCCAAACTGTTCTATCAAAAGGAAGGTTCAACTCTGTGAGTTGAATGAATGCATCGTGAAGAACTTTCTGAGAATGCTTCTCTGTAGTTTTCAGGTGAAGATATTCCATATCCCAGCACAGGCCTCGAAGTGCTCCAAATAAACACTTGCAGATTTTACCAAAAGAGTTTTTCAAAACTGCTCTTTCTATAGGTAATTTCAAGTCTGTGAGTTGAATGTACTCAACACAAAGAAGTTTCTGAGAATACTTCTGTTCAGTTTTTATGGGTAGATATTTCCTTTTCCAGCATAGACCTCAAACGGCTCCAAATATCCACTTGCAGATTCTACAAAAAGAGTGTTTCCAAACTTCTGTATCAATTGGTAGGTTCAACTCTGTGAGTTAAATGAACTCATCACAAAGAAGTTTCTGAGAATCCTTCTCTCTATTTTTTATGTGAAGATATTTCCTTTTCCAACATAGGCCTCAAGGTGCTCAGAATAAACACTTGCAGATTCTACAAACATAATGTTTCAAAACTGTTCAATCAAACGAAACGTTCAAGTCTGTGAGTTGAATGCACTCATCACACAGAAGTTTCTGAGAATGCTTCTGTCTAGTTTTTAGGTGAAGATATTTCCTTTTCCAGCATTGGCCTCAAAACGCTCCAAATATCCTCTTGCAGATTCTACAAAAAGAGTGTTTCCAAACTGTTCTATCAAAAGGAAGGTTCAACTCTGTGAGTTGAATGAATGCATCGTGAAGAACTTTCTGAGAATACTTCTCTGTAGTTTTTAGGTGAAGATATTCCATATCCCAGCACAGGCCTCGAAGTGCTCCAAATAACCACTTGCAGATTTTACCAAAAGAGTGTTTCAAAACTGCTCTTTCTACAGGTAAGTTCAAGTCTGTGAGTTGAATGCACTCAACACAAAGAAGTTTCTGAGAATGCTTCTGTGCAGTTTTTATGTGTAGATATTTCCTTTTCCAGCATAGACCTCAAACGGCTCCAAATATCCACTTGCAGATTCTACAAAAAGAGTGTTTCCAAACTTCTCTATCAATTGGTAGGTTCAACTCTGTGAGTTGAATGAACTCATCACAAAGAAGTTTCTGAGAATCCTTCTCTCTAGTTTTTATGTGAAGATATTTCCTTTTACAACATTGGCCTCAAGGTGCTCCGAATAAACACTTGCAGATCCTACAAACGTAATGTTTCAAAACTGTTCTATCAAACGAAACGTTCAAGTCTGTGAGTTGAATGCACTCATCACAGAGAAGTTTTTGAGAATGCTTCTGTCTAGTTTTCAGGTGAAGATATTTTCTTTTCCAGCATAGGCCTCAAAACGCTCCAAATATCCTCTTTCAGATTCTACAAAAGAGTGTTTCCAAACTGTTCTTTCAAAAGGAAAGTTCAACTCTGTGAGTTGAATGAATGCATCATGAAGAACTTTCTGAGAATGCTTCTCTGTAGTTTTTAGGTGAAGATATTCCATATCCCAGCACAGGCCTCGAAGTGCTCCAAATAACCACTTGCAGATTTTACCAAAAGAGTGTTTCAAAACTGCTCTTTCTATAGGTAAGTTCAAGTCTGTGAGTTGAATGCACTCAACACAAAGAAGTTTCTGAGAATGCTTCTGTTCAGTTTTTATGTGAAGGTATTTCCTTTTCCAGCATAGACCTCAAACGGCTGCAAAGATCCACTTGCAGATTCTACAAAAAGAGTGTTTCCAAACTTCTCTATCAATTGGTAGGTTCAACTCTGTGAGTTGAATGAACTCATCACAAAGAAGTTTCAGAGAATCCTTCTCTCTAGTTTTTATGTGAAGATATTTCCTTTTCCAACATAGGCCTCAAGGTGCTCCGAATAAACACTTGCAGATTCTACAAACGTAATGTTTCAAAACTGTTCTATCAAACGAAACGTTCAAGTCTGTGAGTTGAATGCACTCATCACACAGAAGTTTCTGAGAATGCTTCTGTCTAGTTTTTAGGTGAAGATATTTCCTTTTCCAGCATAGGCCTCAAAACGCTCCAAATATCCTCTTGCAGATTCTACAAAAAGAGTGTTTCCAAACTGTTCTTTCAAAAGGAAAGTTCAACTCTGTGAGTTGAATGAATGCATCGTGAAGAACTTTCTGAGAATGCTTCTCTGTAGTTTTTAGGTGAAGATATTGCATATCCCAGCACAGGCCTCGAAGTGCTCCAAATAACCACTTGCAGATTTTACCAAAAGAGTGTTTCAAAACTGCTCTTTCTACAGGTAAGTTCAAGTCTGTGAGTTGAATGCACTCAACACAAAGAAGTTTCTGAGAATGCTTCTGTTCAGTTTTTATGTGAAGATATTTCCTTTTCCAGCATAGGCCTCAAACGGCTCCAAATATCCACTTGCAGATCCTACAAAAAGAGTGTTTCCAAACTTCTCTATCAATTGGTAGGTTCAACTCTGTGAGTTGAATGAACTCATCACAAAGAAGTTTCTGAGAATCCTTCTCTCTAGTTTTTATGTGAAGATATTTCCTTTTCCAACATAGGCCTCAAGGTGCTCCGAATAAACACTTGCAGATTCTACAAACGTAATGTTTCAAAACTGTTCTATCAAAAGAAACGTTCAAGTCCGTGAGTTGAAGGCACCCATCACACAGAAGTTTCTGAGAATGCTTCTGTCGAGTTTTTAGGTGAAGATATTTCCTTTTCCAGCATAGGCCTCAAGGTGCTCCGAATAAACACTTGCAGATTCTACAAACGTAATGTTTCAAAACTGTTCTATCAAAAGAAACGTTCAAGTCTGTTAGTTGAATGCACTCATCACACAGAAGTTTCTGAGAATGCTTCTGTCTAGTTTTTAGGTGAAGATATTTCCTTTTCCAGCATAGGCCTCAAAACGCTCCAAATATCCTCTTGCAGATTCTACAAAAAGAGTGTTTCCAAACTGTTCTATCAAAAAGAAGGTTCAACTCTGTGAGTTGAATGAATGCATCGTGAAGAACTTTCTGAGAATGCTTCTCTGTAGTTTTTAGGTGAAGATATTCCATATCCCAGCCCAGGCCTCGAAGTGCTCCAAATAACCACTTGCAGATTTTACCAAAAGAGTGTTTCAAGACTGCTCTTTCTACAGCTAAGTTCAAGTCTGTGAGTTGAATGCACTCAACACAAAGAAGTTTCTGAGAATGCTTCTGTTCAGTTTTTATGTGAAGATATTTCCTTTTCCAGCATAGGCCTCAAACGGCTCCAAATATCCACTTGCAGATTCTACAAAAAGAGTGTTTCCAAACTTCTCTATCAATTGGTAGGTTCAACTCTGTGAGTTGAATGAACTCATCACAAAGAAGTTTCTGAGAATCCTTCTCTCTAGTTTTTATGGGAAGATATTTCCTTTTCCAACATAGGCCTCAAGGTGCTCCGAATAAACAATTGCAGATTCTACAAACGTAATGTTTCAAAACTGTTCTATCAAAAGAAACGTTCAAGTCCGTGAGTTGAATGCACTCATCACACAGAAGTTTCTGAGAATGCTTCTGTCTAGTTTATAGGTGAAGATATTTCCTTTTCCAACATAGGCCTCAAAACGCTCCAAATATCCTCTTGCAGATTCTACAAAAAGAGTGTTTCCAAACTGTTCTATCAAAAGGAAGGTTCAACTCTGTGAGTTGAATGAATGCATCGTGAAGAACTTTCTGAGAATGCTTCTCTGTAGTTTTTATGTGAAGATATTCCATATCACAGCACAGGCCTCGAAGTGCTCCAAATAACCACTTGCAGATTTACCAAAAGAGTGTTTCAAAACTGCTCTTGCTACAGGTAAGTTCAGGTCTGTGAGTTGAATGCACCCAACACAAAGAAGTTTCTGAGAATGCTTCTGTTCAGTTTTTATGTGAAGATATTTCCTTTTCCAGCATAGGCCTCAAACGGCTCCAAATATCCACTTGCAGATTCTACAAAAAGAGTGTTTCCAAACTTCTCTATCAATTGGTCGGTTCAACTCTGTGAGTTGAATGAACTCATCACAAAGAAGTTTCTGATAATCCTTCCCTCTAGTTTTTATGTGAAGATATTTCCTTTTCCAACATAGGCCTCAAGGTGCTCCGAATAAACACTTGCAGATTCTACAAACGTAATGTTTCAAAACTGTTCTATCAAAAGAAACGTTCAAGTCTGTGAGTTGAATGCACCCATCACACAAAAGTTTCTGAGAATGCTTCTGTCGAGTTTTTAGGTGAAGATATTTCCTTTTCCAGCATAGGCCTCAAAACGCTCCAAATATCCTCTTGCAGATTCTACAAAAAGAGTGTTTCCAAACTGTTCTATCAAAAGGAAAGTTCAACTCTGTGAGTTGAATGAATGCATCGTGAAGAACTTTCTTCGAATGCTTCTCTGTAGTTTTTAGGTGAAGATATTCCATATCCCAGCCCAGGCCTCGAAGTGCTCCAAATAACCACTTGCAGATTTTACCAAAAGAGTGTTTCAAGACTGCTCTTTCTACAGCTAAGTTCAAGTCTGTGAGTTGAATGCACTCAACACAAAGAAGTTTCTGAGAATGCTTCTGTTCAGTTTTTATGTGAAGATATTTCCTTTTCCAGCATAGGCCTCAAACGGCTCCAAATATCCACTTGCAGATTCTACAAAAAGAGTGTTTCCAAACTTCTCTATCAATTGGTAGGTTCAACTCTGTGAGTTGAATGAACTCATCACAAAGGAGTTTCTGAGAATCCTTCTCTCTAGTTTTTATGTGAAGATATTTCCTTTTCCAACATAGGACTCAAGGTGCTCCGAATAAACACTTGCAGATTCTACAAACGTAATGTTTCAAAACTGTTCTATCAAAAGGAACGTTCAAGTCTGTGAGTTGAATGCACTCATTGCAAAGAAGTTTCTCAGAATGCTTCTGTCTAGTTTTTTGGTGAAGAGATTTCATGTCCCAGCATAGGCCTCAAAGGGCTCCAAATATCCACTTGAAGATTCTATAAGAAGAGTGTTTCCAAACTGCTCTTTCCCAAGGAAGCTTCAAGTCTGTGAGTTGAATGCACTCATCACAAAGAAGTTTCTGAGAAGGCTTCCGTCTAGTTTTTATATGAAGATATTTCCTTTTCCAACCTAGACCTCAAAGCGCTCCAAATAAACACATGCAGATTCTACAAAAGGAGTGTTTCAAAACTGTTCTATCAAAGGGAACGTTCAAGTCTGTGAGTTGAATGCACTCATCACACAGAAGTTTCTCAGAATGCTTCTGTGTAGTTTTTAGGTGAAGAGATTTCATTTCCCAGCACAGGCCTCAAAGCGCTCCAAATATCCACTTGCAGATTCTACGAAAAGAGTGTTTCAAAGCTGCTCTTTCAAAAGCAAGGTTCAAGTCTGTGTGTTGAATGCACTCATCAGAAAGAAGTTTCTGAGAATGCTTCTGTCTAGTTCTTACGTGAAGATATTTCCTTTTCCAGCTTAGGCCTCAAAGCGCTCCAAATAAACACTTGCAAATTCTACAAAAGGAGTGTTTCCAAAGTGTTCTGTCAAAAGAAACGTTCATGTCTGTGAGTTGAATGCACTTATCATACAGAAGTTTCCTGGAATGCTTCTGTGTAGTTTTTACGTGAAGACATTTCCTTTTCCAGCATAGGCCTCAAAGCGCTCCAAATATCCACTTGCAGATTCTACCAAAAGAGTGTCTCAAAACTGCTCTATCAAAAGCAAGCTTCAACACTGTGAGTAGAATGCAATCATCACAAAGAAGTTTCTGAGAATGCTTCTGTCTAGTTTTTATGTGAAGATATTTCCTTTTCCAACAGAGGCCTCAAAGCGCTCCAAATAAACACTTGCAGATTCTACAAAAGGAGTGTATCAAAACAGCTCTTTCGAGAGGAACGTTCAAGCCTGTGAGTTGAATGCACTCATCACACAGAAGTTTCTGAGAATGCTTCCGTCTAGTTTTTGTCTGAAGATATTTCCCTTTCCAGCATAGGCCTCAAATCGCTCCAAATATCCTCTTGCACATTCTACAAAAAGAGTGTTTCAAAACTGTTCTATCAAAAGGAAGGTTCAACTCTGTGAGTTGAATGAATGCATTGTGAAGAACTTTCTGAGAATGCTTCTCTGTGGTTTTTAGGTGAAGATATTCCATATCCCATCACATTCCTTGAAGTGCTCCAAATAACCACTTGCAGATTTTACCAAAAGAGTGTTTCAAAACTGCTCTTTCTATAGGTAAGTTCAAGTCTGTGAGTTGAATGCACTCAAAGCAAAGAAGTTTCTGAGAATGCTTCTGTTCAGTTTTTATGTGGAGATATTTCCTTTTCCAGCATAGGCCTCAAACGGCTCCAAATATCCACTTGCAGATTCTACTAAAAGAGTGTTTCCAAACTTCTCTATCAATTGGTAGGTTCAACTCTGTGAGTTGAATGAACTCATCACAAAGAAGTTTCTGAGCATCCTTCTCTCTAGTTTTTATGGGAAGATATTTCCTTTTCCAACATAGGCCTCAATGTGCTCCGAATAAACACTTGCAGATTCTACAAACGTAATGTTTCAAAACTGTTCTATCAAAAGGAACGTTCAAGTCTGTGAGTTCAATGCACTCATTGCAAAGAAGTTTCTCAGAATGCTTCTGTCTAGTTTTTAGGTGAAGAGTTTTCATGTCCCAGCATAGGCCTCAAAGCGCTCCAAATATCCACTTGAAGATTCTATAAGAAGAGTGTTTCCAAACTGCTCTTTCCCAAGGAAGCTTCAAGTCTGTGAGTTGAATGCACTCATCACAAAGAAGTTTCTGAGAATGCTTCCGTCTAGTTTTTATATGAAGATATTTCCTTTTCCAACATAGGCCTCAAAGCGCTCCAAATAAACAGATGCAGATTCTACAAAAGGAGTGTTTCAAAACTGTTCCATCAAAGGGAACGTTCAAGTCTGTGAGTTGAATGCACTCATCACACAGAAGTTTCTCAGAATGTTTCTGTCTAGTTTTTAGGTGAAGAGATTTCATTTCCCAGCATAGGCCTCAAAGCGCTCCAAATATCCACTTGCAGATTCTACGAAAAGAGTGTTTCAAAGCTGCTCTTTCAAAAGCAAGGTTCAAGTCTGTGTGTTGAATGCACTCATAAGAAAGAAGTTTCTGAGAATGCTTCTGTCTAGTTCTTACATGAAGATATTTCCTTTTCCAGCTTAGGCCTCAAAGCGCTCCAAATAAACACTTGCAAATTCTACAAAAGGAGTGTTTCCAAAGAGTTCTGTCAAAAGGAACGTTCAAGTCTGTGAGTTGAATGCACTTATCATACAGAAGTTTCCTGGAATGCTTCTGTCTAGTTTTTATTTGAAGACATTTCCTTTATCAGCATAGGCCTCAAAGCCCTCCAAATATCCACTTGCAGATTCTACCAAAAGAGTGTTTCAAAACTGCTCTATCAAAAGCAAGCTTCAACACTGTGAGTAGAATGCACTAATCACAAAGAAGTTTCTGAGAATGCTTCTGTCTAGTTTTTATGTGAAGATATTTCCTTTTCCAACCTAGGCCTCAAAGCGCACCAAATAAACACATGCAGATTCTACAAAAGGAGTGTTTCAAAACTGTTCTATGAAAGGGAACGTTCAAGTCTGTGAGTTGAATGCACTCATCACACAGAAGTTTCTCAGAATGCTTCTGTCTAGTTTTTAGGTGAAGAGATTTCATTTCCCAGCATGGGCCTCAAAGCGCTCCAAATATCCACTTGCAGATTCTACGAAAAGAGTGTTTCAAAGCTGCTCTTTCAAAAGCAACGTTCAAGTCTGTGTGTTGAATGCACTCATCAGAAAGAAGTTTCTGAGAATGCTTCTGTCTAGTTCTTACATGAGGATATTTCCTTTTCCAGCTTAGGCCTCAAAGCGCTCGAAATAAACACTTGCAAATTCTACAAAAGGAGTGTTTCCAAAGAGTTCTTTCAAAAGGAACGTTCAAGTCTGTGAGTTGAATGCACTTATCATACAGAAGTTTCCTGGAATGCTTCTGTCTAGTTTTTTTTGAAGACATTTCCTTTTCCAGCATAGGCCTCAAAGCGCTCCAAATATCCACTTGCAGATTCTACCAAAAGAGTGTTTGAAAACTGCTCCATCAAAAGCAAGCTTCAACACTGTGAGTAGAATGCACTCATCACAAAGAAGTTTCTGAGAATGCTTCTGTCTAGTTTTTATGTGAAGATATTTCCTTTTCCAACAGAGGCCTCAAAGCGCTCCAAATAAACACTTGCAGATTCTACAAAAGGATTGTTTCAAAACAGCTCTTTCGAGAGGAACGTTCAAGCCTGTGAGTTGAATGCACTCATCACACAGAAGTTTCTGAGAATGCTTCCGTCTAGTTTTTGTCTGAAGATATTTCCCTTTCCAGCATAGGCCTCAAAACGCTCCAAATATCCTCTTGCAAATTCTACAAAAAGAGTGTTTCAAAACTGTTCTATCAAAAGGAAGGTTCAACTCTGTGAGTTGAATGAATGCATCGTGAAGAACTTTCTGAGAATGCTTCTCTGTAGTTTTTAGGTGAAGATATTCCATATCCCAGAACAGGCCTCGAAGTGCTCCAAATAACCACTTGCAGATTTTACCAAAAGAGTGTTTCAAAATTGCTCTTTCTTTAGGTAAGTTCAAGTCTGTGAGTTGAATGCACTCAACACAAAGAAGTTTCTGAGCATGCTTCTGTTCAGTTTTTATGTGGAGATATTTCCTTTTCCAGCATAGGCCTCAAACGGCTCCAAATATCCACTTGCAGATTCTACAAAAAGAGTGTTTCCAAACTTCTCTATCAATTGGTAGGTTCAACTCTGTGAGTTGAATGAACTCATCACAAAGAAGTTTCTGAGAATCCTTCTCTCTAGTTTTTATGGGAAGATATTTCCTTTTCCAACATAGGCCTCAAGATGCTCCGAATAAACACCTGCAGATTCTACAAACGTAATGTTTCAAAACTGTTCTATCAAAAGGAACGTTCAAGTCTGTGAGTTGAATGCACTCACTGCAAAGAAGTTTCTCAGAATGCTTCTGTCTAGTTTTTAGGTGAAGAGATTTCATTTCCCGGCATAGGCCTCAAAGCGCTCCAAATATCCACTTGCAGATTCTACTAAAAGAGTGTTTCAAAGCTGCTCTTTCAAAAGTAAGGTTCAAGTATGTGTGTTGGATGCACTCATCAGAAAGAAGTTTCTGAGAATGCTTCTGTCTAGTTCTTACGTGAAGATATTTCCTTTTCCAGGTTAGGCCTCAAAGCGCTCCAAATAAACACTTGCAAATTCTACAAAAGGAGTGTTTCCAAAGAGTTCTATCAAAAGGAACGTTCAAGTCTGTGAGTTGAATGCACTTATCATACAGAAGTTTCCTGGAATGCTTCTGTGTAGTTTTTATGTGAAGACATTTCCTTTTCCAGCATAGGCCTCAAAGCGCTCCAAATATCCACTTGCAGATTCTACCAAAAGAGTGTTTCAAAACTGCTCTATCAAAAGCAGGCTTCAAAACTGTGAGTAGAATGCACTCATCACAAAGAAGTTTCTGAGAATGCTTCTGTCTAGTTTTTATGTGAAGATATTTCCTTTTCCAACATAGGCCTCAAAGCGCTCCAAATAAACACTTGCAGATTCTACAAAAGGAGTGTTTCAAAACTGCTCTTTCGAGAGGAACGTTCAAGTCTGTGAGTTGAATGCACTCATCACACAGAAGTTTCTGAGAATGCTTCTGTCTAGTTTTTAGGGGAAGAGATTTCATTTCCCAGCATAGGCCTCAAAGCGCTCCAAATATCCACTTGCAGATTCTACGAAAAGAGTGTTTCAAAGCTGCTCTTTCAAAAGCAAGGTTCAAGTCTGTGTGTTGGATGCACTCATCGGAAAGAAGTTTCTGAGAATGCTTCTGTCTAGTTCTGACGTGAAGGTATTTCCTTTTCCAGCTTAGGCCTCAAAGCGCTCCAAATAAACACTTGCAAATTCTACAAAAGGAGTGTTTCCAAAGAGTTCTATCAAAAGGAACGTTCAAGTCTGTGAGTTGAATGCACTTATCATACAGAAGTTTCCTGGAATGCTTCTGTCTAGTTTTTATGTGAAGACATTTCCTTTTCCAGCATAGGCCTCAAAGCGCTCCAAATATCCACATGCAGATTCTACCAAAACAGTGTTTCAAAACTGCTCTATCAAAAGCAGGCTTCAACACTGTGAGTAGAATGCACTCATCACAAAGAAGTTTCTGAGAATGCTTCTGTCTAGTTTTTATGTGAACATATTTCCTTTTCCAACATAGGCCTCAAAGCGCTCCAAATAAACACTTGCAGATTCTACAAAAGGAGTGTTTCCAAACTTCTCTATCAACTGGTAAGTTCAACTCTGTGAGTTGAATGAACTCATCACAAATAAGTTTCTGAGAATCCTTCCCTCTAGTTTTTATGGGAAGATATTTCCTTTTCCAACATAGGCCTCAAGGTGCTCCGAATAAACACTTGCAGATTCTACAAACGTAATGTATCAAAACTGTTCTATCAAAAGGAACGTTCAAGTCTGTGGGTTGAATGCACTCATTGCAAAGAAGTTTCTCAGAATGCTTCTGTCTAGTTTTTAGGTGAAGAGATTTCATGTCCCAGCATAGGCCACAAAGCGCTCCAAATATCCACTTGAAGATTCTATAAGACGAGTGTTTCCAAACTGCTCTTTCCCAAGGAAGCTTCAACTGTGTGAGTTGAATGCACTCATCACAAAGAAGTTTCTGAGAATGCTTCTGTCTAGTTTTTATATGAAGATATTTCCTTTTCCAACCTAGGCCTCAAAGCGCTCCAAATAAACACATGCAGATTCTACAAAAGGAGTGTTTCAAAACTGTTCTATCAAAGGGAACGTTCAAGTCTGTGAGTTGAATGCACTCATCACACAGAAGTTTCTCAGAATGCTTCTGTCTAGTTTTTAGGTGAAGAGATTTCATTTCCCAGCATGGGCCTCAAAGCGCTCCAAATATCCACTTGCAGATTCTACGAAAAGACTGTTTCAAAGCTGCTCTTTCAAAAGCAAGGTTCAAGTCTGTGTGTTGAATGCACTCATCAGAAAGAAGTTTCTGAGAATGCTTCTGTCTAGTTCTTACGTGAAGATATTTCCTTTTCCAGCTTAGGCCTCAAAGCGCTCCAAATAAACACTTGCAAATTCTACAAAAGGAGTGTTTCCAAAGAGTTCTGTCAAAAGGAACGTTCATATCTGTGAGTTGAATGCACTTATCATACAGAAGTTTCCTGGAATGCTTCTGTGTAGTTTTTATGTGAAGACATTTCCTTTTCCAGCATAGGCCTCAAAGCGCTCCAAATATCCACTTGCAGATTCTACCAAAAGAGTGTCTCAAAACTGCTCTATCAAAAGCAAGCTTCAACACTGTGAGTAGAATGCACTCATCACAAAGAAGTTTCTGAGAATGCTTCTGTCTAGTTTTTATGTGAAGATATTTCCTTTTCCAACAGAGGCCTCAAAGCGCTCCAAATAAACACTTGCAGATTCTACAAAAGGAGTGTTTCAAAACAGCTCTTTCGAGAGGAACGTTCAAGCCTGTGAGTTGAATGCACTCATCACACAGAAGTTTCTGAGAATGCTTCCGTCTAGTTTTTGTCTGAAGATATTTCCCTTTCCAGCATAGGCCTCAAAACGCTCCAAATATCCTCTTGCACATTCTACAAAAAGAGTGTTTCAAAACTGTTCTATCAAATGGAAGGTTCAACACTGTGAGTTGAATGAATGCATCGTGAAGAACTTTCTGAGAATGCTTCTCTGTGGTTTTTAGGTGAAGATATTCCATATCCCATCACATTCCTTGAAGTGCTCCAAATAACCACTTGCAGATTTTACCAAAAGAGTGTTTCAAAACTGCTCTTTCTATAGGTAAGTTCAAGTCTGTGAGTTGAATGCACTCAAAGCAAAGAAGTTTCTGAGAATGCTTCTGTTCAGTTTTTATGTGGAGATATTTCCTTTTCCAGCATAGGCCTCAAACGGCTCCAAATATCCACTTGCAGATTCTACTAAAAGAGTGTTGCCAAACTTCTCTATCAATTGGTAGGTTCAACTCTGTGAGTTGAATGAACTCATCACAAAGAAGTTTCTGAGAATCCTTCTCTCTAGTTTTTATGGGAAGATATTTCCTTTTCCAACATAGGCCTCAATGTGCTCCGAATAAACACTTGCAGATTCTACAAACGTAATGTTTCAAAACTGTTCTATCAAAAGGAACGTTCAAGTCTGTGAGTTCAATGCACTCATTGCAAAGAAGTTTCTCAGAATGCTTCTGTCTAGTTTTTAGGTGAAGAGATTTCATGTCCCAGCATAGGCCTCAAAGCGCTCCAAATATCCACTTGAAGATTCTATAAGAAGAGTGTTTCCAAACTGCTCTTTCCCAGGGAAGCTTCAAGTCTGTGAGTTGAATGCACTCATCACAAAGAAGTTTCTGAGAATGCTTCCGTCTAGTTTTTATATGAAGATATTTCCTTTTCCAACATAGGCCTCAAAGCGCTCCAAATAAACACATGCAGATTCTACAAAAGGAGTGTTTCAAAACTGTTCTATCAAAGGGAACGTTCAAGTCTGTGAGTTGAATGCACTCATCACACAGAAGTTTCTCAGAATGTTTCTGTCTAGTTTTTAGGTGAAGAGATTTCATTTCCCAGCATAGGCCTCAAAGTGCTCCAAATATCCACTTGCAGATTCTACGAAAAGAGTGTTTCAAAGCTGCTCTTTCGAGAGGAACGTTCAAGCCTGTGAGTTGAATGCACTCATCACACAGAAGTTTCTGAGAATGCTTCCGTCTAGTTTTTGTCTGAAGATATTTCCCTTTCCAGCATAGGCCTCAAAACGCTCCAAATATCCTCTTGCAGATTCTACAAAAAGAGTGTTTCAAAACTGTTCTATCAAAAGGAAGGTTCAACTCTGTGAGTTGAATGAATGCATCGTGAAGAACTTTCTGAGAATGCTTCTCTGTAGTTTTTAGGTGAAGATATTCCATATCCCAGCACAGGCCTCGAAGTGCTCCAAATAACCACTTGCAGATTTTACCAAAAGAGTGTTTCAAAACTGCTCTTTCTACAGGTAAGTTCAGGTCTGTGAGTTGAATGCACTCAACACAAAGAAGTTTCTGAGAATGCTTCTGTTCAGTTTTTATGTGAAGATATTTCCTTTTCCAGCATAGGCCTCAAACGGCTCCAAATATCCACTTGCAGATTCTACAAAAAGAGTGTTTCCAAACTTCTCTATCAATTGGTAGGTTCAACTCTGTGAGTTGAATGAACTCATCACAAAGAAGTTTCTGAGAATCCTTCTCTCTAGTTTTTATGTGAAGATATTTCCTTTTCCAACATAGGCCTCAAGGTGCTCCGAATAAACAATTGCAGATTCTACAAACGTAATGTTTCAAAACTGTTCTATCAAAAGAAACGTTCAAGTCCGTGAGTTGAATGCACTCATCACACAGAAGTTTCTGAGAATGCTTCTGTCTAGTTTATAGGTGAAGATATTTCCTTTTCCAACATAGGCCTCAAAACGCTCCAAATATCCTCTTGCAGATTCTACAAAAAGAGTGTTTCCAAACTGTTCTATCAAAAGGAAGGTTCAACTCTGTGAGTTGAATGAATGCATCGTGAAGAACTTTCTGAGAATGCTTCTCTGTAGTTTTTATGTGAAGATATTCCATATCACAGCACAGGCCTCGAAGTGCTCCAAATAACCACTTGCAGATTTACCAAAAGAGTGTTTCAAAACTGCTCTTGCTACAGGTAAGTTCAGGTCTGTGAGTTGAATGCACCCAACACAAAGAAGTTTCTGAGAATGCTTCTGTTCAGTTTTTATGTGAAGATATTTCCTTTTCCAGCATAGGCCTCAAACGGCTCCAAATATCCACTTGCAGATTCTACAAAAAGAGTGTTTCCAAACTTCTCTATCAATTGGTCGGTTCAACTCTGTGAGTTGAATGAACTCATCACAAAGAAGTTTCTGATAATCCTTCCCTCTAGTTTTTATGTGAAGATATTTCCTTTTCCAACATAGGCCTCAAGGTGCTCCGAATAAACACTTGCAGATTCTACAAACGTAATGTTTCAAAACTGTTCTATCAAAAGAAACGTTCAAGTCTGTGAGTTGAATGCACCCATCACACAAAAGTTTCTGAGAATGCTTCTGTCGAGTTTTTAGGTGAAGATATTTCCTTTTCCAGCATAGGCCTCAAAACGCTCCAAATATCCTCTTGCAGATTCTACAAAAAGAGTGTTTCCAAACTGTTCTATCAAAAGGAAAGTTCAACTCTGTGAGTTGAATGAATGCATCGTGAAGAACTTTCTTCGAATGCTTCTCTGTAGTTTTTAGGTGAAGATATTCCATATCCCAGCCCAGGCCTCGAAGTGCTCCAAATAACCACTTGCAGATTTTACCAAAAGAGTGTTTCAAGACTGCTCTTTCTACAGCTAAGTTCAAGTCTGTGAGTTGAATGCACTCAACACAAAGAAGTTTCTGAGAATGCTTCTGTTCAGTTTTTATGTGAAGATATTTCCTTTTCCAGCATAGGCCTCAAACGGCTCCAAATATCCACTTGCAGATTCTACAAAAAGAGTGTTTCCAAACTTCTCTATCAATTGGTAGGTTCAACTCTGTGAGTTGAATGAACTCATCACAAAGGAGTTTCTGAGAATCCTTCTCTCTAGTTTTTATGTGAAGATATTTCCTTTTCCAACATAGGACTCAAGGTGCTCCGAATAAACACTTGCAGATTCTACAAACGTAATGTTTCAAAACTGTTCTATCAAAAGGAACGTTCAAGTCTGTGAGTTGAATGCACTCATTGCAAAGAAGTTTCTCAGAATGCTTCTGTCTAGTTTTTTGGTGAAGAGATTTCATGTCACAGCATAGGCCTCAAAGGGCTCCAAATATCCACTTGAAGATTCTATAAGAAGAGTGTTTCCAAACTGCTCTTTCCCAAGGAAGCTTCAAGTCTGTGAGTTGAATGCACTCATCACAAAGAAGTTTCTGAGAATGCTTCCGTCTAGTTTTTATATGAAGATATTTCCTTTTCCAACCTAGACCTCAAAGCGCTCCAAATAAACACATGCAGATTCTACAAAAGGAGTGTTTCAAAACTGTTCTATCAAAGGGAACGTTCAAGTCTGTGAGTTGAATGCACTCATCACACAGAAGTTTCTCAGAATGCTTCTGTGTAGTTTTTAGGTGAAGAGATTTCATTTCCCAGCACAGGCCTCAAAGCGCTCCAAATATCCACTTGCAGATTCTACCAAAAGAGTGTCTCAAAACTGCTCTATCAAAAGCAAGCTTCAACACTGTGAGTAGAATGCACTCATCACAAAGAAGTTTCTGAGAATGCTTCTGTCTAGTTTTTATGTGAAGATATTTCCTTTTCCAACAGAGGCCTCAAAGCGCTCCAAATAAACACTTGCAGATTCTACAAAAGGAGTGTATCAAAACAGCTCTTTCGAGAGGAACGTTCAAGCCTGTGAGTTGAATGCACTCATCACACAGAAGTTTCTGAGAATGCTTCCGTCTAGTTTTTGTCTGAAGATATTTCCCTTTCCAGCATAGGCCTCAAATCGCTCCAAATATCCTCTTGCACATTCTACAAAAAGAGTGTTTCAAAACTGTTCTATCAAAAGGAAGGTTCAACTCTGTGAGTTGAATGAATGCATCGTGAAGAACTTTCTGAGAATGCTTCTCTGTGGTTTTTAGGTGAAGATATTCCATATCCCATCACATTCCTTGAAGTGCTCCAAATAACCACTTGCAGATTTTACCAAAAGAGTGTTTCAAAACTGCTCTTTCTATAGGTAAGTTCAAGTCTGTGAGTTGAATGCACTCAAAGCAAAGAAGTTTCTGAGAATGCTTCTGTTCAGTTTTTATGTGGAGATATTTCCTTTTCCAGCATAGGCCTCAAACGGCTCCAAATATCCACTTGCAGATTCTACTAAAAGAGTGTTTCCAAACTTCTCTATCAATTGGTAGGTTCAACTCTGTGAGTTGAATGAACTCATCACAAAGAAGTTTCTGAGCATCCTTCTCTCTAGTTTTTATGGAAAGATATTTCCTTTTCCAACATAGGCCTCAATGTGCTCCGAATAAACACTTGCAGATTCTACAAACGTAATGTTTCAAAACTGTTCTATCAAAAGGAACGTTCAAGTCTGTGAGTTCAATGCACTCATTGCAAAGAAGTTTCTCAGAATGCTTCTGTCTAGTTTTTAGGTGAAGAGTTTTCATGTCCCAGCATAGGCCTCAAAGCGCTCCAAATATCCACTTGAAGATTCTATAAGAAGAGTGTTTCCAAACTGCTCTTTCCCAAGGAAGCTTCAAGTCTGTGAGTTGAATGCACTCATCACAAAGAAGTTTCTGAGAATGCTTCCGTCTAGTTTTTATATGAAGATATTTCCTTTTCCAACCTAGGCCTCAAAGCGCTCCAAATAAACACATGCAGATTCTACAAAAGGAGTGTTTCAAAACTGTTCTATCAAAGGGAACGTTCAAGTCTGTGAGTTGAATGCACTCATCACACAGAAGTTTCTCAGAATGCTTCTGCCTAGTTTTTAGGTGAAGAGATTTCATTTCCCAGCATAGGCCTCAAAGCGCTCCAAATATCCACTTGCAGATCCTACGAAAAGAGTGTTTCAAAGCTGCTCTTTCAAAAGCAAGGTTCAAGTCTGTGTGTTGGATGCACTCATCAGAAAGAAGTTTCTGAGAATGCTTCTGTCTAGTTCTTACGTGAAGATATTTCCTTTTCCAGCTTAGGCCTCAAAGCGCTCCAAATAAACACTTGCAAATTCTACAAAAGGAGTGTTTCCAAAGAGTTGTATCCAAAGGAACGTTCAAGTCTGTGAGTTCAATGCACTTATCCTACAGAAGTTTCCTGGAATGCTTCTGTCTAGTTTTTATGTGAAGACATTTCCTTTTCCAGCATAGGCCTCAAAGCGCTCCAAATATCCACTTGCAGATTCTACCAAAAGAGTGTTTCAAAACTGTTCTATCAAAAGCAAGCTTCAACAGTGTGAGTAGAATGCACTCATCACAAAGAAGTTTCTGAGAATGCTTCTGTCTAGTTTTTATGTGAAGATATTCCCTTTTCCAACATAGGCCTCAAAGCGCTCCAAATAAACACTTGCAGATTCTACAAAAGGAGTGTTTCAAAACTGCTCTTTCGAGAGGAACGTTCAAGCCTGTGAGTTGAATGCACTCATCACACAGAAGTTTCTGAGAATGCTTCTGTCTAGTTTTTGTGTGAAGATATTTCCCTTTCCAGCATAGGCCTCAAAACACTCCAAATATCCTCTTGCAGATTCTTCAAAAAGAGTGTTTCAAAACAGTTCCATGAAAAGGAAGGTTCAACACTGTGAGTTGAATGAATGCATCATGAAGAAATTTCTGAGAATGCTTCTCTGTAGTTTTCAGGTGAAGGTATTCCATATCCCAGTACAAGCCTCGACGTGCTCCAAATAACCAATTGTAGATTTTACCAAAAGAGTGTTTCAAAACTGCTCTTTCTTTAGGTAAGTTCACGTCTGTGTGTTGAATGCACTCAACACAAAAAGTTTCTGAGAATGCTTCTGTTCAGTTTTTATGTGAAGATATTTCCTTTTCCAGCATAGGCCTCAAACGGCTCCAAATATCCACTTGCAGATTCTACAAAAAGAGTGTTTCCAAACTTCTCTATCAATTGGTAGGTTCAACTCTGTGAGTTGAATGAACTCATCACAAAGAAGTTTCTGAGAATCCTTCTCTCTAGTTTTCATGTGAAGATATTTCCTTTTCCAACATAGGCCTCAAGGTGTTCCGAATAAACACTTGCAGATTCTACAAACGTAATGTTTCAAAACTGTTCTATCCAAAGGAACGTTCAAGTCTGTGAGTTGAATGCACTCATTGCAAAGGAGTTTCTCAGAATGCTTCTGTCTAGTTTTTAGGTGAAGGGATTTCGTGTCCCAGCATAGGCCTCAAAGCGCTCCAAATATCCACTTGAAGATTCTATAAGAAGAGTGTCTCCAAACTGCTCTTTCCAAAGGAAGCTTCAAGTCTGTGAGTTGAATGCACTCATCACAAAGAAGTTTCTGACAAGGCTTCCGTCTAGTTTTTATATGAAGATATTTCCTTTTCCAACATAGGCCTCAAAGCGCTCCAAATAAACACATGCAGATTCTACAAAAGGAGTGTTTCAAAACTGTTCTATCAAAGGGAACGTTCAAGTCTGTGAGTTGAATGCACTCATCACACAGTAGTTTCTCAGAATGCTTCTGTCTAGTTTTCAGGTGAAGAGATTTCATTTCCCAGCATAGGCCTCAAAGCGCTCCAAATATCCCCTTGCAGATTCTACGAAAAGAGTGTTTCAAAGCTGCTCTTTCAAAAGCAAGGTTCAAGTGTGTGTGTTGAATGCACTCATCAGAAAGGAGTTTCTGAGAATGCTTCTGTCTAGTTCTTACGTGAAGATATTTCCTTTTCCAGCTTAGGCCTCAAAGCGCTCCAAATAAACACTTGCAAATTCTACAAAAGGAGGGTTTCAAAAGAGTCCTATCAAAAGGAACGTTCAAGTCTGTGAGTTGAATGCACTTATCATACAGAAGTTTCCTGGAATGCTTCTGTCTCGTTTTTATGTGAAGACATCTCCTTTTCCAGCATAGGCCTCAAAGCGCTCCAAATATCCACTTGCTGATTGTAACAAAAGAGTGTTTCAAAACTGCTCTATCAAAAGCAAGCTTCAACACTGTGAGTATAATGCACTCATCACAAAGAAGTTTCTGAGAATGCTTCTGTCTAGTTTTTATGTGAAGATATTTCCTTTCCCAACATAGGCCTCAAAACGCTCCAAATAAACACTTGCAGATTCTACAAAAGGAGTGTTTCAAATCTGCTCTTCTCAGAGGAACGTTCAAGTCTGTGAGTTGAATGCACTCATCACACAGAAGTTTCTGAGAATGCTTCCGTCTAGTTGTTATGTGAAGATATTTCCTTTTCCAGCATAGGCCTCAAAACGCTCCAAATATCCTCTTGCAGATTCTGCAAAAACAGTGTTTCAAAAGTGTTCTATCATAAGGAAAGTTCAGCTCCGTGAGTTGAATGAAGGCATCATGAAGAACTTTCTGAGAATGCTTCTCTGTAGTTTTTAGGTGAAGATATTCCATATCCCAGCACGGGCCTCGAAGTGCTCCAAATAACCACTTGCAGATTTTAACAAAAGTGTGTTTCAAAACTGCTCTTTCTTTAGGTAAGTTCACGTCTGTGAGTTGAATGCACTCAACACAAAGAAGTTTCTGAGAATCCTTCTGTTCAGTTTTTATGTGAAGATATTTCCTTTTCCAGCATAGGCCTCTAACGGCTCCAAATATCCACTTGCAGATTCTACAAAAAGAGTGTTTCCAAACTTCTCTATCAATTGGTAGGTTCAACTCTGTGAGTTGAATGAACTCATCACAAAGAAGTTTCTGAGAATCCTTCTCTCTAGTTTTCATGTGAAGATATTTCCTTTTCCAACATAGGCCTCAAGGTGTTCCGAATAAACACTTGCAGATTCTACAAATGTAATGTTTCAAAACTGTTCTATCCAAAGGAACGTTCAAGTCTGTGAGTTGAATGCACTCAATGCAAAGGAGTTTCTCAGAATGCTTCCGTCTAGTTTTTAGGTGAAGAGATTTCATGTCCCAGCATAGGCCTCAAAGCGCTCCAAATATCCAATTGAAGATTCTATAAGAAGAGTGTCTCCAAACTGCTCTTTCCAAATGAAGCTTCAAGTCTGTGAGTTGAATGCACTCATCACAAAGAAGTTTCTGAGAAGGCTTCCGTCTAGTTTTTATATGAAGATATTTCCTTTTCCAACATAGGCCTCCAAGCACTCCAAATAAACACATGCAGATTCCACAAAAGGAGTGTTTCAAAACTGTTCTATCAAAGGGAACGTTCAAGTCTGTGCGTTGAATGCAGTCATCACACAGAAGTTTCTCAGAATGCTTCTGTCTAGTTTTCAGGTGAAGAGATTTCATTTCCCAGCATAGGCCTCAAAGCGCTCCAAATATCCCCTTGCAGATTCTACGAAAAGAGTGTTTCAAAGCTGCTCTTTCAAAAGCAAGGTTCAAGTGTGTGTGTTGAATGCACTCATCAGAAAGAAGTTTCTGAGAATGCTTCTGTCTAGTTCTTACGTGAAGATATTTCCTTTTCCAGCTTAGGCCTCAAAGCGCTCCAAATAAACACTTGCAAATTCTACAAAAGGAGGGTTTCAAAAGAGTCCTATCAAAAGGAACGTTCAAGTCTGTGAGTTGAATGCACTTATCATACAGAAGTTTCCTGGAATGCTTCTGTCTAGTTTTTATGTGAAGACATTTCCTTTTCCAGCATAGGCCTCAAAGCGCTCCAAATATCCACTTGCTGATTGTACCAAAAGAGTGTTTCAAAACTGCTCTATCAAAAGCAAGCCTCAACACTGTGAGTAGAATGCACTCATCACAAAGAAGTTTCTGAGAATGCTTCTGTCTAGTTTTTATGTGAAGATATTTCCTTTCCCAACATAGGCCTCAAAACGCTCCAAATAAACACTTGCAGATTCTACAAAAAGAGTGTTTCAAATCTGCTCTTTTCAGAGGAACGTTCAAGTCTGTGAGTTGAATGCACTCACCACACAGAAGTTTCTGAGAATGCTTCCATCTAGTTGTTATGTGAAGATATTTCCTTTTCCAGCATAGGCCTCAAAACGCTCCAAATATCCTCTTGCAGATTCTGCAAAAACAGTGTTTCAAAAGTGTTCTATCATAAGGAAAGTTCAGCTCCGTGAGTTGAATGAAGGCATCATGAAGAACTTTCTGAGAATGCTTCTCTGTAGTTTTTAGGTGAAGATATTCCATATCCCAGCACGGGCCTCGAAGTGCTCCAAATAACCACTTGCAGATTTTAACAAAAGTGTGTTTCAAAACTGCTCTTTCTTTAGGTAAGTTCAGGTCTGTTAGTTGAATGCACTCAACACAAAGAAGTTTCTGAGAATCCTTCTGTTCAGTTTTTATGTGAAGATATTTCCTTTTCCAGCATAGGCCTCTAACGGCTCCAAATATCCACTTGCAGATTCTACAAAAAGAGTGTTTCCAAACTTCTCTATCAATAGGTAGGTTCAACTCTGTGAGTTGAATGAACTCATCACAAAGAAGTTTCTGAGAATCCTTCTCTCTAGTTTTCATGTGAAGATATTTCCTTTTCCAACATAGGCCTCAAGGTGTTCCGAATAAACACTTGCAGATTCTACAAACGTAATGTTTCAAAACTATTCTATCCAAAGGAACGTTCAAGTCTGTGAGTTGAATGCACTCATTGCAAAGGAGTTTCTCAGAATGCTTCCGTCTAGTTTTTAGGTGAAGAGATTTCATGTCCCAGCATAGGCCTCAAAGCGCTCCAAATATCCACTTGAAGATTCTATAAGAAGAGTGTCTCCAAACTGCTCTTTCCAAATGAAGCTTCAAGTCTGTGAGTTGAATGCACTCATCACAAAGAAGTTTCTGAGAAGGCTTCCGTCTAGTTTTTATATGAAGATATTTCCTTTTCCAACATAGGCCTCCAAGAGCTCCAAATAAACACATGCAGATTCTACCAAAAGAGTGTTTCAAAACTGCTCTATCAAAAGCAAGCTTCAACACTGTGAGTAGAATGCACTCATCACAAAGAAGTTTCTGAGAATGCTTCTCTCTGGTTTTTATGTGAAGATATTTCCTTTGACAACATAGGCCTCAAAGCGCTCCAAATAAACACTTGCAGATTCTACAAAAGGAGTGTTTCAAAACTGCTCTTTCGAGAGGAGCGTTCAAGTCTGTGAGTTGAATGCACTCATCACACAGAAGTTACTGAGAATGCTTCCGTCCAGTTGTTATGTGAAGATATTTCCTTTTCCAGCATAGGCCTCAAAACGCTCCAAATATCCTCTTGCAGATTCTACAAAGAGTGTTTCAAAAGTGACCTATCATAAGGAAGGTTCAACTCCGTGAATTGAATGAAGGCATCATGAAGAACTTTCTGAGAATGCTTCTCTGTAGTTTTTAGGTGAAGATATTCCATATCACAGCACGGGCCTCGAAGTGCTCCAAATAACCACTTGCAGATATTAGCAAAAGAGTGTTTCAAAACTGCTCTTTCTATAGGTAAGTTCAATTCGGTGAGTTGAATGCACTCAACACAAAGAAGTTTCTGAGAATGCTTCTGTCTAGTTTTTACGTGAAGAGATTTCATTTCCCAGCATAGGCCTCAAAGCGCTCCAAATATCCCCTTGCAGATTCTACGAAAAGAGTGTTTCAAAGCTGCTCTTTCAAAAGCAAGGTTCAAGTCTGTGTGTTGAGTGCACTCATCAGAAAGAAGTTTCTGAGAATGCTTCTGTCTAGTTCTTACGTGAAGATATTTCCTTTTGCAGCTTAGGCCCCAAAGCGCTCCAAAGAAACACTTGCAAATTCTACAAAAGGAGTGTTTCAAAAGAGTCCTATCAAAAGGAACGTTCAAGTCTGTGAGTTGAATGCACTTATCATACAGAAGTTTCCTGGAATGCTTCTGTCTAGTTTTTATGTGAAGACACTTCCTTTTCCAGCATAGGCCTCAAAGCGCTCCAAATATCCACCTGCAGATTCTACCAAAAGAGTGTTTCAAAACTGCTCCATCAAAAGCAAGCTTCAACACTGTGAGTAGAATGCACTCATCACACAGAAGTTTCTCAGAATGCTTCTGTCTAGTTTTTAGGTGAAGAGATTTCGTTTCCCAGCATAGGCCTCAAAGCGCTCCAAATATCCCCTTGCAGATTGTACGAAAAGAGTGTTTCCAAGCTGCTCTTTCAAAAGCAAGGTTCAAGTCTGTGTGTTGAATGCACTCATCAGAAAGAAGTTTCTGAGAATGCTTCTGTCTAGTTCTTACGTGAAGTTTTTTCCTTTTCCAGCTTCGGCCCCAAAGCGCTCCAAATAAACACTTGCAAATTCTACAAAAGGAGTGTTTCAAAAGAGTCCTACCAAAAGGATCGTTCAAGTCTGTGAGTTGAATGCACTTATCATACAGAAGTTTCCTGGAATGCTTCTGTGTAGTTTTTATGTGAAGACACTTCCTTTTCCAGCATAGGCCTCAAATCGCTCCAAATATCCACTTGCAGATTCTACCAAAAGAGTGTTTCAAAACTGCTCTATCAAAAGCAAGCTTCAACATTGTGAGTAGAATGCACTGATCACAAAGAAGTTTCCGAGAATGCTTCTGTCTGGTTCTTATGTGAAGATATTTCCTTTTCCAACATAGGCCTCAAAGCGCTCCAAATAAACACTTGCAGATTCTACAAAAGGAGTGTTTCAAAACTGCTCTTTCAAGAGGAACGTTCAAGTCTGTGAGTTGAATGCACTCATCACACAGAAGTTTCTGAGAATGCTTCCGTCTAGTTGTTATGTGAAGATATTTCCTTTTCCAGCATAGGCCTCAAAACGCTCCAAATATCCCCTTGCAGATTCTACAAAAAGAGTGTTTCAAAAGTGTTCTATCATAAGGATGGTTCAACTCTGTGAGTTGAATGAAGGCATCGTGAAGAACTTTCTGAGAATGCTTGTCTGTAGTTTTTAGGTGAAGATATTCCATATCCCAGCACAGGCCTCGAAGTGCTCCAAATAACCACTTGCAGATTTTAGCAAAAGAGTGTTTCAAAACTGCTCTTTCCATAGGTAAGTTCAAGCCCGTGAGTTGAATGCACTGAACACAAAGAAGTTTCTGAGAATGCTTCTGTTCAGTTTTTATGTGAAGATATTTCCTTTTCCAGCATAGGCCTCAAACGGCTCCAAATATCCACTTGCAGATTCTACAAAAAGAGTGTTTCCAAACTTCTCTATCAATTGGTAGGTTCAACTCTGTGAGTTGAATGAACTCATCATGAAGAAGTTTCTGAGAATCCTTCTCTCTAGTTTTCATGTGAAGATATTTCCTTTTCCAACATAGGCCTCAAGGTGCTCCGAATAAACACTTGCAGATTCTACAAACGTAATGTTTCAAAACTGTTCTATCCAAAGGAACGTTCAAGTCTGTGAGTTGAATGCACTCTTTGCAAAGAAGTTTATCAGAATGCTTCTGTCTAGTTTTTAGGTGAAGAGATTTCATGTCCCAGCATAGGCCCCAAACCGCCCCAAATATCCACTTGAAGATTCTATGAGTGTCTCCAAACTGCTCTTTCCAAAGGAAGCTTCAAGTCTGTGAGTTGAATGCACTCATCACAAAGAAGTTTCTGAGAAGGCTTCCGTCTAGTTTTTATATGAAGATATTTCCTTTTCCAACATAGGCTTCAAATCGCTCCAAATAAACACATGGAGATTCTACAAAAGGAGTGTTTCAAAACTGTTCTATCAAAAGGAACGTTCAAGTCTGTGACTTGAATGCACTCATCACACAGAAGATTCTCAGAATGCGTCTGTCTAGTTTTTAGGTGAGGAGATTTCATTTCCCAGCATAAGCCTCAAAGCGCTCCAAATATAACATTGCAGATTCTACGAAAAGAGTGTTTCACAGCTGCTCTTTCAAAAGCAACGTTCAAGTCTGTGAGTTGAATGCACTCATCACACAGAAGTTTCTGAGAATGCTTCCGTCTAGTTGTTATGTGAAGATATTTCCTTTTCCAGCATAGGCCTCAAATCGCTCCAAATATCCTCTTGCAGATTCTACAAAAAGAGTGTTTCAAAACTGTTCTATCATAAGGAAGGTTCAACTCCATGAGTTGAATGAAGGCATCGTGAAGAACTTTCTGAGAATGCTTCTCTGTGGTTTTTAGGTGAAGATATTCCATATCCCAGCACAGGCGTCGAAGTGCTCCAAATAACCACTTGCAGATTTTAGCAAAAGAGTGTTTCAAAACTGCTCTTTCTATAGGTAAGTTCAATTCGGTGAGTTGAATGCACTCAACACAAAGAAGTTTCTGAGAATGCTTCTGTTCAGTTTTTATGTGAAGATATTTCCTTTTCCAGAATAGGCCTCAAACGGCTCCAAATATCCACTTGCAGATTGTACAAAAAGAGTGTTTCCAAACTTCTCTATCAATTGGTAGATTCAACTCTGTGAGTTGAATGAACTCATCACAAAGAAGTTTCTGAGAATCCTTCTCTCTAGTTTTCATGTGAAGATATTTCCTTTTCCAACATAGGCCTCAAGGTGCTCCGAATAAACACTTGCAGATTCTACAAACGTAACGTTTCAAAACTGTTCCATCCAAAGGAACGTTCAAGCCTGTGAGTTGAATGCACTCATTGCAAAGAAGTTTCTCAGAATGCTTCTGTCTAGTTCTTACGTGAAGATATTTCCTTTTCCAGCTTAGGCCTCAAAGCGCTCCAAATAAACACTTGCAAATTCTACAAAAGGAGGGATTCAAAAGAGTCCTATCAAAAGGAACGTTCAAGTCTGTGAGTTGAATGCACTCATCATACAGAAGTTTCCTGGAATGCTTCTGTCTAGTTTTTATGTGAAGACATTTCCTTTTCCAGCATAGCCCTCAAAGCGCTCCAAATATCCACTTGAAGATTCTATAAGAAGAGTGTCTCCAAACTGCTCTTTCCAAAGGAAGCTTCAAGTGTGTGAGTTGAATGCACTCATCACAAAGAAGTTTCTGACAAGGCTTCCGTCTAGTTTTTATATGAAGATATTCCCTTTTCCAACATAGGCCTCCAAGCGCTCCAAATAAACACATGCAGATTCTACAAAAGGAGTGTTTCAAAACTGTTCTATCAAAGGGAACGTTCAAGTCTGTGAGTTGAATGCACTCATCACACAGAAGTTTCTCAGAATGCTTCTGTCTAGTTTTTAGATGAAGAGATTTCATTTCCCAGCATAGGCCTCAATGCGCTCCAAATAACCCCTTGCAGATTCTACGAAAAGAGTGTTTCAAAGCTGCTCTTTCAAAAGCAAGGTTCAAGTGTGTGTGTTGAATGCACTCATCAGAAAGAAGTTTCTGAGAATGCTTCTGTCTAGTTCTTACGTGAAGATATTTCCTTTTCCAGCTTAGGCCTCAAAGCGCTCCAAATAAACACTTGCAAATTCTACAAAAGGAGGGTTTCAAAAGAGTCCTATCAAAAGGAACGTTCAAGTCTGTGAGTTGAATTCACTTATCATACAGAAGTTTCCTGGAATGCTTCTGTCTAGTTTTTATGTGAAGACATTTCCTTTTCCAGCATAGGCCTCAAAGCGCTCCAAATATCCACTTGCTGATTCTACCAAAAGAGTGTTTCAAAACTGCTCTATCAAAAGCAAGCTTCAACACTGTGAGTAGAATGCACTCATCACAAAGAAGTTTCTGAGAATGCTTCTCTCTGGTTTTTATGTGAAGATATTTCCTTTGACAACATAGGCCTCAAAGCGCTCCAAATAAACACTTGCAGATTCTACAAAAGGAGTGTTTCAAAACTGCTCTTTCGAGAGGAGCGTTCAAGTCTGTGAGTTGAATGCACTCATCACACAGAAGTTACTGAGAATGCTTCCGTCCAGTTGTTATGTGAAGATATTTCCTTTTCCAGCATAGGCCTCAAAACGCTCCAAATATCCTCTTGCAGATTCTACAAAGAGTGTTTCAAAAGTGACCTATCATAAGGAAGGTTCAACTCCGTGAATTGAATGAAGGCATCATGAAGAACTTTCTGAGAATGCTTCTCTGTAGTTTTTAGGTGAAGATATTCCATATCACAGCACGGGCCTCGAAGTGCTCCAAATAACCACTTGCAGATATTAGCAAAAGAGTGTTTCAAAACTGCTCTTTCTATAGGTAAGTTCAATTCGGTGAGTTGAATGCACTCAACACAAAGAAGTTTCTGAGAATGCTTCTGTCTAGTTTTTACGTGAAGAGATTTCATTTCCCAGCATAGGCCTCAAAGCGCTCCAAATATCCCCTTGCAGATTCTACGAAAAGAGTGTTTCAAAGCTGCTCTTTCAAAAGCAAGGTTCAAGTCTGTGTGTTGAGTGCACTCATCAGAAAGAAGTTTCTGAGAATGCTTCTGTCTAGTTCTTACGTGAAGATATTTCCTTTTGCAGCTTAGGCCCCAAAGCGCTCCAAAGAAACACTTGCAAATTCTACAAAAGGAGTGTTTCAAAAGAGTCCTATCAAAAGGAACGTTCAAGTCTGTGAGTTGAATGCACTTATCATACAGAAGTTTCCTGGAATGCTTCTGTCTAGTTTTTATGTGAAGACACTTCCTTTTCCAGCATAGGCCTCAAAGCGCTCCAAATATCCACCTGCAGATTCTACCAAAAGAGTGTTTCAAAACTGCTCCATCAAAAGCAAGCTTCAACACTGTGAGTAGAATGCACTCATCACACAGAAGTTTCTCAGAATGCTTCTGTCTAGTTTTTAGGTGAAGAGATTTCGTTTCCCAGCATAGGCCTCAAAGCGCTCCAAATATCCCCTTGCAGATTGTACGAAAAGAGTGTTTCCAAGCTGCTCTTTCAAAAGCAAGGTTCAAGTCTGTGTGTTGAATGCACTCATCAGAAAGAAGTTTCTGAGAATGCTTCTGTCTAGTTCTTACGTGAAGTTTTTTCCTTTTCCAGCTTCGGCCCCAAAGCGCTCCAAATAAACACTTGCAAATTCTACAAAAGGAGTGTTTCAAAAGAGTCCTACCAAAAGGATCGTTCAAGTCTGTGAGTTGAATGCACTTATCATACAGAAGTTTCCTGGAATGCTTCTGTGTAGTTTTTATGTGAAGACACTTCCTTTTCCAGCATAGGCCTCAAATCGCTCCAAATATCCACTTGCAGATTCTACCAAAAGAGTGTTTCAAAACTGCTCTATCAAAAGCAAGCTTCAACATTGTGAGTAGAATGCACTGATCACAAAGAAGTTTCCGAGAATGCTTCTGTCTGGTTCTTATGTGAAGATATTTCCTTTTCCAACATAGGCCTCAAAGCGCTCCAAATAAACACTTGCAGATTCTACAAAAGGAGTGTTTCAAAACTGCTCTTTCAAGAGGAACGTTCAAGTCTGTGAGTTGAATGCACTCATCACACAGAAGTTTCTGAGAATGCTTCCGTCTAGTTGTTATGTGAAGATATTTCCTTTTCCAGCATAGGCCTCAAAACGCTCCAAATATCCCCTTGCAGATTCTACAAAAAGAGTGTTTCAAAAGTGTTCTATCATAAGGATGGTTCAACTCTGTGAGTTGAATGAAGGCATCGTGAAGAACTTTCTGAGAATGCTTGTCTGTAGTTTTTAGGTGAAGATATTCCATATCCCAGCACAGGCCTCGAAGTGCTCCAAATAACCACTTGCAGATTTTAGCAAAAGAGTGTTTCAAAACTGCTCTTTCCATAGGTAAGTTCAAGCCCGTGAGTTGAATGCACTGAACTGAACACAAAGAAGTTTCTGAGAATGCTTCTGTTCAGTTTTTATGTGAAGATATTTCCTTTTCCAGCATAGGCCTCAAACGGCTCCAAATATCCACTTGCAGATTCTACAAAAAGAGTGTTTCCAAACTTCTCTATCAATTGGTAGGTTCAACTCTGTGAGTTGAATGAACTCATCTTGAAGAAGTTTCTGAGAATCCTTCTCTCTAGTTTTCATGTGAAGATATTTCCTTTTCCAACATAGGCCTCAAGGTGCTCCGAATAAACACTTGCAGATTCTACAAACGTAATGTTTCAAAACTGTTCTATCCAAAGGAACGTTCAAGTCTGTGAGTTGAATGCACTCTTTGCAAAGAAGTTTATCAGAATGCTTCTGTCTAGTTTTTAGGTGAAGAGATTTCATGTCCCAGCATAGGCCCCAAACCGCCCCAAATATCCACTTGAAGATTCTATGAGTGTCTCCAAACTGCTCTTTCCAAAGGAAGCTTCAAGTCTGTGAGTTGAATGCACTCATCACAAAGAAGTTTCTGAGAAGGCTTCCGTCTAGTTTTTATATGAAGATATTTCCTTTTCCAACGTAGGCTTCAAATCGCTCCAAATAAACACATGGAGATTCTACAAAAGGAGTGTTTCAAAACTGTTCTATCAAAAGGAACGTTCAAGTCTGTGACTTGAATGCACTCATCACACAGAAGATTCTCAGAATGCGTCTGTCTAGTTTTTAGGTGAGGAGATTTCATTTCCCAGCATAAGCCTCAAAGCGCTCCAAATATCCCATTGCAGATTCTACGAAAAGAGTGTTTCACAGCTGCTCTTTCAAAAGCAACGTTCAAGTCTGTGAGTTGAATGCACTCATCACACAGAAGTTTCTGAGAATGCTTCCGTCTAGTTGTTATGTGAAGATATTTCCTTTTCCAGCATAGGCCTCAAAACGCTCCAAATATCCTCTTGCAGATTCTACAAAAAGAGTGTTTCAAAACTGTTCTATCATAAGGAAGGTTCAACTCCATGAGTTGAATGAAGGCATCGTGAAGAACTTTCTGAGAATGCTTCTCTGTGGTTTTTAGGTGAAGATATTCCATATCCCAGCACAGGCGTCGAAGTGCTCCAAATAACCACTTGCAGATTTTAGCAAAAGAGTGTTTCAAAACTGCTCTTTCTATAGGTAAGTTCAATTCGGTGAGTTGAATGCACTCAACACAAAGAAGTTTCTGAGAATGCTTCTGTTCAGTTTTTATGTGAAGATATTTCCTTTTCCAGAATAGGCCTCAAACGGCTCCAAATATCCACTTGCAGATTGTACAAAAAGAGTGTTTCCAAACTTCTCTATCAATTGGTAGATTCAACTCTGTGAGTTGAATGAACTCATCACAAAGAAGTTTCTGAGAATCCTTCTCTCTAGTTTTCATGTGAAGATATTTCCTTTTCCAACATAGGCCTCAAGGTGCTCCGAATAAACACTTGCAGATTCTACAAACGTAACGTTTCAAAACTGTTCCATCCAAAGGAACGTTCAAGCCTGTGAGTTGAATGCACTCATTGCAAAGAAGTTTCTCAGAATGCTTCTGTCTAGTTCTTACGTGAAGATATTTCCTTTTCCAGCTTAGGCCTCAAAGCGCTCCAAATAAACACTTGCAAATTCTACAAAAGGAGGGATTCAAAAGAGTCCTATCAAAAGGAACGTTCAAGTCTGTGAGTTGAATGCACTCATCATACAGAAGTTTCCTGGAATGCTTCTGTCTAGTTTTTATGTGAAGACATTTCCTTTTCCAGCATAGCCCTCAAAGCGCTCCAAATATCCACTTGAAGATTCTATAAGAAGAGTGTCTCCAAACTGCTCTTTCCAAAGGAAGCTTCAAGTGTGTGAGTTGAATGCACTCATCACAAAGAAGTTTCTGACAAGGCTTCCGTCTAGTTTTTATATGAAGATATTCCCTTTTCCAACATAGGCCTCCAAGCGCTCCAAATAAACACATGCAGATTCTACAAAAGGAGGGTTTCAAAACTGTTCTATCAAAGGGAACGTTCAAGTCTGTGAGTTGAATGCACTCATCACACAGAAGTTTCTCAGAATGCTTCTGTCTAGTTTTTAGGTGAAGAGATTTCATTTCCCAGCATAGGCCTCAAAGCGCTCCAAATATCCCCTTGCAGATTCTACGAAAAGAGTGTTTCAAAGCTGCTCTTTCAAAAGCAAGGTTCAAGTGTGTGTGTTGAATGCACTCATCAGAAAGAAGTTTCTGAGAATGCTTCTGTCTAGTTCTTACGTGAAGATATTTCCTTTTCCAGCTTAGGCCTCAAAGCGCTCCAAATAAACACTTGCAAATTCTACAAAAGGAGGGTTTCAAAAGAGTCCTATCAAAAGGAACGTTCAAGTCTGTGAGTTGAATGCACTTATCATACAGAAGTTTCCTGGAATGCTTCTGTTTAGTTTTTATGTGAAGACATTTCCTTTTAAAGCATAGGCCTCAAAGCGCTCCAAATATCCACTTGCTAATTCTACCAAAAGAGTGTTTCAAAACTGCTCTATCAAAAGCAAGCTTCAACACTGTGAGTAGAATGCACTCATCACAAAGAAGTTTCTGAGAATGCTTCTCTCTGGTTTTTATGTGAAGATATTTCCTTTGACAACATAGGCCTCAAAGCGCACCAAATAAACACTTGCAGATTCTACAAAAGGAGTGTTTCAAAACTGTTCTTTTGAGAGGAACGTTCAAGTATGTGAGTTGAATGCACTCATCACACAGAAGTTTCTGAGAATACTTCCGTCTAGTTGTTATGTGATGATATTTCCTTTTCCAGCATAGGCCTCAAAACGCTCCAAATATCCTCTTGCAGATTCTACAAAAAGAGTGTTTCAAAAGTGTTCTATCATAAGGAAGGTTCAACTCCGTGAGTTGAATGAAGGCATCATGAAGAACTTTCTGAGAATGCTTCTCTGTAGTTTTTAGGTGAAGATATTCCATATCCAAGCACGGGGCTCGAAGTGCTCCAAATAACCACTTGCAGATTTTAGCAAAAGAGTGTTTCAAAACTGCTCTTTCTATAGGTAAGTTCAATTCGGTGAGTTGAATGCACTCAACACAAAGAAGTTTCTGAGAATGCTTCTGTTCAGTTTTTATGTGAAGATATTTTCTTCTCCAGCATAGGCCTCAAACGGCTCCAAATATCCACTTGCAGATTCTACAAAAAGAGTGTTTCCAAACTTCTCGATCAATTGGTAGGTTCAACTCTGTGAGTTGAATGAACTCATCACAAAGAAGTTTCTGAGAATCCTTCTCTCTAGTTTTCATGTGAAGATATTTCCTTTTCCAACATCGGCCTCAAGGTGCTCCGAATAAACACTTGCAGATTCTACAAATGTAATGTTTCAAAACTGTTCTATCCAAAGGAACGATCAAGTCTGTGAGTTGAATGCACTCATTGCAAAGAAGTTTCTCAGAATGCTTCTGTCTAGTTTTTAGGTGAAGAGATTTCATGTCCCAGCATAGGCCTCAAAGCGCTCCAAATATCCACTTGAAGATTCTATAAGAAGAGTGTCTCCAAACTGCTCTTTCCAAAGGAAGCTTCAAGTCTGTGAGTTGAATGCACTCATCACAAAGAAGTTTCTGCCAAGGCTTCCGTCTAGTTTTTATATGAAGATATTTCCTTTTCCAACATAGGCCTCAAAGTGCTCCAAATAAACACATGCAGATTCTACAAAAGGAGTGTTTCAAAACTGTTCTATCAAAGGGAACATTCAACTCTGTGAGTTGAATGCACTCATCACACAGAAGTTTCTCAGAATGCTTCTGTCTAGTTTTTAGATGAAGAGATTTCATTTCCCAGCATAGGCCTCAATGCGCTCCAAATAACCCCTTGCAGATTCTACGAAAAGAGTGTTTCAAAGCTGCTCTTTCAAAAGCAAGGTTCAAGTGTGTGTGTTGAATGCACTCATCAGAAAGAAGTTTCTGAGAATGCTTCTGTCTAGTTCTTACGTGAAGATATTTCCTTTTCCAGCTTAGGCCTCAAAGCGCTCCAAATAAACACTTGCAAATTCTACAAAAGGAGGGTTTCAAAAGAGTCCTATCAAAAGGAACGTTCAAGTCTGTGAGTTGAATTCACTTATCATACAGAAGTTTCCTGGAATGCTTCTGTCTAGTTTTTATGTGAAGACATTTCCTTTTCCAGCATAGGCCTCAAAGCGCTCCAAATATCCACTTGCTGATTCTACCAAAAGAGTGTTTCAAAACTGCTCTATCAAAAGCAAGCTTCAACACTGTGAGTAGAATGCACTCATCACAAAGAAGTTTCTGAGAATGCTTCTCTCTGGTTTTTATGTGAAGATATTTCCTTTGACAACATAGGCCTCAAAGCGCTCCAAATAAACACTTGCAGATTCTACAAAAGGAGTGTTTCAAAACTGCTCTTTCGAGAGGAGCGTTCAAGTCTGTGAGTTGAATGCACTCATCACACAGAAGTTACTGAGAATGCTTCCGTCCAGTTGTTATGTGAAGATATTTCCTTTTCCAGCATAGGCCTCAAAACGCTCCAAATATCCTCTTGCAGATTCTACAAAGAGTGTTTCAAAAGTGACCTATCATAAGGAAGGTTCAACTCCGTGAATTGAATGAAGGCATCATGAAGAACTTTCTGAGAATGCTTCTCTGTAGTTTTTAGGTGAAGATATTCCATATCACAGCACGGGCCTCGAAGTGCTCCAAATAACCACTTGCAGATATTAGCAAAAGAGTGTTTCAAAACTGCTCTTTCTATAGGTAAGTTCAATTCGGTGAGTTGAATGCACTCAACACAAAGAAGTTTCTGAGAATGCTTCTGTCTAGTTTTTACGTGAAGAGATTTCATTTCCCAGCATAGGCCTCAAAGCGCTCCAAATATCCCCTTGCAGATTCTACGAAAAGAGTGTTTCAAAGCTGCTCTTTCAAAAGCAAGGTTCAAGTCTGTGTGTTGAGGGCACTCATCAGAAAGAAGTTTCTGAGAATGCTTCTGTCTAGTATTTACGTGAAGATATTTCCTTTTGCAGCTTAGGCCCCAAAGCGCTCCAAAGAAACACTTGCAAATTCTACAAAAGGAGTGTTTCAAAAGAGTCCTATCAAAAGGAACGTTCAAGTCTGTGAGTTGAATGCACTTATCATACAGAAGTTTCCTGGAATGCTTCTGTCTAGTTTTTATGTGAAGACACTTCCTTTTCCAGCATAGGCCTCAAAGCGCTCCAAATATCCACCTGCAGATTCTACCAAAAGAGTGTTTCAAAACTGCTCCATCAAAAGCAAGCTTCAACACTGTGAGTAGAATGCACTCATCACACAGAAGTTTCTCAGAATGCTTCTGTCTAGTTTTTAGGTGAAGAGATTTCGTTTCCCAGCATAGGCCTCAAAGCGCTCCAAATATCCCCTTGCAGATTGTACGAAAAGAGTGTTTCCAAGCTGCTCTTTCAAAAGCAAGGTTCAAGTCTGTGTGTTGAATGCACTCATCAGAAAGAAGTTTCTGAGAATGCTTCTGTCTAGTTCTTACGTGAAGTTTTTTCCTTTTCCAGCTTCGGCCCCAAAGCGCTCCAAATAAACACTTGCAAATTCTACAAAAGGAGTGTTTCAAAAGAGTCCTACCAAAAGGATCGTTCAAGTCTGTGAGTTGAATGCACTTATCATACAGAAGTTTCCTGGAATGCTTCTGTGTAGTTTTTATGTGAAGACACTTCCTTTTCCAGCATAGGCCTCAAATCGCTCCAAATATCCACTTGCAGATTCTACCAAAAGAGTGTTTCAAAACTGCTCTATCAAAAGCAAGCTTCAACATTGTGAGTAGAATGCACTGATCACAAAGAAGTTTCCGAGAATGCTTCTGTCTGGTTCTTATGTGAAGATATTTCCTTTTCCAACATAGGCCTCAAAGCGCTCCAAATAAACACTTGCAGATTCTACAAAAGGAGTGTTTCAAAACTGCTCTTTCAAGAGGAACGTTCAAGTCTGTGAGTTGAATGCACTCATCACACAGAAGTTTCTGAGAATGCTTCCGTCTAGTTGTTATGTGAAGATATTTCCTTTTCCAGCATAGGCCTCAAAACGCTCCAAATATCCCCTTGCAGATTCTACAAAAAGAGTGTTTCAAAAGTGTTCTATCATAAGGATGGTTCAACTCTGTGAGTTGAATGAAGGCATCGTGAAGAACTTTCTGAGAATGCTTGTCTGTAGTTTTTAGGTGAAGATATTCCATATCCCAGCACAGGCCTCGAAGTGCTCCAAATAACCACTTGCAGATTTTAGCAAAAGAGTGTTTCAAAACTGCTCTTTCCATAGGTAAGTTCAAGCCCGTGAGTTGAATGCACTGAACACAAAGAAGTTTCTGAGAATGCTTCTGTTCAGTTTTTATGTGAAGATATTTCCTTTTCCAGCATAGGCCTCAAACGGCTCCAAATATCCACTTGCAGATTCTACAAAAAGAGTGTTTCCAAACTTCTCTATCAATTGGTAGGTTCAACTCTGTGAGTTGAATGAACTCATCACGAAGAAGTTTCTGAGAATCCTTCTCTCTAGTTTTCATGTGAAGATATTTCCTTTTCCAACATAGGCCTCAAGGTGCTCCGAATAAACACTTGCAGATTCTACAAACGTAATGTTTCAAAACTGTTCTATCCAAAGGAACGTTCAAGTCTGTGAGTTGAATGCACTCTTTGCAAAGAAGTTTATCAGAATGCTTCTGTCTAGTTTTTAGGTGAAGAGATTTCATGTCCCAGCATAGGCCCCAAACCGCCCCAAATATCCACTTGAAGATTCTATGAGTGTCTCCAAACTGCTCTTTCCAAAGGAAGCTTCAAGTCTGTGAGTTGAATGCACTCATCACAAAGAAGTTTCTGAGAAGGCTTCCGTCTAGTTTTTATATGAAGATATTTCCTTTTCCAACATAGGCTTCAAATCGCTCCAAATAAACACATGGAGATTCTACAAAAGGAGTGTTTCAAAACTGTTCTATCAAAAGGAACGTTCAAGTCTGTGACTTGAATGCACTCATCACACAGAAGATTCTCAGAATGCGTCTGTCTAGTTTTTAGGTGAGGAGATTTCATTTCCCAGCATAAGCCTCAAAGCGCTCCAAATATCCCATTGCAGATTCTACGAAAAGAGTGTTTCACAGCTGCTCTTTCAAAAGCAACGTTCAAGTCTGTGAGTTGAATGCACTCATCACACAGAAGTTTCTGAGAATGCTTCCGTCTAGTTGTTATGTGAAGATATTTCCTTTTCCAGCATAGGCCTCAAAACGCTCCAAATATCCCCTTGCAGATTCTACAAAAAGAGTGTTTCGAAAGTGTTCTATCATGAGGAAGGTTCAACTCCGTGAGTTGAATGAAGGCATCGTGAAGAACTTTCTGAGAATGCTTCTCTGTAGTTTTTAGGTGAAGATATTCCATATCCCAGCACAGGCCTCGAAGTGCTCCAAATAACCACTTGCAGATTTTAGCAAAAGAGTGTTTCAAAACTGCTCTTTCTATAGGTAAGTTCAAGTCTGTGAGTTGAATGCACTCAACACAAAGAAGTTTCTGAGAATGCTTCTGTTCAGTTTTTATGTGAAGATGTTTCCTTTTCCAGCATAGGCCTCAAACGGCTCCAAATATCCACTTACAGATTCTACAAAAAGAGTGTTTCCAAACTTCTCTATCAATTGGTAGGTTCAACTCTGTGAGTTGAATGAACTCATCATGAAGAAGTTTCTGAGAATCCTTCTCTCTAGTTTTCATGTGAAGATATTTCCTTTTCCAACATAGGCCTCAAGGTGCTCCGAATAAACACTTGCAGATTCTACAAACGTGATGTTTCAAAACTGTTCTATCCAAAGAACGTTCAAGTCTGTGAGTTGAATGCACTCATTGCAAAGAAGTTTCTCAGAATGCTTCTGTCTTGTTTTTAGGTGAAGAGATTTCATGTCCCAGCATAGGCCTCAAAGCGCTCCAAATATCCACTTAAAGATTCTATAAGAAGAGTGTCTCAAAACTGCTCTTTCCAAAGGAAGCTTCAAGTCTGTGAGTTGAATGCACTCATCACAAAGAAGTTTCTGAGAAGGCTTCCGTCTAGTTTTTATATGAAGATATTTCCTTTACCAACAGAGGCCTCAAAGCGCTCGAAATAAACACATGCAGATTCTACAAAAGGAGTGTTTCAAAACTGTTCTATCAAAGGGAACGTTCAAGTCTGTGAGTTGAATGCACTCATCACACAGAAGTTTCTCAGAATGCTTCTGTCTAGTTTTTATGTGAGGAGATTTCATTTCCCAGCATAGGCCTCAAAGCGCTCCACATATCCCCTTGCAGATTGTACGAAAAGAGTGTTTCAAAGCTGCTCTTTCAAAAGCAAAGTTCAAGTCTTTGTGTTGAATGCACTCATCAGAAAGAAGTTTCTGAGAATGCTTCTGTCTAGTTCTTACGTGAAGATATTTCCTTTTCCAGCTTAGGCCCCAAAGCGCTCCAAATAAACACTTGCAAATTCTACAAAAGGTGTGTTTCAAAAGAGTCCTATCAAAAGGAACGTTCAAGTCTGTGAGTTGAATGCACTTTTCATACAGAAGTTTCCTGGAATGCTTCTGTCTAGTTTTTATGTGAAGACACTTCCTTTTCCAGCATAGGCCTCAAAGCGCTCCAAATATCCACTTGCAGATTGTACCAAAAGAGTGTTTCAAAACTGCTCTATCAAAAGCAAACTTCAACACTGTGAGTAGAATGCACTCATCACAAAGAAGATTCTGAGAATGCTTCTGTCTGGTTCTTATGTGAAGATATTTCCTTTTCCAACCTAGGCCTCAAATCGCTCCAAATAAACACTTGCAGATTCTACAAAAGGAGTGTTTCAAAACTGCTTTTTTGAGAGGAACGTTCAAGTCTGTGAGTTGAATGCACTCATCACACAGAAGTTTCTGAGAATGCTTCCGTCTAGTTGTTATGTGAAGATACTTCCTTTTCCAGCATAGGCCTCAAAACGCTCCAAATATCCCCTTGCAGATTCTACAAAAAGTGTGTTTCAAAAGTGTTCCATCATAAGGAAGGTTCAACTCCGTGAGTTGAATGAAGGCATCGTGAAGAACTTTCTGAGAATGCTTCTCTGTAGTTTTTAGGTGAAGATATTCCATATCCCAGCACAGGCCTCGAAGTGCTCCAAATAACCACTTGCAGATTTTAGCAAAAGAGTGTTTCAAAACTGCTATTTCTATAGGTAATTTCAAGTCTGTGAGTTGAATGCACTCAACACAAAGAAGTTTCTGAGAATGCTTCTGTTCAGTTTTTATGTGAAGATATTTTCTTTTCCAGCATAGGCCTCAAACGGCTCCAAATATCCACTTGCAGATTCTACAAAAAGAGTGTTTCCAAACTTCTCTATCAATTGGTAGGTTCAACTCAGTGAGTTGAATGAACTCATCATGAAGAAGTTTCTGAGAATCCTTCTCTCTAGTTTTCATGTGAAGATATTTCCTTTTCCAACATGGGCCTCAAGGTGCTCCGAATAAACACTTGCAGATTCTACAAACGTAATGTTTCAAAACTGTTCTATCCAAAGGAACGTTCAAGTCGGTGAGTTGAATGCACTCATTGCAAAGAAGTTTCTCAGAATGCTTCTGTCTAGTTTTTAGTTGAAGATATTTCATGTCCCAGCATAGTCCTCAAAGCGCTCCAAATATCCAAATGAAGATTCCATAAGAAGAGTGTCTCCAAACTGCTCTTTCCAAAGGAAGCTTCAAGTCTGTGAGTTGAATGCACTCATCACAAAGAAGTTTCTGAGAAGGCTTCCGTCTAGTTTTTATATGAAGATATTTCCTTTTCCAACAGAGGCCTCAAAGCGCTCCAAATAGACACATGCAGATTCTACAAAAGGAGTGTTTCAAAACTGTTCTATCAAAGGGAAAGTTCAAGTCTGTGAGTTGAATGCACTCAACACACAGAAGTTTCTCAGAATTCTTCTGTCTAGATTTAGGTGAAGAGATTTCATTTCCCAGCATAGGCCTCAAAGCGCTCCAATTATCCCCTTGCAGATTGTACGAAAAGAGTGTTTGAAAGCTGCCATTTCAAAAGCAACGTTCAAGTCTGTGTGTTGAATGCACTCATCAGAAAGAAGTTTCTGAGAATGCTTCTGTGTAGTTCTTACGTGAAGATATTTCCTTTTCCAGCTTAGGCCCCAAAGTGCTCCAAATAAACACTTGCAAATTCTACAAAAGGTGTGTTTCAAAAGAGTCCTATCAAAAGGAACGTTCAAGTCTGTGAGTTGAATGCACTTATCATACAGAGGTTTCCTGGAACGCTTCTGTCTAGTTTTTATGTGAAGACACTTCCTTTTCCAGAATAGGCCTCAAAGCGCTCCAAATATCCACTTGCAGATTCTACCAAAAGAGTGTTTCAAAACTGCTCTATCAAAAGCAAACTTCAACACTGTGAGTAGAATGCACTCATCACAAAGAAGTTTCTGAGAATGATTCTGTCTGGTTCTTATGTGAAGATATTTCCTTTTCCAACATAGGCCTCAAATCGCTCCAAATAAACACTTGCAGATTCTACAAAAGGAGTGTTTCAAAACTGTTCTATCCAAAGGAACGTTCAAGTCTGTGAGTTGAATGAACACATTGCAAAGAAGTTTCTCAGAATGCTTCTGTCTTGTTTTTAGGTGAAGAGATTTCATGTCCCAGCGTAGGCCTCAAAGCGCTCCAAATATCCACTTGAAGATTCTATAAGAAGAGTGTCTCCAAACTGCTCTTTCCAAAGGAAGCTTCAAGTCTTTGAGTTGAATGCACTCATCACAAAGAAGTTTCTGAGAAAGCTTCCGTCTAGTTTTTATATGAAGTTATTTCCTTTTCCAACAGAGGCCTCAAAGCGCTCCAAATAAACACATGCAGATTCTACAAAAGGAGTGTTTCAAAACTGTTCTATCAAAGGGAACGTTCAAGTCTGTGAGTTGAATTCACTCATCACACAGAAGTTTCTCAGAATGCTTCTGTCTAGTTTTTAGATGAGGAGATTTCATTTCCCAGCATAGGCCTCAAAGCGCTCCAAATATCCCCTTGCAGATTGTACGAAAAGAGTGTTTCAAAGCTGCTCTTTCAAAAGCAAAGTTCAAGTCTGTGTGTTGAATGCACTCATCAGAAAGAAGTTTCTGAGAATGCTTCTGTCTAGTTCTTACGTGAAGATATTTCCTTTTCCAGCTTAGGCCCCAAAGTGCTCCAAATAAACACTTGCAAATTCTACAAAAGGTGTGTTTCAAAAGAGTCCTATCAAAAGGAACGTTCAAGTCTGTGAGTTGAATGCACTTATCATACAGAAGTTTCCTGGAATGCTTCTGTCTAGTTTTTATGTGAAGACACTTCCTTTTCCAGCATAGGCCTCAAAGCGCTCCAAATATCCACTTGCAGATTCTACCAAAAGAGTGTTTCAAAACTGCTCTATGAAAAGCAAACTTCAACACTGTGAGTAGAATGCACTCATCACAAAGAAGTTTCTGAGAATGCTTCTGTCTGGTTCTTATGTGAAGATATTTCCTTTTCCAACATAGGCCTCAAATCACTCCAAATAAACACTTGCAGATTCTACAAAAGGAGTGTTTCAAAACTGCTCTTTCGAGAGGAACGGTCAAGTCTGTGAGTTGAATGCACTCATCACACAGAAGTTTCTGAGAATGCTTCCGTCTAGTTGTTATGTGAAGATATTTCCTTTTCCAGCATAGGCCTCAAAACGCTCCAAATATCCCCTTGCAGATTCTACAAAAAGTGTGTTTCAAAAGTGTTCTATCATAAGAAAGGTTCAACTCCATGAGTTGAATGAAGGCATCGTGAAGAACTTTCTGAGAATGCTTCTCTGTAGTTTTTAGGTGAAGATATTCCATATCCCAGCACAGGCCTCGAAGTGCTCCAGATAACCACTTGCAGATTTTAGCAAAAGAGTGTTTCAAAACTGCTCTTTCTATAGGTAAGTTCAAGTCTGTGAGTTGAATGCACTCAACACAAAGAAGTTTCTGAGAATGCTTCTGTTCAGTTTTTATGTGAAGATATTTCCTTTTCCAGCATAGGCCTCAAACGGCCCCAAATATCCACTTGCACATTCTACAAAAACAGTGTTTCCAAACTTCTCTATCAATTGGTAGGTTCAACTCTGTGAGTTGAATGAACTCATCACGAAGAAGTTTCTGAGAATCCTTCTCTCTAGTTTTCATGTGAAGATATTTCCTTTTCCAACATAGGCCTCAAGGTGCTCCGAATAAACACTTGCAGATTCTTCAAACGTGATGTTTCAAAACTGTTCTATCCAAAGGAACGTTCAAGTCTGTGAGTTGAATGCACTCATTGCAAAGAAGTTTCTCAGAATGCTTCTGTCTAGTTTTTAGGTGAAGAGATTTCATGTCCCAGCATAGGCCTCAAAGCGCTCCAAATATCCACTTGAAGATTCTATAAGAAGAGTGTCTCCAAACTGCTCTTTCCAAAGAAAGCTTCAAGTCTGTGAGTTGAATGCACTCATCACAAAGAAGTTTCTGAGAAGGCTTCCGTCTAGTTTTTATATGAAGATATTTCCTTTTCCAACAGAGGCCTCAAAGCGTTCCAAATAAACACAAGCAGATTCTACAAAAGGAGTGTTTCAAAACTGTTCTATCAAAGGGAACGTTCAAGTCTGTGAGTTGAATGCACTCATCACACAGAAGTTTCTCAGAATGCTTCTGTCTAGTTTTTAGGTGAGGAGATTTCATTTCCCAGCATAGGCCTCAAAGCGCTCCAAATATCCCCTTGCAGATTGTACGAAAAGAGTGTTTCAAAGCTGCTCTTTCAAAAGCAAAGTTCAAGTCTGTGTGTTGAATGCACTCATCAGAAAGAAGTTTCTGAGAATGCTTCTGTCTAGTTCTTACGTGAAGATATTTCCTTTTCCAGCTTAGGCCCCAAAGTGCTCCAAGTAAACACTTGCAAATTCTACAAAAGGTGTGTTTCAAAAGAGTCCTATCAAAAGGAACGTTCAAGTCTGTGAGTTGAATGCACTTATCATACAGAAGTTTCCTGGAATGCTTCTGTCTAGTTTTTATGTGAAGACACTTCCTTTTCCAGCATAGGCCTCAAAGCGCTCCAAATATCCACTTGCAGATTCTACCAAAAGAGTGTTTCAAAACTGTTCTATCAAAAGCAAACTTCAACACTGTGAGTAGAATGCACTCATCACAAAGAAGTTTCTGAGAATGCTTCTGTCTGGTTCTTATGTGAAGATATTTCCTTTTCCAACATAGGCCTCAAGGTGCTCCGAATAAACACTTGCAGATTCTACAAACGTGATGTTTCAAAACTGTTCTATCCAAAGGAACGTTCAAGACTGTGAGTTGAATGCACTCATTGCAAAGAAGTTTCTCAGAATGCTTCTGTCTAGTTTTTAGTTGAAGAGATTTCATGTCCCAGCATAGGCCTCAAAGCGCTCCAAATATCCACTTGAAGATTCTATAAGAAGAGTGTCTCCAAACTGCTCTTTCCAAAGGAAGCTTCAAGTCTGTGAGTTGAATGCACTCATCACAAAGAAGTTTCTGAGAAGGCTTCCGTCCAGTTTTTATATGAAGATATTTCCTTTTCCAACAGAGGCCTCAAAGCGCTCCAAATAAACACATGCAGATTCTACAAAAGGAGTGTTTCAAAACTGTTCTATCAAAGGGAACGTTCAAGTCTGTGAGTTGAATGCACTCATCACACAGAAGTTTCTCAGAATGCTTCTGTCTAGTTTTGAGGTGAGGAGATTTCATTTCCCAGCATAGGCCTCAAAGCGCTCCAAATATCCCCTTGCAGATTCTACGAAAAGAGTGTTTCAAAGCTGCTCTTTCAAAAGCAAAGTTCAAGTCTGTGTGTTGAATGCACACATCAGAAAGAAGTTTCTGAGAATGCTTCTGTCTAGTTCTTACGTGAAGATATTTCCTTTTCCAGCTTAGGCCCCAAAGTGCTCCAAATAAACACCTGCAAATTCTACAAAAGGTGTGTTTCAAAAGAGTCCTATCAAAAGAAACGTTCAAGTCCGTGAGTTGAATGCACTCATCACACAGAAGTTTCCTCGAATGCTTCTGTCTAGTTTTTATGTGAAGACACTTCCTCTTCCAGCATAGGCCTCAAAGCGCTCCAAATATCCACTTGCAGATTCTACCAAAAGAGTGTTTCAAAACTGCTCTATCAAAAGCAAACTTCAACACTGTGAGTGGAATGCACTCATCACAACTAAGTTTCTGAGAATGCTTCTGTCTGGTTCTTATGTGAAGATATTTCCTTTTCCAACATAGGCCTCAAGTTGCTCCGAATAAACACTTGCAGATTCTACAAAAGGAGTGTTTCAAAACTGCTCTTTCGAGAGGAACGTTCAAGTCTGTGAGTTGAATGCACTCATCACACAGAAGTTTCTGAGAATGCTTCCGTCTAGTTGTTATGTGAAGATATTTCCTTTTCCAGCATAGGCCTCAAAACGCTCCAAATATCCCCTTGCAGATTCTACGAAAAGTGTTTTTCAAAAGTGTTCTATCATAAGGAAGGTTCAACTCCGTGAGTTGAATGAAGGCATCGTGAAGAACTTTCTGAGAATGCTTCTCTGTAGTTTTTAGGTGAAGATATTCCATATCCCAGCACAGGCCTCAAAGTGCTCCAAATAACCACTTGCAGATTTTAGCAAAAGAGTGTTTCAAAACTGCTCTTTCTATAGGTAAGTTCAAGTCTGTGAGTTGAATGCACTCAACACAAAGAAGTTTCTGAGAATGCTTCTGTTCAGTTTTTATGTGAAGATATTTCCTTTTCCAGCATAGGCCTCAAACGGCCCCAAATATCCACTTGCAGATTCTACAAAAAGAGTGTTTCCAAACTTCTCTATCAATTGGTAGGTTCAACTCTGTGAGTTGAATGAACTCATCATGAAGAAGTTTCTGACAATCCTTCTCTCTAGTTTTCATGTGAAGATATTTCCTTTTCCAACATAGGCCTCAAGGTGCTCCGAATAAACACTTGCAGATTCTTCAAACGTGATGTTTCAAAACTGTTCTATCCAAAGGAACGTTGAAGTCTGTGAGTTGAATGCACTCATTGCAAAGAAGTTTCTCAGAATGCTTCTGTCTAGTTTTTAGGTGAAGAGATTTCATGTCCCAGCATAGGCCTCAAAGCGCTCCAAATATCCACTTGAAGATTCTATAAGAAGAGTGTCTCCAAACTGCTCTTTCCAAAGGAAGCTTCAAGTCTGTGAGTTGAATGCACTCATCACAAAGAAGTTTCTGAGAAGGCTTCCGTCTAGTTTTTATATGAAGATATTTCCTTTTCCAACAGAGGCCTCAAAGCGCTCCAAATAAACACATGCAGATTCTACAAAAGGAGTGTTTCAAAACTGTTCTATCAAAGGGAACGTTCAAGTCTGTGAGTTGAATGCACTCATCACACAGAAGTTTCTCAGAATGCTTCTGTCTAGTTTTTAGGTGAGGAAATTTCATTTCCCAGCATAGGCCTCAAAGCGCTCCAAATATCCCCTTGCAGATTCTACGAAAAGAGTGTTTCAAAGCTGCTCTTTCAAAAGCAAAGTTCAAGTCTGTGTGTTGAATGCACTCATCAGAAAGAAGTTTCTGAGAATGCTTCTGTCTAGTTCTTACGTGAAGATATTTCCTTTTCCAGCTTAGGCCCCAAAGTGCTCCAAATAAACACTTGCAAATTCTACAAAAGGTGGGTTTCAAAAGAGTCCTATCAAAAGGAACGTTCAAGTCTGTGAGTTGAATGCACTTATGATACAGAAGTTTCCTGGAATGCTTCTGTCTAGTTTTTATGTGAAGACACTTCCTTTTCCAGCATAGGCCTCAAAGCGCTCCAAATATCCACTTGCAGATTCTACCAAAAGAGTGTTTCAAAACTGCTCTATCAAAAGCAAACTTCAACACTGTGAGTAGAATGCACTCATCACAAAGAAGATTCTGAGAATGCTTCTGTCTGGTTCTTATGTGAAGATATTTCCTTTTCCAACCTAGGCCTCAAATCGCTCCAAATAAACACTTGCAGATTCTACAAAAGGAGTGTTTCAAAACTGCTCTTTTGAGAGGAACGTTCAAGTCTGTGAGTTGAATGCACTCATCACACAGAAGTTTCTGAGAATGCTTCCGTCTAGTTGTTATGTGAAGATACTTCCTTTTCCAGCATAGGCCTCAAAACGCTCCAAATATCCCCTTGCAGATTCTACAAAAAGTGTGTTTCAAAAGTGTTCCATCATAAGGAAGGTTCAACTCCGTGAGTTGAATGAAGGCATCGTGAAGAACTTTCTGAGAATGCTTCTCTGTAGTTTTTAGGTGAAGATATTCCATATCCCAGCACAGGCCTCGAAGTGCTCCAAATAACCACATACAGATTTTAGCAAAAGAGTGTTTCAAAACTGCTCTTTCTATAGGTAAGTTCAAGTCTGTGAGTTGAATGCACTCAACACAAAGAAGTTTCTGAGAATGCTTCTGTTCAGTTTTTATGTGAAGATATTTCCTTTTCCAGCATAGGCCTCAAACGGCTCCAAATATCCACTTGCAGATTCTACAAAAAGAGTGTTTCCAAACTTCTCTATCAATTGGTAGGTTCAACTCTGTGAGTTGAATGAACTCATCATGAAGAAGTTTCTGAGAATCCTTCTCTCTAGTTTTCATGTGAAGATATTTCCTTTTCCAACATAGGCTTCAAGGTGCTCCGAATAAACACTTGCAGATTCTACAAACGTGATGTTTCAAAACTGTTCTATCCAAAGGAACGTTCAAGTCTGTGAGTTGAATGCACTCATTGCAAAGAAGTTTCTCAGAATGCTTCTGTCTAGTTTTTAGGTGAAGAGATTTCATGTCCCAGCATAGGCCTCAAAGCGCTCCAAATATCCACTTGAAGATTCTGTAAGAAGAGTGTCTCCAAACTGCTCTTTCCAAAGGAAGCTTCAAGTCTGTGAGTTGAATGCACTCATCACAAAGAAGTTTCTGAGAAGGCTTCCGTCTAGTTTTTATATGAAGATATTTCCTTTTCCAACAGAGGCCTCAAAGCACTCCAAATAAACACATGCAGATTCTACAAAAGGAGTGTTTCAAAACTGTTCTTTCAAAGGGAACGTTCAAGTCTGTGAGTTGAATGCACTCATCACACAGAAGTTTCTCAGAATGCTTCTGTCTAGTTTTTAGGTGAGGAGATTTCATTTCCCAGCATAGGCCTCAAAGTGCTCCAAATATCCCCTTGCAGATTGTACGAAAAGAGTGTTTCAAAGCTGCTCTTTCAAAAGCAAAGTTCAAGTCTGTGTGTTGAATGCACTCATCAGAAAGAAGTTTCTGAGAATGCTTCTGTCTAGTTCTTACGTGAAGATATTTCCTTTTCCAGCTTAGGCCCCAAAGCCCTCCAAATAAACACTTGCAAATTCTACAAAAGGAGTGTTTCAAAAGAGTCCTATCAAAAGGAACGTTCAAGTCTGTGAGTTGAATGCACTTATCATACAGAAGTTTCCTGGAATGCTTCTGTCTAGTTTTTATGTGAAGACACTTCCTTTTCCAGCATAGGCCTCAAAGCGCTCCAAATATCCACTTGCAGATTCTACCAAAAGAGTGTTTCAAAACTGCTCTATCAAAAGCAAACTTCAACACTGTGAGTAGAATGCACTCATCACAAAGAAGTTTCTGAAAATGCTTCTGTCTGGTTCTTATGTGAAGATATTTCCTTTTCCAACATAGGCCTCAAAGCGCTCCAAATAAACACTTGCAGATTCTACAAAAGGAGTGTTTCAAAACTGCTCTTTTGAGAGGAACGTTCAAGTCTGTGAGATGAATGCACTCATCACACAGAAGTTTCTGAGAATGCTTCCGTCTAGTTGTTATGTGAAGATATTTCCTTTTCCAGCATAGGCCTAAAAACGCTCCAAATATCCCCTTGCAGATTTTACAAAAAGAGTGTTTCAAAAGTGTTCTATCATAAGGAAGGTTCAACACCGTGAGTTGAATGAAGGCATCATGAAGAACTTTCTGAGAATGCTTCTCTGTAGTTTTTAGGTGAAGGTATTCCATATCCCAGTACTGGGCTCGAAGTGCTCCAAATAACCACTTGCAGATTTTAGCAAAAGAGTGTTTCAAAACTGCCCTTTCTATAGGTAAGTTCAAGTCTGTGAGTTGAATGCACTCAACACAAAGAAGTTTCTGAGAATGCTTCTGTTCAGTTTCTATGTGAAGATATTTTCTTTTCCAGCATAGGCCTCAAACGGCTCCAAATATCCACTTGCAGATTCTACAAAAAGAGTGTTTCCAAACTTCTCTATCAATTGGTAGGTTCAACTCTGTGAGTTGAATGAACTCATCACGAAGAAGTTTCTGAGAATCCTTCTCTCTAGTTTTCATGTGAAGATATTTCCTTTTCCAACATGGGCCTCAAGGTGCTCCGAATAAACACTTGCAGATTCTACAAACGTAATGTTTCAAAACTGTTCTATCCAAAGGAACGTTCAAGTCGGTGAGTTGAATGCACACATTGCAAAGAAGTTTCTCAGAATGCTTCTGTCTAGTTTTTAGGTGAAGAGATTTCATGTCCCAGCATAGGCCTCAAAGCGCTCCAAATATCCACTTGAAGATTCTATAAGAAGAGTGTCTCCAAACTGCTCTTTCCAAAGGAAGCTTCAAGTCTGTGAGTTGAATGCACTCATCACAAAGAAGTTTCTGAGAAGGCTTCCGTCTAGTTTTTATATGAAGATATTTCCTTTTCCAACAGAGGCCTCAAAGCGCTCCAAATAAACACATGCAGATTCTACAAAAGGAGTGTTTCAAAACTGTTCTATCAAAGAGAACGTTCAAGTCTGTGAGTTGAATGCACTCAACACACAGAAGTTTCTCAGAATGCTTCTGTCTAGATTTAGGTGAAGAGATTTCATTTCCCAGCATAGGCCTCAAAGCGCTCCAAATATCCCCTTGCAGATTGTACGAAAAGAGTGTTTCAAAGCTCCTCTTTCATAAGCAAGGTTCAAGTCTGTGTGTTGAATGCACTCATCAGAAAGAAGTTTCTGAGAATGCGTCTGTCTAGTTCTTACGTGAAGATATTTCCTTTTCCAGCGTAGGCCCCAAAGCCCTCCAAATAAACACTTGCAAATTCTACAAAAGGAGTGTTTCAAAAGAGTCCTATCAAAAGGAACGTTCAAGTCTGTGAGTTGAATGCACTTTTCATACAGAAGTTTCCTGGAATGCTTCTGTCTAGTTTTTATGTGAAGACACTTCCTTTTCCAGCATAGGCCTCAAAGCGCTCCAAATATCCACTTGCAGATTGTACCAAAAGAGTGTTTCAAAACTGCTCTATGAAAAGCAAACTTCAACACTGTGAGTAGAATGCACTCATCTCAAAGAAGATTCTGAGAATGCTTCTGTCTGGTTCTTATGTGAAGATATTTCCTTTTCCAACCTAGGCCTCAAATCGCTCCAAATAAACACTTGCAGATTCTACAAAAGGAGTGTTTCAAAACTGCTCTTTTGAGAGGAACGTTCAAGTCTGTGAGTTGAATGCACTCATCACACAGAAGTTTCTGAGAATGCTTCCGTCTAGTTGTTATGTGAAGATACTTCCTTTTCCAGCATAGGCCTCAAAACGCTCCAAATATCCCCTTGCAGATTCTACAAAAAGTGTGTTTCAAAAGTGTTCCATCATAAGGAAGGTTCAACTCCGTGAGTTGAATGAAGGCATCGTGAAGAACTTTCTGAGAATGCTTCTCTGTAGTTTTTAGGTGAAGATATTCCATATCCCAGCACAGGCCTCGAAGTGCTCCAAATAACCACTTACAGATTTTAGCAAAAGAGTGTTTCAAAACTGCTCTTTCTATAGGTAAGTTCAAGTCTGTGAGTTGAATACACTCAACACAAAGAAGTTTCTGAGAATGCTTCTGTTCAGTTTTTATGTGAAGATATTTCCTTTTCCAGCAGAGGCCGCAAACGGCTCCAAATATCCACTTGCAGATTCTACAAAAAGAGTGTTTCCAAACTTCTCTATCAATTGGTAGGTTCAACTCTGTGAGTTGAATGAACTCATCATGAAGAAGTTTCTGAGAATCCTTCTCTCTAGTTTTCATGTGAAGATATTTCCTTTTCCAACATAGGCTTCAAGGTGCTCCGAATAAACACTTGCAGATTCTACAAACGTGATGTTTCAAAACTGTTCTATCCAAAGGAACGTTCAAGTCTGTGAGTTGAATGCACTCATTGCAAAGAAGTTTCTCAGAATGCTTCTGTCTAGTTTTTAGGTGAAGAGATTTCATGTCCCAGCATAGGCCTCAAAGCGCTCCAAATATCCACTTGAAGATTCTGTAAGAAGAGTGTCTCCAAACTGCTCTTTCCAAAGGAAGCTTCAAGTCTGTGAGTTGAATGCACTCATCACAAAGAAGTTTCTGAGAAGGCTTCCGTCTAGTTTTTATATGAAGATATTTCCTTTTCCAACAGAGGCCTCAAAGCACTCCAAATAAACACATGCAGATTCTACAAAAGGAGTGTTTCAAAACTGTTCTTTCAAAGGGAACGTTCAAGTCTGTGAGTTGAATGCACTCATCACACAGAAGTTTCTCAGAATGCTTCTGTCTAGTTTTTAGGTGAGGAGATTTCATTTCCCAGCATAGGCCTCAAAGTGCTCCAAATATCCCCTTGCAGATTGTACGAAAAGAGTGTTTCAAAGCTGCTCTTTCAAAAGCAAAGTTCAAGTCTGTGTGTTGAATGCACTCATCAGAAAGAAGTTTCTGAGAATGCTTCTGTCTAGTTCTTACGTGAAGATATTTCCTTTTCCAGCTTAGGCCCCAAAGCCCTCCAAATAAACACTTGCAAATTCTACAAAAGGAGTGTTTCAAAAGAGTCCTATCAAAAGGAACGTTCAAGTCTGTGAGTTGAATGCACTTATCATACAGAAGTTTCCTGGAATGCTTCTGTCTAGTTTTTATGTGAAGACACTTCCTTTTCCAGCATAGGCCTCAAAGCGCTCCAAATATCCACTTGCAGATTCTACCAAAAGAGTGTTTCAAAACTGCTCTATCAAAAGCAAACTTCAACACTGTGAGTAGAATGCACTCATCACAAAGAAGTTTCTGAAAATGCTTCTGTCTGGTTCTTATGTGAAGATATTTCCTTTTCCAACATAGGCCTCAAAGCGCTCCAAATAAACACTTGCAGATTCTACAAAAGGAGTGTTTCAAAACTGCTCTTTTGAGAGGAACGTTCAAGTCTGTGAGATGAATGCACTCATCACACAGAAGTTTCTGAGAATGCTTCCGTCTAGTTGTTATGTGAAGATATTTCCTTTTCCAGCATAGGCCTCAAAACGCTCCAAATATCCCCTTGCAGATTTTACAAAAAGAGTGTTTCAAAAGTGTTCTATCATAAGGAAGGTTCAACACCGTGAGTTGAATGAAGGCATCATGAAGAACTTTCTGAGAATGCTTCTCTGTAGTTTTTAGGTGAAGGTATTCCATATCCCAGTACTGGGCTCGAAGTGCTCCAAATAACCACTTGCAGATTTTAGCAAAAGAGTGTTTCAAAACTGCTATTTCTATAGGTAATTTCAAGTCTGTGAGTTGAATGCACTCAACACAAAGAAGTTTCTGAGAATGCTTCTGTTCAGTTTTTATGTGAAGATATTTTCTTTTCCAGCATAGGCCTCAAACGGCTCCAAATATCCACTTGCAGATTCTACAAAAAGAGTGTTTCCAAACTTCTCTATCAATTGGTAGGTTCAACTCTGTGAGTTGAATGAACTCATCATGAAGAAGTTTCTGAGAATCCTTCTCCCTAGTTTTCATGTGAAGATATTTCCTTTTCCAACATGGGCCTCAAGGTGCTCCGAATAAACACTTGCAGATTCTACAAACGTAATGTTTCAAAACTGTTCTATCCAAAGGAACGTTCAAGTCGGTGAGTTGAATGCACTCATTGCAAAGAAGTTTCTCAGAATGCTTCTGTCTAGTTTTTAGTTGAAGATATTTCATGTCCCAGCATAGGCCTCAAAGCGCTCCAAATATCCACTTGAAGATTCCATAAGAAGAGTGTCTCCAAACTGCTCTTTCCAAAGGAAGCTTCAAGTCTGTGAGTTGAATGCACTCATCACAAAGAAGTTTCTGAGAAGGCTTCCGTCTAGTTTTTATATGAAGATATTTCCTTTTCCAACAGAGGCCTCAAAGTGCTCCAAATAAACACATGCAGATTCTACAAAAGGAGTGTTTCAAAACTGTTCTATCAAAGGGAAAGTTCAAGTCTGTGAGTTGAATGCACTCAACACACAGAAGTTTCTCAGAATTCTTCTGTCTAGATTTAGGTGAAGAGATTTCATTTCCCAGCATAGGCCTCAAAGCGCTCCAATTATCCCCTTGCAGATTGTACGAAAAGAGTGTTTGAAAGCTGCCATTTCAAAAGCAACGTTCAAGTCTGTGTGTTGAATGCACTCATCAGAAAGAAGTTTCTGAGAATGCTTCTGTGTAGTTCTTACGTGAAGATATTTCCTTTTCCAGCTTAGGCCCCAAACTGCTCCAAATAAACACTTGCAAATTCTACAAAAGGTGTGTTTCAAAAGAGTCCTATCAAAAGGAACGTTCAAGTCTATGAGTTGAATGCACTTATCATACAGAGGTTTCCTGGAACGCTTCTGTCTAGTTTTTATGTGAAGACACTTCCTTTTCCAGCATAGGCCTCAAAGCGCTCCAAATATCCACTTGCAGATTCTACCAAAAGAGTGTTTCAAAACTGCTCTATCAAAAGCAAACTTCAACACTGTGAGTAGAATGCACTCATCACAAAGAAGTTTCTGAGAATGATTCTGTCTGGTTCTTATGTGAAGATATTTCCTTTTCCAACACAGGCCTCAAAGCGCTCCAAATAAACACTTGCAGATTCTACAAAAGGAGTGTTTCAAAACTGTTCTATCCAAAGGAACGTTCAAGTCTGTGAGTTGAATGAACACATTGCAAAGAAGTTTCTCAGAATGCTTCTGTCTTGTTTTTAGGTGAAGAGATTTCATGTCCCAGCGTAGGCCTCAAAGCGCTCCAAATATCCACTTGAAGATTCTATAAGAAGAGTGTCTCCAAACTGCTCTTTCCAAAGGAAGCTTCAAGTCTTTGAGTTGAATGCACTCATCACAAAGAAGTTTCTGAGAAAGCTTCCGTCTAGTTTTTATATGAAGATATTTCCTTTTCCAACAGAGGCCTCAAAGCGCTCCAAATAAACACATGCAGATTCTACAAAAGGAGTGTTTCAAAACTGTTCTATCAAAGGGAACGTTCAAGTCTGTGAGTTGAATTCACTCATCACACAGAAGTTTCTCAGAATGCTTCTGTCTAGTTTTTAGATGAGGAGATTTCATTTCCCAGCATAGGCCTCAAAGCGCTCCAAATATCCCCTTGCAGATTGTACGAAAAGAGTGTTTCAAAGCTGCTCTTTCAAAAGCAAAGTTCAAGTCTGTGTGTTGAATGCACTCATCAGAAAGAAGTTTCTGAGAATGCTTCTGTCTAGTTCTTACGTGAAGATATTTCCTTTTCCAGCTTAGGCCCCAAAGTGCTCCAAATAAACACTTGCAAATTCTACAAAAGGTGTGTTTCAAAAGAGTCCTATCAAAAGGAACGTTCAAGTCTGTGAGTTGAATGCACTTATCATACAGAAGTTTCCTGGAATGCTTCTGTCTAGTTTTTATGTGAAGACACTTCCTTTTCCAGCATAGGCCTCAAAGCGCTCCAAATATCCACTTGCAGATTCTACCAAAAGAGTGTTTCAAAACTGCTCTATCAAAAGCAAACTTCAACACTGTGAGTAGAATGCACTCATCACAAAGAAGTTTCTGAGAATGCTTCTGTCTGGTTCTTATGTGAAGATATTTCCTTTTCCAACATAGGCCTCAAATCGCTCCAAATAAACACTTGCAGATTCTACAAAAGGAGTGTTTCAAAACTGCTCTTTCGAGAGGAACGGTCAAGTCTGTGAGTTGAATGCACTCATCACACAGAAGTTTCTGAGAATGCTTCCGTCTAGTTGTTATGTGAAGATATTTCCTTTTCCAGCATAGGCCTCAAAACGCTCCAAATATCCCCTTGCAGATTCTACAAAAAGTGTGTTTCAAAAGTGTTCTATCATAAGAAAGGTTCAACTCCATGAGTTGAATGAAGGCATCGTGAAGAACTTTCTGAGAATGCTTCTCTGTAGTTTTTAGGTGAAGATATTCCATATCCCAGCACAGGCCTCGAAGTGCTCCAGATAACCACTTGCAGATTTTAGCAAAAGAGTGTTTCAAAACTGCTCTTTCTATAGGTAAGTTCAAGTCTGTGAGTTGAATGCACTCAACACAAAGAAGTTTCTGAGAATGCTTCTGTTCAGTTTTTATGTGAAGATATTTTCTTTTCCAGCATAGGCCTCAAACGGCTCCAAATATCCACTTGCAGATTCTACAAAAAGAGTGTTTCCAAACTTCTCTATCAATTGGTAGGTTCAACTCTGTGAGTTGAATGAATTCATCACGAAGAAGTTTCTGAGAATCCTTCTCTCTAGTTTTCATGTGAAGATATTTCATTTTCCAACATGGGCCTCAAGGTGCTCCGAATAAACACTTGCAGATTCTACAAACGTGATGTTTCAAAACTGTTCTATCCAAAGGAACGTTCAAGTCTGTGAGTTGAATGCACTCATTGCAAAGAAGTTTCTCAGAATGCTTCTGTCTAGTTTTTAGGTGAAGAGATTTCATGTCCCAGCATAGGCCTCAAAGCGCTCCAAATATCCACTTGAAGATTCTATAAGAAGAGTGTCTCCAAACTGCTCTTTCCAAAGGAAGCTTCAAGTCTGTGAGTTGAATGCACTCATCACAAGAAAGTTTCTGAGAAGGCTTCCGTCTAGTTTTTATATGAAGATATTTCCTTTTCCAACATAGGCCTCTAAGCGCTCCAAATAAACACATGCAGATTCTACAAAAGGAGTGTTTCAAAACTGTTCTATCAAAGGGAACGTTCAAGTCTGTGAGTTGAATGCACTCATCACACAGAAGTTTCTCAGAATGCTTCTGTCTAGATTTAGGTGAAGAGATTTCGTTTCCCAGCATAGGCCTCAAAGCGCTCCAAATATCCCCTTGCAGATTGTACGAAAAGAGTGTTTCAAAGCTGCTCTTTCATAAGCAAGGTTCAAGTCTGTGTGTTGAATGCACTCATCAGAAAGAAGTTTCTGAGAATGCTTCTGTCTAGTTCTTACGTGAAGATATTTCCTTTTCCAGCTAAGGCCCCAAAGTGATCCAAATAAACACTTGCAAATTCTACAAAAGGTGTGTTTCAAAAGAGTCCTATCAAAAGGAACGTTCAAGTCTGTGAGTTGAATGCACTTATCATACAGAAGTTTCCTGGAATGCTTCTCTCTAGTTTTTATGTGAAGACACTTCCTTTTCCAGCATAGGCCTCAAAGCGCTCCAAATATCCACTTACAGATTCTACCAAAAGAGTGTTTCAAAACTGCTCTATCAAAAGCAAACTTCAACTCTGTGAGTTGCATGCACTCATCACAAAGAAGTTTCTGAGAATGCTTCTGTCTGGTTCTTATGTGAAGATATTTCCTTTTCCAACATAGGCCTCAAGGTGCTCCGAATAAACACTTGCAGATTCTACAAACGTGATGTTTCAAAACTGTTCTATCCAAAGGAACGTTCAAGTCAGTGAGTTGAATGCACTCATTGCAAAGAAGTTTCTCAGAATGCTTCTGTCTAGTTTTTAGGTGAAGAGATTTCATGTCCCAGCATAGGCCTCAAAGCGCTCCAAATATCCACTTGAAGATTCTATAAGAAGAGTGTCTCCAAACTGCTCTTTCCAAAGGAAGCTTCAAGTCTGTGAGTTGAATGCACTCATCACAAAGAAGTTTCTGAGAAGGCTTTCGTGTAGTTTTTATATAAAGATATTTCCTTTTCCAACAGAGGCCTCAAAGCGCTCCAAATAAACACATGCAGATTCTACAAAAGGAGTGTTTCAAAACTGTTCTATCAAAGGGAACGTTCAAGTTTGTGAGTTGAATGCACTCATCACACAGAAGTTTCTCAGAATGCTTCTGTCTAGTTTTTAGGTGAGGAGATTTCATTTCCCAGCATAGGCCTCAAAGCGCTCCAAATATCCCCTTGCAGATTGTACGAAAAGAGTGTTTCAAAGCTGCTCTTTCAAAAGCAAAGTTCAAGTCTGTGTGTTGAATGCACTCATCAGAAAGAAGTTTCTGAGAATGCTTCTGTCTAGTTCTTACGTGAAGATATTTCCTTTTCCAGCTTAGGCCCCAAAGTGCTCCAAATAAACACTTGCAAATTCTACAAAAGGTGTGTTTCAAAATAGTCCTATCAAAAGGAACGTTCAAGTCCGTGAGTTGAATGCACTTATCATACAGAAGTTTCCTGGAATGCTTCTGTCTAGTTTTTATGTGAAGACACTTCCTTTTCCAGCGTAGGCCTCAAAGCGCTCCAAATATCCACTTGCAGATACTACCAAAAGAGTGTTTCAAAACTGCTCTATCAAAAGCAAACTTCAACACTGTGAGTAGAATGCACTCATCACAAAGAAGTTTCTGAGAATGCTTCTGTCTGGTTCTTATGTGAAGATATTTCCTTTTCCAACATAGGCCTCAAGGTGCTCCGAATAAACACTTGCAGATTCTACAAAAGGAGTGTTTCAAAACTGCTCTTTCGAGAGGAACGTTCAAGTCTGTGAGTTGAATGCACTCATCACACAGAAGTTTCTGAGAATGCTTCCGTCTAGTTGTTATGTGAAGATATTTCCTTTTCCAGCATAGGCCTCAAAACGCTCCAAATATCCCCTTGCAGATTCTACAAAAAGTGTGTTTCAAAAGTGTTCTATCATAAAGAAGGTTCAACTCCGTGAGTTGAATGAAGGCATCATGAAGAACTTTCTGAGAATGCTTCTCTGTAGTTTTTAGGTGAAGATATTCCATATCCCAGCACAGGCCTCGAAGTGCTCCAAATAACCACTTGCAGATTTTAGCAAAAGAGTGTTTCAAAACTGCTCTTTCTATAGGTAAGTTCAAGTCTGTGAGTTGAATGCACTCAACACAAAGAAGTTTCTGAGAATGCTTCTGTTCAGTTTTTATGTGAAGATATTTCCTTTTCCAGCATAGGCCTCAAACGGCCCCAAATATCCACTTGCAGATTCTACAAAAACAGTGTTTCCAAACTTCTCTATCAATTGGTAGGTTCAACTCTGTGAGTTGAATGAACTCATCACGAAGAAGTTTCTGAGAATCCTTCTCTCTAGTTTTCATGTGAAGATATTTCCTTTTCCAACATAGGCCTCAATGTGCTCCGAATAAACACTTGCAGATTCTTCAAACGTGATGTTTCAAAACTGTTCTATCCAAAGGAACGTTCAAGTCTGTGAGTTGAATGCACTCATTGCAAAGAAGTTTCTCAGAATGCTTCTGTCTAGTTTTTAGGTGAAGAGATTTCATGTCCCAGCATAGGCCTCAAAGCGCTCCAAATATCCACTTGAAGATTCTATAAGAAGAGTGTCTCCAAACTGCTCTTTCCAAAGAAAGCTTCAAGTCTGTGAGTTGAATGCACTCATCACAAAGAAGTTTCTGAGAAGGCTTCCGTCTAGTTTTTATATGAAGATATTTCCTTTTCCAACAGAGGCCTCAAAGCGCTCCAAATAAACACATGCAGATTCTACAAAAGGAGTGTTTCAAAACTGTTCTATCAAAGGGAACGTTCAAGTCTGTGAGTTGAATGCACTCATCACACAGAAGTTTCTCAGAATGCTTCTGTCTAGTTTTTAGGTGAGGAGATTTCATTTCCCAGCATAGGCCTCAAAGCGCTCCAAATATCCCCTTGCAGATTGTACGAAAAGAGTGTTTCAAAGCTGCTCTTTCAAAAGCAAAGTTCAAGTCTGTGTGTTGAATGCACTCATCAGAAAGAAGTTTCTGAGAATGCTTCTGTCTAGTTCTTACGTGAAGATATTTCCTTTTCCAGCTTAGGCCCCAAAGTGCTCCAAATAAACACTTGCAAATTCTACAAAAGGTGTGTTTCAAAAGAGTCCTATCAAAAGGAACGTTCAAGTCTGTGAGTTGAATGCACTTATCATACAGAAGTTTCATGGAATGCTTCTGTCTAGTTTTTATGTGAAGACACTTCCTTTTCCAGCATAGGCCTCAAAGCGCTCCAAATATCCACTTGCAGATTCTACCAAAAGAGTGTTTCAAAACTGTTCTATCAAAAGCAAACGTCAACACTGTGAGTAGAATGCACTCATTCCAAAGAAGTTTCTGAGAATGCTTCTGTCTGGTTCTTATGTGAAGATATTTCCTTTTCCAACATAGGCCTCAAGGTGCTCCGAATAAACACTTGCAGATTCTACAAACGTGATGTTTCAAAACTGTTCTATCCAAAGGAACGTTCAAGTCTGTGAGTTGAATGCACTCATTGCAAAGAAGTTTCTCAGAATGCTTCTGTCTAGTTTTTAGTTGAAGAGATTTCATGTCCCAGCATAGGCCTCAAAGCGCTCCAAATATCCACTTGAAGATTCTATAAGAAGAGTGTCTCCAAACTGCTCTTTCCAAAGGAAGCTTCAAGTCTGTGAGTTGAATGCACTCATCACAAAGAAGTTTCTGAGAAGGCTTCCGTCCAGTTTTTATATGAAGATATTTCCTTTTCCAACAGAGGCCTCAAAGCGCTCCAAATAAACACATGCAGATTCTACAAAAGGAGTGTTTCAAAACTGTTCTATCAAAGGGAACGTTCAAGTCTGTGAGTTGAATGCACTCATCACACAGAAGTTTCTCAGAATGCTTCTGTCTAGTTTTTAGGTGAGGAGATTTCATTTCCCAGCATAGGCCTCAAAGCGCTCCAAATATCCCCTTGCAGATTCTATGAAAAGAGTGTTTCAAAGCTGCTCTTTCAAAAGCAAACTTCAAGTCTGTGTGTTGAATGCACACATCAGAAAGAAGTTTCTGAGAATGCTTCTGTCTAGTTCTTACGTGAAGATATTTCCTTTTCCAGCTTAGGCCCCAAAGTGCTCCAAATAAACACTTGCAAATTCTACAAAAGGTGTGTTTCAAAAGAGTCCTATCAAAAGGAACGTTCAAGTCTGTGAGTTGAATGCACTTATCATACAGAAGTTTCCTGGAATGCTTCTGTCTAGTTTTTATGTGAAGACACTTCCTTTTCCAGCATAGGCCTCAAAGCGCTCCAAATATCCACTTGCAGATTCTACCAAAAGAGTGTTTCAAAACTGCTCTATCAAAAGCAAACTTCAACACTGTGAGTAGAATGCACTCATCACAAAGAAGTTTCTGAGAATGCTTCTGTCTGGTTCTTATGTGAAGATATTTCCTTTTCCAACATAGGCCTCAAATCGCTCCAAATAAACACTTGCAGATTCTACAAAAGGAGTGTTTCAAAACTGCTCTTTCGAGAGGAACGGTCAAGTCTGTGAGTTGAATGCACTCATCACACAGAAGTTTCTGAGAATGCTTCCGTCTAGTTGTTATGTGAAGATATTTCCTTTTCCAGCATAGGCCTCAAAACGCTCCAAATATCCCCTTGCAGATTCTACAAAAAGTGTGTTTCAAAAGTGTTCTATCATAAGAAAGGTTCAACTCCATGAGTTGAATGAAGGCATCGTGAAGAACTTTCTGAGAATGCTTCTCTGTAGTTTTTAGGTGAAGATATTCCATATCCCAGCACAGGCCTCGAAGTGCTCCAGATAACCACTTGCAGATTTTAGCAAAAGAGTGTTTCAAAACTGCTCTTTCTATAGGTAAGTTCAAGTCTGTGAGTTGAATGCACTCAACACAAAGAAGTTTCTGAGAATGCTTCTGTTCAGTTTTTATGTGAAGATATTTTCTTTTCCAGCATAGGCCTCAAACGGCTCCAAATATCCACTTGCAGATTCTACAAAAAGAGTGTTTCCAAACTTCTCTATCAATTGGTAGGTTCAACTCTGTGAGTTGAATGAATTCATCACGAAGAAGTTTCTGAGAATCCTTCTCTCTAGTTTTCATGTGAAGATATTTCCTTTTCCAACATGGGCCTCAAGGTGCTCCGAATAAACACTTGCAGATTCTACAAACGTGATGTTTCAAAACTGTTCTATCCAAAGGAACGTTCAAGTCTGTGAGTTGAATGCACTCATTGCAAAGAAGTTTCTCAGAATGCTTCTGTCTAGTTTTTAGGTGAAGAGATTTCATGTCCCAGCATAGGCCTCAAAGCGCTCCAAATATCCACTTGAAGATTCTATAAGAAGAGTGTCTCCAAACTGCTCTTTCCAAAGGAAGCTTCAAGTCTGTGAGTTGAATGCACTCATCACAAGGAAGTTTCTGAGAAGGCTTCCGTCTAGTTTTTATATGAAGATATTTCCTTTTCCAACATAGGCCTCTAAGCGCTCCAAATAAACACATGCAGATTCTACAAAAGGAGTGTTTCAAAACTGTTCTATCAAAGGGAACGTTCAAGTCTGTGAGTTGAATGCACTCATCACACAGAAGTTTCTCAGAATGCTTCTGTCTAGATTTAGGTGAAGAGATTTCATTTCCGAGCATAGGCCTCAAAGCGCTCCAAATATCCCCTTGCAGATTGTACGAAAAGAGTGTTTCAAAGCTGCTCTTTCATAAGCAAGGTTCAAGTCTGTGTGTTGAATGCACTCATCAGAAAGAAGTTTCTGAGAATGCTTCTGTCTAGTTCTTACGTGAAGATATTTCCTTATACAGCTAAGGCCCCAAAGTGATCCAAATAAACACTTGCAAATTCTACAAAAGGTGTGTTTCAAAAGAGTCCTATCAAAAGGAACGTTCAAGTCTGTGAGTTGAATGCACTTATCATACAGAAGTTTCCTGGAATGCTTCTCTCTAGTTTTTATGTGAAGACACTTCCTTTTCCAGCATAGGCCTCAAAGCGCTCCAAATATCCACTTACAGATTCTACCAAAAGAGTGTTTCAAAACTGCTCTATCAAAAGCAAACTTCAACTCTGTGAGTTGCATGCACTCATCACAAAGAAGTTTCTGAGAATGCTTCTGTCTGGTTCTTATGTGAAGATATTTCCTTTTCCAACATAGGCCTCAAGGTGCTCCGAATAAACACTTGCAGATTCTACAAACGTGATGTTTCAAAACTGTTCTGTCCAAAGGAACGTTCAAGTCAGTGAGTTGAATGTACTCATTGCAAAGAAGTTTCTCAGAATGCTTCTGTCTAGTTTTTAGTTGAAGAGATTTCATGTCCCAGCATAGGCCTCAAAGCGCTCCAAATATCCACTTGAAGATTCTATAAGAAGAGTGTCTCCAAACTGCTCTTTCCAAAGGAAGCTTCAAGTCTGTGAGTTGAATGCACTCATCACAAAGAAGTTTCTGAGAAGGCTTTCGTCTAGTTTTTATATGAAGATATTTCCTTTTCCAACAGAGGCCTCAAAGCGCTCCAAATAAACACATGCAGATTCTACAAAAGGAGTGTTTCAAAACTGTTCTATCAAAGGGAACGTTCAAGTCTGTGAGTTGAATGCACTCATCACACAGAAGTTTCTCAGAATGCTTCTGTCTAGTTTTTAGGTGAGGAGATTCCATTTCCCAGCATAGGCCTCAAAGCGCTCCAAATATCCCCTTGCAGATTGTACGAAAAGAGTGTTTCAAAGCTGCTCTTTCAAAAGCAAAGTTCAAGTCTGTGTGTTGAATGCACTCATCAGAAAGAAGTTTCTGAGAATGCTTCTGTCTAGTTCTTACGTGAAGATATTTCCTTTTCCAGCTTAGGCCCCAAAGTGCTCCAAATAAACACTTGCAAATTCTACAAAAGGTGTGTTTCAAAATAGTCCTATCAAAAGGAAAGTTCAAGTCTGTGAGTTGAATGCACTTATCATACAGAAGTTTCCTGGAATGCTTCTGTCTAGTTTTTATGTGAAGACACTTCCTTTTCCAGCATAGGCCTCAAAGCGCTCCAAATATCCACTTGCAGATTCTACCAAAAGAGTGTTTCAAAACTGCTCTATCAAAAGCAAACTTCAACACTGTGAGTAGAATGCACTCATCACAAAGAAGTTTCTGAGAATGCTTCTGTCTGGTTCTTATGTGAAGATATTTCCTTCTCCAACATAGGCCTCAAGGTGCTCCGAATAAACACTTGCAGATTCTACAAAAGGAGTGTTTCAAAACTGCTCTTTCGAGAGGAACGTTCAAGTCTGTGAGTTGAATGCACTCATCACACAGAAGTTTCTGAGAATGCTTCCGTCTAGTTGTTATGTGAAGATATTTCCTTTTCCAGCATAGGCCTCAAAACGCTCCAAATATCCCCTTGCAGATTCTACAAAAAGTGTGTTTCAAAAGTGTTCTATCATAAAGAAGGTTCAACTCCGTGAGTTGAATGAAGGCATCGTGAAGAACTTTCTGAGAATGCTTCTCTGTAGTTTTTAGGTGAGGATATTCCATATCCCAGCACAGGCCTCGAAGTGCTCCAAATAACCACTTGCAGATTTTAGCAAAAGAGTGTTTCAAAACTGCTCTTTCTATAGCTAAGTTCAAGTCTGTGAGTTGAATGCACTCAACACAAAGAAGTTTCTGAGAATGCTTCTGTTCAGTTTTTATGTGAAGATATTTCCTTTTCCAGCATAGGCCTCAAACGGCCCCAAATATCCACTTGCACATTCTACAAAAACAGTGTTTCCAAACTTCTCTATCAATTGGTAGGTTCAACTCTGTGAGTTGAATGAACTCATCACGAAGAAGTTTCTGAGAATCCTTCTCTCTAGTTTTCATGTGAAGATATTTCCTTTTCCAACATAGGCCTCAAGGTGCTCCGAATAAACACTTGCAGATTCTTCAAACGTGATGTTTCAAAACTGTTCTATCCAAAGGAACGTTCAAGTCTGTGAGTTGAATGCACTCATTGCAAAGAAGTTTCTCAGAATGCTTCTGTCTAGTTTTTAGGTGAAGAGATTTCATGTCCCAGCATAGGCCTCAAAGCGCTCCAAATATCCACTTGAAGATTCTATAAGAAGAGTGTCTCCAAACTGCTCTTTCCAAAGAAAGCTTCAAGTCTGTGAGTTGAATGCACTCATCACAAAGAAGTTTCTGAGAAGGCTTCCGTCTAGTTTTTATATGAAGATATTTCCTTTTCCAACAGAGGCCTCAAAGCGTTCCAAATAAACACATGCAGATTCTACAAAAGGAGTGTTTCAAAACTGTTCTATCAAAGGGAACGTTCAAGTCTGTGAGTTGAATGCACTCATCACACAGAAGTTTCTCAGAATGCTTCTGTCTAGTTTTTAGGTGAGGAGATTTCATTTCCCAGCATAGGCCTCAAAGCGCTCCAAATATCCCCTTGCAGATTGTACGAAAAGAGTGTTTCAAAGCTGCTCTTTCAAAAGCAAAGTTCAAGTCTGTGTGTTGAATGCACTCATCAGAAAAAAGTTTCTGAGAATGCTTCTGTCTAGTTCTTACGTGAAGATATTTCCTTTTCCAGCTTAGGCCCCAAAGTGCTCCAAATAAACACTTGCAAATTCTACAAAAGGTGTGTTTCAAAAGAGTCCTATCAAAAGGAACGTTCAAGTCTGTGAGTTGAATGCACTTATCATACAGAAGTTTCCTGGAATGCTTCTGTCTAGTTTTTATGTGAAGACACTTCCTTTTCCACCATAGGCCTCAAAGCGCTCCAAATAACCACTTGCAGATTTTAGCAAAAGAGTGTTTCAAAACTGCTCTTTCTATAGGTAAGTTCAAGTCTGTGAGTTGAATGCACTCAACACAAAGAAGTTTCTGAGAATGCTTCTGTTCAGTTTTTATGTGAAGATATTTCCTTTTCCAGCATAGGCCTCAAACGGCTCCAAATATCCACTTGCAGATTCTACAAAAAGAGTGTTTCCAAACTTCTCTATCAATTGGTAGGTTCAACTCTGTGAGTTGAATGAACTCATCATGAAGAAGTTTCTGGGAATCCTTCTCTCTAGTTTTCATGTGAAGATATTTCCTTTTCCAACATGGGCCTCAAGGTGCTCCGAATAAACACTTGCAGATTCTACAAACGTAATGTTTCAAAACTGTTCTATCCAAAGGAACGTTCAAGTCGGTGAGTTGAATGCACTCATTGCAAAGAAGTTTCTCAGAATGCTTCTGTCTAGTTTTTAGTTGAAGAGATTTCATGTCCCAGCATAGGCCTCAAAGCGCTCCAAATATCCACTTGAAGATTCTATAAGAAGAGTGTCTCCAAACTGCTCTTTCCAAAGGAAGCTTCAGGTCTGTGAGTTGAATGCACTCATCACAAAGAAGTTTCTGAGAATGCTTCCGTCTAGTTTTTATATGAAGATATTTCCTTTTCCAACAGAGGCCTCAAAGCGCTCCAAATAAACACATGCAGATTCTACAAAAGGAGTGTTTCAAAACTGTTCTATCAAAGGGAACGTTCAAGTCTGTGAGTTGAATGAACTCAACACACAGAAGTTTCTCAGAATTCTTCTGTCTAGATTTAGGTGAAGAGATTTCATTTCCCAGCATAGGCCTCAAAGCGCTCCAATTATCCCCTTGCAGATTGTACGAAAAGAGTGTTTCAAAGCTGCCCTTTCAAAAGCAACGTTCAAGTCTGTGTGTTGAATGCACTCATCAGAAAGAAGTTTCTGAGAATGCTTCTGTGTAGTTCTTACGTGAAGATATTTCCTTTTCCAGCTTAGGCCCCAAAGTGCTCCAAATAAACACTTGCAAATTCTACAAAAGGTGTGTTTCAAAAGAGTCCTATCAAAAGGAACGTTCAAGTCTGTGAGTTGAATGCACTTATCATACAGAGGTTTCCTGGAATGCTTCTGTCTAGTTTTTATGTGAAGACACTTCCTTTTCCAGCATAGGCCTGAAAGCGCTCCAAATATCCACTTGCAGATTCTACCAAAAGAGTGTTTCAAAACTGCTCTATCAAAAGGAAACTTCAACACTGTGAGTAGAATGCACTCATCACAAAGAAATTTCTGAGAATGATTCTGTCTGGTTCTTATGTGAAGATATTTCCTTTTCCAACATAGGCCTCAAAGCGCTCCAAATAAACACTTGCAGATTCTACAAAAGGAGTGTTTCAAAACTGTTCTATCCAAAGGAACGTTCAAGTCTGTGAGTTGAATGAACACATTGCAAAGAAGTTTCTCAGAATGCTTCTGTCTTGTTTTTAGGTGAAGAGATTTCATGTCCCAGAGTAGGCCTCAAAGCGCTCCAAATATCCACTTGAAGATTCTATAAGAAGAGTGTCCCCAAACTGCTCTTTCCAAAGGAAGCTTCAAGTCTGTGAGTTGAATGCACTCATCACAAAGAAGTTTCTGAGAAAGCTTCCGTCTAGTTTTTATATGAAGATATTTCCTTTTCCAACAGAGGCCTCAAAGCGCTCCAAATAAACACATGCAGATTCTACAAAAGGAGTGTTTCAAAACTGTTCTATCAAAGGGAACGTTCAAGTCTGTGAGTTGAATTCACTCATCACACAGAAGTTTCTCAGAATGCTTCTGTCTAGTTTTTAGATGAGGAGATTTCATTTCCCAGCATAGGCCTCAAAGCGCTCCAAATATCCCCTTGCAGATTGTACGAAAAGAGTGTTTCAAAGCTGCTCTTTCAAAAGCAAAGTTCAAGTCTGTGTGTTGAATGCACTCATCAGAAAGAAGTTTCTGAGAATGCTTCTGTCTAGTTCTAACGTGAAGATATTTCCTTTTCCAGCTTAGGCCCCAAAGTGCTCCAAATAAACACTTGCAAATTCTACAAAAGGTGTGTTTCAAAAGAGTCCTATCAAAAGGAACGTTCAAGTCTGTGAGTTGAATGCACTTATCATACAGAAGTTTCCTGGAATGCTTCTCTCTAGTTTTTAATGTGAAGACACTTCCTTTTCCAGCATAGGCCTCAAAGCGCTCCAAATATCCACTTACAGATTCTACCAAAAGAGTGTTTCAAAACTGCTCTATCAAAAGCAAACTTCAACTCTGTGAGTTGCATGCACTCATCACAAAGAAGTTTCTGAGAATGCTTCTGTCTGGTTCTTATGTGAAGATATTTCCTTTTCCAACATAGGCCTCAAGGTGCTCCGAATAAACACTTGCAGATTCTACAAACGTGATGTTTCAAAACTGTTCTATCCAAAGGAACGTTCAAGTCAGTGAGTTGAATGCACTCATTGCAAAGAAGTTTCTCAGAATGCTTCTGTCTAGTTTTTAGGTGAAGAGATTTCATGTCCCAGCATAGGCCTCAAAGCGCTCCAAATATCCACTTGAAGATTCTATAAGAAGAGTGTCTCCAAACTGCTCTTTCCAAAGGAAGCTTCAAGTCTGTGAGTTGAATGCACTCATCACAAAGAAGTTTCTGAGAAGGCTTTCGTGTAGTTTTTATATAAAGATATTTCCTTTTCCAACAGAGGCCTCAAAGCGCTCCAAATAAACACATGCAGATTCTACAAAAGGAGTGTTTCAAAACTGTTCTATCAAAGGGAACGTTCAAGTTTGTGAGTTGAATGCACTCATCACACAGAAGTTTCTCAGAATGCTTCTGTCTAGTTTTTAGGTGAGGAGATTTCATTTCCCAGCATAGGCCTCAAAGCGCTCCAAATATCCCCTTGCAGATTGTACGAAAAGAGTGTTTCAAAGCTGCTCTTTCAAAAGCAAAGTTCAAGTCTGTGTGTTGAATGCACTCATCAGAAAGAAGTTTCTGAGAATGCTTCTGTCTAGTTCTTACGTGAAGATATTTCCTTTTCCAGCTTAGGCCCCAAAGTGCTCCAAATAAACACTTGCAAATTCTACAAAAGGTGTGTTTCAAAATAGTCCTATCAAAAGGAACGTTCAAGTCCGTGAGTTGAATGCACTTATCATACAGAAGTTTCCTGGAATGCTTCTGTCTAGTTTTTATGTGAAGACACTTCCTTTTCCAGCGTAGGCCTCAAAGCGCTCCAAATATCCACTTGCAGATACTACCAAAAGAGTGTTTCAAAACTGCTCTATCAAAAGCAAACTTCAACACTGTGAGTAGAATGCACTCATCACAAAGAAGTTTCTGAGAATGCTTCTGTCTGGTTCTTATGTGAAGATATTTCCTTTTCCAACATAGGCCTCAAGGTGCTCCGAATAAACACTTGCAGATTCTACAAAAGGAGTGTTTCAAAACTGCTCTTTCGAGAGGAACGTTCAAGTCTGTGAGTTGAATGCACTCATCACACAGAAGTTTCTGAGAATGCTTCCGTCTAGTTGTTATGTGAAGATATTTCCTTTTCCAGCATAGGCCTCAAAACGCTCCTAATATCCCCTTGCAGATTCTACAAAAAGTGTGTTTCAAAAGTGTTCTATCATAAAGAAGGTTCAACTCCGTGAGTTGAATGAAGGCATCATGAAGAACTTTCTGAGAATGCTTCTCTGTAGTTTTTAGGTGAAGATATTCCATATCCCAGCACAGGCCTCGAAGTGCTCCAAATAACCACTTGCAGATTTTAGCAAAAGAGTGTTTCAAAACTGCTCTTTCTATTGGTAAGTTCAAGTCTGTGAGTTGAATGCACTCAACACAAAGAAGTTTCTGAGAATGCTTCTGTTCAGTTTTTATGTGAAGATATTTCCTTTTCCAGCATAGGCCTCAAACGGCCCCAAATATCCACTTGCAGATTCTACAAAAACAGTGTTTCCAAACTTCTCTATCTATTGGTAGGTTCAACTCTGTGAGTTGAATGAACTCATCACGAAGAAGTTTCTGAGAATCCTTCTCTCTAGTTTTCATGTGAAGATATTTCCTTTTCCAACATAGGCCTCAATGTGCTCCGAATAAACACTTGCAGATTCTTCAAACGTGATGTTTCAAAACTGTTCTATCCAAAGGAACGTTCAAGTCTGTGAGTTGAATGCACTCATTGCAAAGAAGTTTCTCAGAATGCTTCTGTCTAGTTTTTAGGTGAAGAGATTTCATGTCCCAGCATAGGCCTCAAAGCGCTCCAAATATCCACTTGAAGATTCTATAAGAAGAGTGTCTCCAAACTGCTCTTTCCAAAGAAAGCTTCAAGTCTGTGAGTTGAATGCACTCATCACAAAGAAGTTTCTGAGAAGGCTTCCGTCTAGTTTTTATATGAAGATATTTCCTTTTCCAACAGAGGCCTCAAAGCGCTCCAAATAAACACATGCAGATTCTACAAAAGGAGTGTTTCAAAACTGTTCTATCAAAGGGAACGTTCAAGTCTGTGAGTTGAATGCACTCATCACACAGAAGTTTCTCAGAATGCTTCTGTCTAGTTTTTAGGTGAGGAGATTTCATTTCCCAGCATAGGCCTCAAAGCGCTCCAAATATCCCCTTGCAGATTGTACGAAAAGAGTGTTTCAAAGCTGCTCTTTCAAAAGCAAAGTTCAAGTCTGTGTGTTGAATGCACTCATCAGAAAGAAGTTTCTGAGAATGCTTCTGTCTAGTTCTTACGTGAAGATATTTCCTTTTCCAGCTTAGGCCCCAAAGTGCTCCAAATAAACACTTGCAAATTCTACAAAAGGTGTGTTTCAAAAGAGTCCTATCAAAAGGAACGTTCAAGTCTGTGAGTTGAATGCACTTATCATACAGAAGTTTCATGGAATGCTTCTGTCTAGTTTTTATGTGAAGACACTTCCTTTTCCAGCATAGGCCTCAAAGCGCTCCAAATATCCACTTGCAGATTCTACCAAAAGAGTGTTTCAAAACTGTTCTATCAAAAGCAAACGTCAACACTGTGAGTAGAATGCACTCATCACAAAGAAGTTTCTGAGAATGCTTCTGTCTGGTTCTTATGTGAAGATATTTCCTTTTCCAACATAGGCCTCAAGGTGCTCCGAATAAACACTTGCAGATTCTACAAACGTGATGTTTCAAAACTGTTCTATCCAAAGGAACGTTCAAGTCTGTGAGTTGAATGCACTCATTGCAAAGAAGTTTCTCAGAATGCTTCTGTCTAGTTTTTAGTTGAAGAGATTTCATGTCCCAGCATAGGCCTCAAAGCGCTCCAAATATCCACTTGAAGATTCTATAAGAAGAGTGTCTCCAAACTGCTCTTTCCAAAGGAAGCTTCAGGTCTGTGAGTTGAATGCACTCATCACAAAGAAGTTTCTGAGAAGGCTTCCGTCCAGTTTTTATATGAAGATATTTCCTTTTCCAACAGAGGCCTCAAAGCGCTCCAAATAAACACATGCAGATTCTACAAAAGGAGTGTTTCAAAACTGTTCTATCAAAGGGAACGTTCAAGTCTGTGAGTTGAATGCACTCATCACACAGAAGTTTCTCAGAATGCTTCTGTCTAGTTTTTAGGTGAGGAGATTTCATTTCCCAGCATAGGCCTCAAAGCGCTCCAAATATCCCCTTGCAGATTCTACGAAAAGAGTGTTTCAAAGCTGCTCTTTCAAAAGCAAACTTCAAGTCTGTGTGTTGAATGCACACATCAGAAAGAAGTTTCTGAGAATGCTTCTGTCTAGTTCTTACGTGAAGATATTTCCTTTTCCAGCTTAGGCCCCAAAGTGCTCCAAATAAACACTTGCAAATTCTACAAAAGGTGTGTTTCAAAAGAGTCCTATCAAAAGAAACGTTCAAGTCCGTGAGTTGAATGCACTCATCACACAGAAGTTTCCTCGAATGCTTCTGTCTAGTTTTTATGTGAAGACACTTCTTTTTCCAGCATAGGCCTCAAAGCGCTCCAAATATCCACTTGCAGATTCTACCAAAAGAGTGTTTCAAAACTGCTCTATCAAAAGCAAACTTCAACACTGTGAGTGGAATGCACTCATCACAACTAAGTTTCTGAGAATGCTTCTGTCTGGTTCTTATGTGAAGATATTTCCTTTTCCAACATAGGCCTCAAGGTGCTCCGAATAAACACTTGCAGATTCTACAAAAGGAGTGTTTCAAAACTGCTCTTTCGAGAGGAACGTTCAAGTCTGTGAGTTGAATGCACTCATCACACAGAAGTTTCTGAGAATGCTTCCGTCTAGTTGTTATGTGAAGATATTTCCTTTTCCAGCATAGGCCTCAAAACGCTCCAAATATCCCCTTGCAGATTCTACAAAAAGTGTTTTTCAAAAGTGTTCTATCATAAGGAAGGTTCAACTCCGTGAATTGAATGAAGGCATCGTGAAGAACTTTCTGAGAATGCTTCTCTGTAGTTTTTAGGTGAAGATATTCCATATCCCAGCACAGGCCTCAAAGTGCTCCAAATAACCACTTGCAGATTTTAGCAAAAGAGTGTTTCAAAACTGCTCTTTCTATAGGTAAGTTCAAGTCTGTGAGTTGAATGCACTCAACACAAAGAAGTTTCTGAGAATGCTTCTGTTCAGTTTTTATGTGAAGATATTTCCTTTTCCAGCATAGGCCTCAAACGGCCCCAAATATCCACTTGCAGATTCTACAAAAAGAGTGTTTCCAAACTTCTCTATCAATTGGTAGGTTCAACTCTGTGAGTTGAATGAACTCATCACGAAGCAGTTTCTGAGAATCCTTCTCTCTAGTTTTCATGTGAAGATATTTCCTTTTCCAACATAGGCCTCAAGGTGCTCCGAATAAACACTTGCAGATTCTTCAAACGTGATGTTTCAAAACTGTTCTATCCAAAGGAACTTTGAAGTCTGTGAGTTGAATGCACTCATTGCAAAGAAGTTTCTCAGAATGCTTCTGTCTAGTTTTTAGGTGAAGAGATTTCATGTCCCAGCATAGGCCTCAAAGCGCTCCAAATATCCACTTGAAGATTCTATAAGAAGAGTGTCTCCAAACTGCTCTTTCCAAAGGAAGCTTCAAGTCTGTGAGTTGAATGCACTCATCACAAAGAAGTTTCTGAGAAGGCTTCCGTCTAGTTTTTATATGAAGATATTTCCTTTTCCAACAGAGGCCTCAAAGCGCTCCAAATAAACACATACAGATTCTACAAAAGGAGTGTTTCAAAACTGTTCTATCAAAGGGAACGTTCAAGTCTGTGAGTTGAATGCACTCATCACACAGAAGTTTCTCAGAATGCTTCTGTCTAGTTTTTAGGTGAGGAGATTTCATTTCCCAGCATAGGCCTCAAAGCGCTCCAAATATCCCCTTGCAGATTCTACGAAAAGAGTGTTTCAAAGCTGCTCTTTCAAAAGCAAAGTTCAAGTCTGTGTGTTGAATGCACTCATCAGAAAGAAGTTTCTGAGAATGCTTCTGTCTAGTTCTTACGTGAAGATATTTCCTTTTCCAGCTTAGGCCCCAAAGTGCTCCAAATAAACACTTGCAAATTCTACAAAAGGTGTGTTTCAAAAGAGTCCTATCAAAAGGAACGTTCAAGTCCGTGAGTTGAATGCACTTATCATACAGAAGTTTCCTGGAATGCTTCTGTCTAGTTTTTATGTGAAGACACTTCCTTTTCCAGCGTAGGCCTCAAAGCGCTCCAAATATCCACTTGCAGATACTACCAAAAGAGTGTTTCAAAACTGCTCTATCAAAAGCAAACTTCAACACTGTGAGTAGAATGCACTCATCACAAAGAAGTTTCTGAGAATGCTTCTGTCTGGTTCTTATGTGAAGATATTTCCTTTTCCAACATAGGCCTCAAGGTGCTCCGAATAAACACTTGCAGATTCTACAAAAGGAGTGTTTCAAAACTGCTCTTTCGAGAGGAACGTTCAAGTCTGTGAGTTGAATGCACTCATCACACAGAAGTTTCTGAGAATGCTTCCGTCTAGTTGTTATGTGAAGATATTTCCTTTTCCAGCATAGGCCTCAAAACGCTCCTAATATCCCCTTGCAGATTCTACAAAAAGTGTGTTTCAAAAGTGTTCTATCATAAAGAAGGTTCAACTCCGTGAGTTGAATGAAGGCATCATGAAGAACTTTCTGAGAATGCTTCTCTGTAGTTTTTAGGTGAAGATATTCCATATCCCAGCACAGGCCTCGAAGTGCTCCAAATAACCACTTGCAGATTTTAGCAAAAGAGTGTTTCAAAACTGCTCTTTCTATTGGTAAGTTCAAGTCTGTGAGTTGAATGCACTCAACACAAAGAAGTTTCTGAGAATGCTTCTGTTCAGTTTTTATGTGAAGATATTTCCTTTTCCAGCATAGGCCTCAAACGGCCCCAAATATCCACTTGCAGATTCTACAAAAACAGTGTTTCCAAACTTCTCTATCTATTGGTAGGTTCAACTCTGTGAGTTGAATGAACTCATCACGAAGAAGTTTCTGAGAATCCTTCTCTCTAGTTTTCATGTGAAGATATTTCCTTTTCCAACATAGGCCTCAATGTGCTCCGAATAAACACTTGCAGATTCTTCAAACGTGATGTTTCAAAACTGTTCTATCCAAAGGAACGTTCAAGTCTGTGAGTTGAATGCACTCATTGCAAAGAAGTTTCTCAGAATGCTTCTGTCTAGTTTTTAGGTGAAGAGATTTCATGTCCCAGCATAGGCCTCAAAGCGCTCCAAATATCCACTTGAAGATTCTATAAGAAGAGTGTCTCCAAACTGCTCTTTCCAAAGAAAGCTTCAAGTCTGTGAGTTGAATGCACTCATCACAAAGAAGTTTCTGAGAAGGCTTCCGTCTAGTTTTTATATGAAGATATTTCCTTTTCCAACAGAGGCCTCAAAGCGCTCCAAATAAACACATGCAGATTCTACAAAAGGAGTGTTTCAAAACTGTTCTATCAAAGGGAACGTTCAAGTCTGTGAGTTGAATGCACTCATCACACAGAAGTTTCTCAGAATGCTTCTGTCTAGTTTTTAGGTGAGGAGATTTCATTTCCCAGCATAGGCCTCAAAGCGCTCCAAATATCCCCTTGCAGATTGTACGAAAAGAGTGTTTCAAAGCTGCTCTTTCAAAAGCAAAGTTCAAGTCTGTGTGTTGAATGCACTCATCAGAAAGAAGTTTCTGAGAATGCTTCTGTCTAGTTCTTACGTGAAGATATTTCCTTTTCCAGCTTAGGCCCCAAAGTGCTCCAAATAAACACTTGCAAATTCTACAAAAGGTGTGTTTCAAAAGAGTCCTATCAAAAGGAACGTTCAAGTCTGTGAGTTGAATGCACTTATCATACAGAAGTTTCATGGAATGCTTCTGTCTAGTTTTTATGTGAAGACACTTCCTTTTCCAGCATAGGCCTCAAAGCGCTCCAAATATCCACTTGCAGATTCTACCAAAAGAGTGTTTCAAAACTGTTCTATCAAAAGCAAACGTCAACACTGTGAGTAGAATGCACTCATCACAAAGAAGTTTCTGAGAATGCTTCTGTCTGGTTCTTATGTGAAGATATTTCCTTTTCCAACATAGGCCTCAAGGTGCTCCGAATAAACACTTGCAGATTCTACAAACGTGATGTTTCAAAACTGTTCTATCCAAAGGAACGTTCAAGTCTGTGAGTTGAATGCACTCATTGCAAAGAAGTTTCTCAGAATGCTTCTGTCTAGTTTTTAGTTGAAGAGATTTCATGTCCCAGCATAGGCCTCAAAGCGCTCCAAATATCCACTTGAAGATTCTATAAGAAGAGTGTCTCCAAACTGCTCTTTCCAAAGGAAGCTTCAGGTCTGTGAGTTGAATGCACTCATCACAAAGAAGTTTCTGAGAAGGCTTCCGTCCAGTTTTTATATGAAGATATTTCCTTTTCCAACAGAGGCCTCAAAGCGCTCCAAATAAACACATGCAGATTCTACAAAAGGAGTGTTTCAAAACTGTTCTATCAAAGGGAACGTTCAAGTCTGTGAGTTGAATGCACTCATCACACAGAAGTTTCTCAGAATGCTTCTGTCTAGTTTTTAGGTGAGGAGATTTCATTTCCCAGCATAGGCCTCAAAGCGCTCCAAATATCCCCTTGCAGATTCTACGAAAAGAGTGTTTCAAAGCTGCTCTTTCAAAAGCAAACTTCAAGTCTGTGTGTTGAATGCACACATCAGAAAGAAGTTTCTGAGAATGCTTCTGTCTAGTTCTTACGTGAAGATATTTCCTTTTCCAGCTTAGGCCCCAAAGTGCTCCAAATAAACACTTGCAAATTCTACAAAAGGTGTGTTTCAAAAGAGTCCTATCAAAAGAAACGTTCAAGTCCGTGAGTTGAATGCACTCATCACACAGAAGTTTCCTCGAATGCTTCTGTCTAGTTTTTATGTGAAGACACTTCTTTTTCCAGCATAGGCCTCAAAGCGCTCCAAATATCCACTTGCAGATTCTACCAAAAGAGTGTTTCAAAACTGCTCTATCAAAAGCAAACTTCAACACTGTGAGTGGAATGCACTCATCACAACTAAGTTTCTGAGAATGCTTCTGTCTGGTTCTTATGTGAAGATATTTCCTTTTCCAACATAGGCCTCAAGGTGCTCCGAATAAACACTTGCAGATTCTACAAAAGGAGTGTTTCAAAACTGCTCTTTCGAGAGGAACGTTCAAGTCTGTGAGTTGAATGCACTCATCACACAGAAGTTTCTGAGAATGCTTCCGTCTAGTTGTTATGTGAAGATATTTCCTTTTCCAGCATAGGCCTCAAAACGCTCCAAATATCCCCTTGCAGATTCTACAAAAAGTGTTTTTCAAAAGTGTTCTATCATAAGGAAGGTTCAACTCCGTGAATTGAATGAAGGCATCGTGAAGAACTTTCTGAGAATGCTTCTCTGTAGTTTTTAGGTGAAGATATTCCATATCCCAGCACAGGCCTCAAAGTGCTCCAAATAACCACTTGCAGATTTTAGCAAAAGAGTGTTTCAAAACTGCTCTTTCTATAGGTAAGTTCAAGTCTGTGAGTTGAATGCACTCAACACAAAGAAGTTTCTGAGAATGCTTCTGTTCAGTTTTTATGTGAAGATATTTCCTTTTCCAGCATAGGCCTCAAACGGCCCCAAATATCCACTTGCAGATTCTACAAAAAGAGTGTTTCCAAACTTCTCTATCAATTGGTAGGTTCAACTCTGTGAGTTGAATGAACTCATCACGAAGCAGTTTCTGAGAATCCTTCTCTCTAGTTTTCATGTGAAGATATTTCCTTTTCCAACATAGGCCTCAAGGTGCTCCGAATAAACACTTGCAGATTCTTCAAACGTGATGTTTCAAAACTGTTCTATCCAAAGGAACTTTGAAGTCTGTGAGTTGAATGCACTCATTGCAAAGAAGTTTCTCAGAATGCTTCTGTCTAGTTTTTAGGTGAAGAGATTTCATGTCCCAGCATAGGCCTCAAAGCGCTCCAAATATCCACTTGAAGATTCTATAAGAAGAGTGTCTCCAAACTGCTCTTTCCAAAGGAAGCTTCAAGTCTGTGAGTTGAATGCACTCATCACAAAGAAGTTTCTGAGAAGGCTTCCGTCTAGTTTTTATATGAAGATATTTCCTTTTCCAACAGAGGCCTCAAAGCGCTCCAAATAAACACATACAGATTCTACAAAAGGAGTGTTTCAAAACTGTTCTATCAAAGGGAACGTTCAAGTCTGTGAGTTGAATGCACTCATCACACAGAAGTTTCTCAGAATGCTTCTGTCTAGTTTTTAGGTGAGGAGATTTCATTTCCCAGCATAGGCCTCAAAGCGCTCCAAATATCCCCTTGCAGATTCTACGAAAAGAGTGTTTCAAAGCTGCTCTTTCAAAAGCAAAGTTCAAGTCTGTGTGTTGAATGCACTCATCAGAAAGAAGTTTCTGAGAATGCTTCTGTCTAGTTCTTACGTGAAGATATTTCCTTTTCCAGCTTAGGCCCCAAAGTGCTCCAAATAAACACTTGCAAATTCTACAAAAGGTGTGTTTCAAAAGAGTCCTATCAAAAGGAACGTTCAAGTCCGTGAGTTGAATGCACTTATCATACAGAAGTTTCCTGGAATGCTTCTGTCTAGTTTTTATGTGAAGACACTTCCTTTTCCAGCGTAGGCCTCAAAGCGCTCCAAATATCCACTTGCAGATACTACCAAAAGAGTGTTTCAAAACTGCTCTATCAAAAGCAAACTTCAACACTGTGAGTAGAATGCACTCATCACAAAGAAGTTTCTGAGAATGCTTCTGTCTGGTTCTTATGTGAAGATATTTCCTTTTCCAACATAGGCCTCAAGGTGCTCCGAATAAACACTTGCAGATTCTACAAAAGGAGTGTTTCAAAACTGCTCTTTCGAGAGGAACGTTCAAGTCTGTGAGTTGAATGCACTCATCACACAGAAGTTTCTGAGAATGCTTCCGTCTAGTTGTTATGTGAAGATATTTCCTTTTCCAGCATAGGCCTCAAAACGCTCCTAATATCCCCTTGCAGATTCTACAAAAAGTGTGTTTCAAAAGTGTTCTATCATAAAGAAGGTTCAACTCCGTGAGTTGAATGAAGGCATCATGAAGAACTTTCTGAGAATGCTTCTCTGTAGTTTTTAGGTGAAGATATTCCATATCCCAGCACAGGCCTCGAAGTGCTCCAAATAACCACTTGCAGATTTTAGCAAAAGAGTGTTTCAAAACTGCTCTTTCTATTGGTAAGTTCAAGTCTGTGAGTTGAATGCACTCAACACAAAGAAGTTTCTGAGAATGCTTCTGTTCAGTTTTTATGTGAAGATATTTCCTTTTCCAGCATAGGCCTCAAACGGCCCCAAATATCCACTTGCAGATTCTACAAAAACAGTGTTTCCAAACTTCTCTATCTATTGGTAGGTTCAACTCTGTGAGTTGAATGAACTCATCACGAAGAAGTTTCTGAGAATCCTTCTCTCTAGTTTTCATGTGAAGATATTTCCTTTTCCAACATAGGCCTCAATGTGCTCCGAATAAACACTTGCAGATTCTTCAAACGTGATGTTTCAAAACTGTTCTATCCAAAGGAACGTTCAAGTCTGTGAGTTGAATGCACTCATTGCAAAGAAGTTTCTCAGAATGCTTCTGTCTAGTTTTTAGGTGAAGAGATTTCATGTCCCAGCATAGGCCTCAAAGCGCTCCAAATATCCACTTGAAGATTCTATAAGAAGAGTGTCTCCAAACTGCTCTTTCCAAAGAAAGCTTCAAGTCTGTGAGTTGAATGCACTCATCACAAAGAAGTTTCTGAGAAGGCTTCCGTCTAGTTTTTATATGAAGATATTTCCTTTTCCAACAGAGGCCTCAAAGCGCTCCAAATAAACACATGCAGATTCTACAAAAGGAGTGTTTCAAAACTGTTCTATCAAAGGGAACGTTCAAGTCTGTGAGTTGAATGCACTCATCACACAGAAGTTTCTCAGAATGCTTCTGTCTAGTTTTTAGGTGAGGAGATTTCATTTCCCAGCATAGGCCTCAAAGCGCTCCAAATATCCCCTTGCAGATTGTACGAAAAGAGTGTTTCAAAGCTGCTCTTTCAAAAGCAAAGTTCAAGTCTGTGTGTTGAATGCACTCATCAGAAAGAAGTTTCTGAGAATGCTTCTGTCTAGTTCTTACGTGAAGATATTTCCTTTTCCAGCTTAGGCCCCAAAGTGCTCCAAATAAACACTTGCAAATTCTACAAAAGGTGTGTTTCAAAAGAGTCCTATCAAAAGGAACGTTCAAGTCTGTGAGTTGAATGCACTTATCATACAGAAGTTTCATGGAATGCTTCTGTCTAGTTTTTATGTGAAGACACTTCCTTTTCCAGCATAGGCCTCAAAGCGCTCCAAATATCCACTTGCAGATTCTACCAAAAGAGTGTTTCAAAACTGTTCTATCAAAAGCAAACGTCAACACTGTGAGTAGAATGCACTCATCACAAAGAAGTTTCTGAGAATGCTTCTGTCTGGTTCTTATGTGAAGATATTTCCTTTTCCAACATAGGCCTCAAGGTGCTCCGAATAAACACTTGCAGATTCTACAAACGTGATGTTTCAAAACTGTTCTATCCAAAGGAACGTTCAAGTCTGTGAGTTGAATGCACTCATTGCAAAGAAGTTTCTCAGAATGCTTCTGTCTAGTTTTTAGTTGAAGAGATTTCATGTCCCAGCATAGGCCTCAAAGCGCTCCAAATATCCACTTGAAGATTCTATAAGAAGAGTGTCTCCAAACTGCTCTTTCCAAAGGAAGCTTCAAGTCTGTGAGTTGAATGCACTCATCACAAAGAAGTTTCTGAGAAGGCTTCCGTCTAGTTTTTATATGAAGATATTTCCTTTTCCAACACAGGCCTCAAAGCGCTCCAAATAAACACATGCAGATTCTACAAAAGGAGTGTTTCCAAACTGTTCTATCAAAGGGAACGTTCAAGTCTGTGAGTTGAATGCACTCATCACACAGAAGTTTCTCAGAATGCTTCTGTCTAGTTTTTAGGAGGAGATTTCATTTCCCAGCATAGGCCTCAAAGCGCTCCAAATATCCCCTTGCAGATTGTACGAAAAGAGTGTTTCAAAGCTGCTCTTTCAAAAGCAAAGTTCAAGTCTGTGTGTTGAATGCACTCATCAGAAAGAAGTTTCTGAGAATGCTTCTGTCTAGTTCTTACGTGAAGATATTTCCTTTTACAGCTTAGGCCCCAAAGGGCTCCAAATAAACACTTGCAAATTCTACAAAAGGTGTGTTTCAAAAGAGTCCTATCAAAAGGAACGTTCAAGTCTATGAGTTGAATGCACTTATCATACAGAAGTTTCCTGGAATGCTTCTGTCTAGTTTTTATGTGAAGACACTTCCTTTTCCAGCATAGGCCTCAAAGCGCTCCAAATATCCACTTGCAGATTCTACCAAAAGAGTGTTTCAAAACTGCTCTATCAAAAGCAAACTTCAACACTGTGAGTAGAATGCACTCATCACAAAGAAGTTTCTGAGAATGCTTCTGTCTGGTTCTTATGTGAAGATATTTCCTTTTCCAACATAGGCCTCAAATCGCTCCAAATAAACACTTGCAGATTCTACAAAAGGAGTGTTTCAAAACTGCTCTTTCGAGAGGAACGTTCAAGTCTGTGAGTTGAATGCACTCATCACACAGAAGTTTCTGAGAATGCTTCCGTCTAGTTGTTATGTGAAGATATTTCCTTTTCCAGCATAGGCCTCAAAACGCTCCAAATATCCCTTTGCAGACTCTACCAAAAGTGTGTTTCAAAAGTGTTCTATCATAAGGAAGGTTCAACTCCATGAGTTGAATGAAGGCATCGTGAAGAACTTTCTGAGAATGCTTCTCTGTAGTTTTTAGGTGAAGATATTCCATATCCCAGCACAGGCCTCGAAGTGTTCCAAATAACCACTTGCAGATTTTAGCAAAAGAGTGTTTCAAAACTGCTCTTTCTATAGGTAAGTTCAAGTCTGTGAGTTGAATGCACTCAACACAAAGAAGTTTCTGAGAATGCTTCTGTTCAGTTTTTATGTGAAGATATTTCCTTTTCCAGCATAGGCCTCAAATGGCTCCAAATATCCACTTGCAGATTCTACAAAAAGAGTGTTTCCAAACTTCTCTATCGATTGGTACGTTCAACCCTGTGAGTTGAATGAACTCATCACGAAGAAGTTTCTGAGAATCCTTCTCTCTAGTTTTCATGTGAAGATATTTCCTTTTCCAACATAGGCCTCAAGGTGCTCCGAATAAACACTTGCAGATTCTACAAACGTGATGTTTCAAAACTGTTCTATCCAAAGGAACGTTCAAGTCTGTGAGTTGAATGCACTCATTGCAAAGAAGTTTCTCAGAATGCTTCTGTCTAGTTTTTAGGTGAAGAGATTTCATGTCCCAGCATAGGCCTCAAAGCGCTCCAAATATCCACTTGAAAATTCTATAAGAAGAGTGTCTCCAAACTGCTCTTTCCAAAGGAAGCTTCAAGTCTGTGAGTTGAAGCACTCATCACAAAGAAGTTTCTGAGAAGGCTTCCGTCTAGTTTTTATATGAAGATATTTCCTTTTCCAACAGAGGCCTCAAAGCGCTCCAAATAAACACATGCAGATTCTACAAAAGGAGTGTTTCAAAACTGTTCTATCAAAGGGAACGTTCATGTCCGTGTGTTGAATGCACTCATCACACAGAAGTTTCTCAGAATGCTTCTGTCTAGTTTTTAGGTGAGGAGATTCATTTCCCAGCAAAGGCCTCAAAGCGCTCCAAATAGCCCCTTGCAGATTGTACGAAAAGAGTGTTTCAAAGCTGCTCTTTCAAAAGCAAAGTTCAAGTCTGTGTGTTGAATGCACTCATCAGAAAGAAGTTTCTGAGAATGCTTCTGTCTAGTTCTTACGTGAAGATATTTCCTTTTCCAGCTTAGGCCCCAAAGTGCTCCAAATAAACACTTGCAAATTCTACAAAAGGTGTGTTTCAAAGAGTCCTATCAAAAGGAACGTTCAAGTCTGTGAGTTGAATGCACTTATCATACAGAAGTTTCCTGGAATGCTTCTGTCTATTTTTTATGTGAAGACACTTCCTTTTCCAGCATAGGCCTCAAAGCGCTGCAAATATCCACTTGCAGATTCTACCAAAAGAGTGTTTCAAAACTGCTCTATCAAAAGCAAACTTCAACTCTGTGAGTAGAATGCACTCATCACAAAGCAGTTTCTGAGAATGCTTCTGTCTGGTTCTTATGTGAAGATATTTCCTTTTCCAACATAGGCCTCAAATCGCTCCAAATAAACACTTGCAGATTCTACAAAAGTAGTGTTTCAAAACTGCTCTTTCGAGAGGAACGTTCAAGTCTGTGAGTTGAATGCACTCATCACAAAGAAGTTTCTGAGAATGCTTCCGTCTAGTTGTTATGTGAAGATATTTCCTTTTCCAGCATAGGCCTCAAAACGCTCCAAATATCCCCTTGCAGACTCTACAAAAAGTGTGTTTCAAAAGTGTTCTATCATAAGGAAGGTACAACTCCATGAGTTGAATGAAGGTATCGTGAAGAACTTTCTGAGAATGCTTCTCTGTAGTTTTTAGGTGAAGATATTCCATATCCCAGCACAGGCCTCGAAGTGCTCCAAATAACCACTTGCAGATTTTAGCAAAAGAGTGTTTCAAAACTGCTCTTTCTATAGCTAAGTTCATGTCTGTGAGTTGAATGCACTCAACACAAAGAAGTTTCTGAGAATGCTTCTGTTCAGTTTTTATGTGAAGATATTTCCTTTTCCAGCATAGGCCTCAAACGGCCCCAAATATCCACTTGCAGATTCTACAAAAACAGTGTTTCCAAACTTCTCTATCAATTGGTAGGTTCAACTCTGTGAGTTGAATGAACTCATCACGAAGAAGTTTCTGAGAATCCTTCTCTCTAGTTTTCATGTGAAGATATTTCCTTTTCCAACATAGGCCTCAAGGTGCTCCGAATAAACACTTGCAGATTCTTCAAACGTGATGTTTCAAAACTGTTCTATCCAAAGGAACGTTCAAGTCTGTGAGTTGAATGCACTCATTGCAAAGAAGTTTCTCAGAATGCTTCTGTCTAGTTTTTAGGTGAAGAGATTTCATGTCCCAGCATAGGCCTCAAAGCGCTCCAAATATCCACTTGAAGATTCTATAAGAAGAGTGTCTCCAAACTGCTCTTTCCAAAGGAAGCTTCAAGTCTGTGAGTTGAATGCACTCATCACAAAGAAGTTTCTGAGAAGGCTTCCGTCTAGTTTTTATATGAAGATATTTCCTTTTCCAACAGAAGCCTCAAAGCGCTCCAAATAAACACATGCAGATTCTACAAAAGGAGTGTTTCCAAACTGTTCTATCAAAGGGAACGTTCAAGTCTGTGAGTTGAATGCACTCATCACACAGAAGTTTCTCAGAATGCTTCTGTCTAGTTTTTAGGTGAGGAGATTTCATTTCCCAGCATAGGCCTCAAAGCGCTCCAAATATCCCCTTGCAGATTGTACGAAAAGAGTGTTTCAAAGCTGCTCTTTCAAAAGCAAAGTTCAAGTCTGTGTGTTGAATGCACTCATCAGAAAGAAGTTTCTGAGAATGCTTCTGTCTAGTTCTTACGTGAAGATATTTCCTTTTCCAGCTTAGGCCCCAAAGTGCTCCAAATAAACACTTGCAAATTCTACAAAAGGTGTGTTTCAAAAGAGTCCTATCAAAAGGAACGTTCAAGTCTGTGAGTTGAATGCACTTATCATACAGAAGTTTCCTGGAATGCTTCTGTCTAGTTTTTATGTGAAGACACTTCCTTTTCCAGCATAGGCCTCAAAGCGCTCCAAATATCCACTTGCAGATTCTACCAAAAGAGTGTTTCAAAACTTCTCTATGAAAAGCAAACTTCAACACTGTGAGTAGAATGCACTCATCACAAAGAAGTTTCTGAGAATGCTTCTGTCTGGTTCTTATGTGAAGATATTTCCTTTTCCAACATAGGCCTCAAGGTGCTCCGATTAAAAACACTTGCAGATACTACAAAAGGATTGTTTCAAAAGTGCTCTTTCAAGAGGAACGTTCAAGTCTGTGAGTTGAATGCACTCATTACACAGAAGTTTCTGGGAATGCTTCCGTCTAGTTGTTATGTGAAGATATTTCCTTTTCCAGCATAGGCCTCAAAACGCTCCAAATATCCCCTTGCAGATTCTACAAAAAGTGTGTTTCAAAAGTGTTCTATCATAAGGAAGGTTCAACTCCGTGAGTTGAATGAAGGCATCGTGAAGAACTTTCTGAGAATGCTTCTCTGTAGTTTTTAGGTGAAGATATTCCATATCCCAGCACAGGCCTTAAAGTGCTCCAAATAACCACTTGCAGATTTTAGCAAAAGAGTGTTTCAAAACTGCTCTTTCTATAGGTAAGTTCAAGTCTGTGAGTTGTATGCACTCAACACAAAGAAGTTTCTGAGAATGCTTCTGTTCAGTTTTTATGTGAAGATATTTCCTTTTCCAGCATAGGCCCCAAACGGCTCCAAATATCCACTTACAGATTCTACCAAAAGAGTGTTTCCAAACTGCTCTATCAAAAGCAAACTTCAACTCTGTGAGTTGAATGCACTCATCACAAAGAAGTTTCTGAGAATGGTTCTGTCTGGTTCTTATGTGAAGATATTTCCTTTTCCAACATAGGCCTCAAGGTACTCCGAATAAACACTTGCAGATTCTACAAACGTGATGTTTCAAAACTGTTCTATCCAAAGGAACGTTCAAGTCTGTGAGTTGAATGCACTCATTGCAAAGAAGTTTCTCAGAATGCTTCTGTCTAGTTTTTAGGTGAAGAGATTTCATGTCCCAGCATAGGCCTCAAAGTGCTCCAAATATCCACTTGAAGATTCTATAAGAAGAGTGTCTCCAAACTGCTCTTTCCAAAGGAAGCTTCAAGTCTGTGAGTTGAATGCACTCATCACAAAGAAGTTTCTGAGAAGGCTTCCGTCTAGTTTTTATATGAAGATATTTTCTTTTCCAACACAGGCCTCAAAGCGCTCCAAATAAACACATGCAGATTCTACAAAAGGAGTGTTTCAAAACTGTTCTATCAAAGGGAACGTTCAAGTCTGTGAGTTGAATGCACTCATCACACAGAAGTTTCTCAGAATGCTTCTGTCTAGTTTTTAGGAGGAGATTTCATTTCCCAGCATAGGCCTCAAAGCGCTCCAAATATCCCCTTGCAGATTGTACGAAAAGAGTGTTTCAAAGCTGCTCTTTCAAAAGCAAAGTTCAAGTCTGTGTGTTGAATGCACTCATCAGAAAGAAGTTTCTGAGAATGCTTCTGTCTAGTTCTTACGTGAAGATATTTCCTTTTACAGCTTAGGCCCCAAAGGGCTCCAAATAAACACTTGCAAATTCTACAAAAGGTGTGTTTCAAAAGAGTCCTATCAAAAGGAACGTTCAAGTCTATGAGTTGAATGCACTTATCATACAGAAGTTTCCTGGAATGCTTCTGTCTAGTTTTTATGTGAAGACACTTCCTTTTCCAGCATAGGCCTCAAAGCGCTCCAAATATCCACTTGCAGATTCTACCAAAAGAGTGTTTCAAAACTGCTCTATCAAAAGCAAACTTCAACACTGTGAGTAGAATGCACTCATCACAAAGAAGTTTCTGAGAATGCTTCTGTCTGGTTCTTATGTGAAGATATTTCCTTTTCCAACATAGGCCTCAAATCGCTCCAAATAAACACTTGCAGATTCTACAAAAGGAGTGTTTCAAAACTGCTCTTTCGAGAGGAACGTTCAAGTCTGTGAGTTGAATGCACTCATCACACAGAAGTTTCTGAGAATGCTTCCGTCTAGTTGTTATGTGAAGATATTTCCTTTTCCAGCATAGGCCTCAAAACGCTCCAAATATCCCTTTGCAGACTCTACCAAAAGTGTGTTTCAAAAGTGTTCTATCATAAGGAAGGTTCAACTCCATGAGTTGAATGAAGGCATCGTGAAGAACTTTCTGAGAATGCTTCTCTGTAGTTTTTAGGTGAAGATATTCCATATCCCAGCACAGGCCTCGAAGTGTTCCAAATAACCACTTGCAGATTTTAGCAAAAGAGTGTTTCAAAACTGCTCTTTCTATAGGTAAGTTCAAGTCTGTGAGTTGAATGCACTCAACACAAAGAAGTTTCTGAGAATGCTTCTGTTCAGTTTTTATGTGAAGATATTTCCTTTTCCAGCATAGGCCTCAAATGGCTCCAAATATCCACTTGCAGATTCTACAAAAAGAGTGTTTCCAAACTTCTCTATCGATTGGTAGGTTCAACCCTGTGAGTTGAATGAACTCATCACGAAGAAGTTTCTGAGAATGCTTCTGTCTGGTTCTTATGTGAAGATATTTCCTTTTCCAACATAGGCCTCAAGGTGCTCCGAATAAACACCTGCAGATTCTACAAACGTGATGTTTCAAAACTGTTCTATCCAAAGGAACGTTCAAGTCTGTGAGTTGAATGCACTCATTGCAAAGAAGTTTCTCAGAATGCTTCTGTCTAGTTTTTAGTTGAAGAGATTTCATGTCCCAGCATAGGCCTCAAAGCGCTCCAAATATCCACTTGAAGATTCTATAAGAAGAGTGTCTCCAAACTGCTCTTTCCAAAGGAAGCTTCAAGTCTGTGAGTTGAATGCACTCATCACAAAGAAGTTTCTGAGAAGGCTTCCGTCCAGTTTTTATATGAAGATATTTCCTTTTCCAACAGAGGCCTCAAAGCGCTCCAAATAAACACATGCAGATTCTACAAAAGGAGTGTTTCAAAACTGTTCTATCAAAGGGAACGTTCAAGTCTGTGAGTTGAATGCACTCATCACACAGAAGTTTCTCAGAATGCTTCTGTCTAGTTTTTAGGTGAGGAGATTTCATTTCCCAGCATAGGCCTCAAAGCGCTCCAAATATCCCCTTGCAGATTCTACGAAAAGAGTGTTTTAAAGCTGCTCTTTCAAAAGCAAAGTTCAAGTCTGTGTGTTGAATGCACACATCAGAAAGAAGTTTCTGAGAATGCTTCTGTCTAGTTCTTACGTGAAGATATTTCCTTTTCCAGCTTAGGCCCCAAAGTGCTCCAAATAAACACTTGCAAATTCTACAAAAGGTGTGTTTCAAAAGAGTCCTATCAAAAGAAACGTTCAAGTCCGTGAGTTGAATGCACTCATCACACAGAAGTTTCCTCGAATGCTTCTGTCTATTTTTTATGTGAAGACACTTCCTTTTCCAGCATAGGCCTCAAAGCGCTCCAAATATCCACTTGCAGATTCTACCAAAAGAGTGTTTCAAAACTGCTCTATCAAAAGCAAACTTCAACACTGTGAGTGGAATGCACTCATCACAACTAAGTTTCTGAGAATGCTTCTGTCTGGTTCTTATGTGAAGATATTTCCTTTTCCAACATAGGCCTCAAGGTGCTCCGAATAAACACTTGCAGATTCTACAAAAGGAGTGTTTCAAAACTGCTCTTTCGAGAGGAACGTTCAAGTCTGTGAGTTGAATGCACTCATCACACAGAAGTTTCTGAGAATGCTTCCGTCTAGTTGTTATGTGAAGATATTTCCTTTTCCAGCATAGGCCTCAAAACGCTCCAAATATCCCCTTGCAGATTTTACAAAAAGAGTGTTTCAAAAGTGTTCTATCATAAGGAAGGTTCAACTCCGTGAGTTGAATGAAGGCATCGTGAAGAACTTTCTGAGAATGCTTCTCTGTAGTTTTTAGGTGAAGATATTCCATATCCCAGCACAGGCCTCGAAGTGCTCCAAATAACCACTTGCAGATTTTACCAAAAGAGTGTTTCAAAACTGCTCTTTCTACAGGTAAGTTCAAGTCTGTGAGTTGAATGCACTCAACACAAAGAAGTTTCTGAGAATGCTTCTGTTCAGTTTTTATGTGAAGATATTTTCTTTTCCAGCATAGGCCTCAAACGGCTCCAAATATCCACTTGCAGATTCTACAAAAAGAGTGTTTCCAAACTTCTCTATCAATTGGTAGGTTCAACTCTGTGAGTTGAATGAACTCATCACGAAGAAGTTTCTGAGAATCCTTCTCTCTAGTTTTCATGTGAAGGTATTTCCTTTTCCAACATAGGCCTCAAGGTGCTCCGAATAAACACTTGCAGATTCTACAAACGTAATGTTTCAAAACTGTTCTATCCAAAGGAACGTTCACGTCTGTGAGTTGAATGCACTCATTGCAAAGAAGTTTCTCAGAATGCTTCTGTCTAGTTTTTAGGTGAAGAGATTTCATGTCCCAGCATAGGCCTCAAAGCGCTCCAAATATCCACTTGAAAATTCTATAAGAAGAGTGTCTCCAAACTGCTCTTTCCAAAGGAAGCTTCAAGTCTGTGAGTTGAAGCACTCATCACAAAGAAGTTTCTGAGAAGGCTTCCGTCTAGTTTTTATATGAAGATATTTCCTTTTCCAACAGAGGCCTCAAAGCGCTCCAAATAAACACATGCAGATTCTACAAAAGGAGTGTTTCAAAACTGTTCTATCAAAGGGAACGTTCATGTCTGTGAGTTGAATGCACTCATCACACAGAAGTTTCTCAGAATGCTTCTGTCTAGTTTTTAGGTGAGGAGATTCATTTCCCAGCATAGGCCTCAAAGCGCTCCAAATAGCCCCTTGCAGATTGTACGAAAAGAGTGTTTCAAAGCTGCTCTTTCAAAAGCAAAGTTCAAGTCTGTGTGTTGAATGCACTCATCAGAAAGAAGTTTCTGAGAATGCTTCTGTCTAGTTCTTACGTGAAGATATTTCCTTTTCCAGCTTAGGCCCCAAAGTGCTCCAAATAAACACTTGCAAATTCTACAAAAGGTGTGTTTCAAAGAGTCCTATCAAAAGGAACGTTCAAGTCTGTGAGTTGAATGCACTTATCATACAGAAGTTTCCTGGAATGCTTCTGTCTATTTTTTATGTGAAGACACTTCCTTTTCCAGCATAGGCCTCAAAGCGCTGCAAATATCCACTTGCAGATTCTACCAAAAGAGTGTTTCAAAACTGCTCTATCAAAAGCAAACTTCAACTCTGTGAGTAGAATGCACTCATCACAAAGCAGTTTCTGAGAATGCTTCTGTCTGGTTCTTATGTGAAGATATTTCCTTTTCCAACATAGGCCTCAAATCGCTCCAAATAAACACTTGCAGATTCTACAAAAGTAGTGTTTCAAAACTGCTCTTTCGAGAGGAACGTTCAAGTCTGTGAGTTGAATGCACTCATCACAAAGAAGTTTCTGAGAATGCTTCCGTCTAGTTGTTATGTGAAGATATTTCCTTTTCCAGCATAGGCCTCAAAACGCTCCAAATATCCCCTTGCAGACTCTACAAAAAGTGTGTTTCAAAAGTGTTCTATCATAAGGAAGGTACAACTCCATGAGTTGAATGAAGGTATCGTGAAGAACTTTCTGAGAATGCTTCTCTGTAGTTTTTAGGTGAAGATATTCCATATCCCAGCACAGGCCTCGAAGTGCTCCAAATAACCACTTGCAGATTTTAGCAAAAGAGTGTTTCAAAACTGCTCTTTCTAGAGCTAAGTTCATGTCTGTGAGTTGAATGCACTCAACACAAAGAAGTTTCTGAGAATGCTTCTGTTCAGTTTTTATGTGAAGATATTTCCTTTTCCAGCATAGGCCTCAAACGGCCCCAAATATCCACTTGCAGATTCTACAAAAACAGTGTTTCCAAACTTCTCTATCAATTGGTAGGTTCAACTCTGTGAGTTGAATGAACTCATCACGAAGAAGTTTCTGAGAATCCTTCTCTCTAGTTTTCATGTGAAGATATTTCCTTTTCCAACATAGGCCTCAAGGTGCTCCGAATAAACACTTGCAGATTCTTCAAACGTGATGTTTCAAAACTGTTCTATCCAAAGGAACGTTCAAGTCTGTGAGTTGAATGCACTCATTGCAAAGAAGTTTCTCAGAATGCTTCTGTCTAGTTTTTAGGTGAAGAGATTTCATGTCCCAGCATAGGCCTCAAAGCGCTCCAAATATCCACTTGAAGATTCTATAAGAAGAGTGTCTCCAAACTGCTCTTTCCAAAGAAAGCTTCAAGTCTGTGAGTTGAATGCACTCATCACAAAGAAGTTTCTGAGAAGGCTTCCGTCTAGTTTTTATATGAAGATATTTCCTTTTCCAACAGAGGCCTCAAAGCGTTCCAAATAAACAAATGCAGATTCTACAAAAGGAGTGTTTCAAAACTGTTCTATCAAAGGGAACGTTCAAGTCTGTGAGTTGAATGCACTCATCACACAGAAGTTTCTCAGAATGCTTCTGTCTAGTTTTTAGGTGAGGAGATTTCATTTCCCAGCATAGGCCTCAAAGCGCTCCAAATATCCCCTTGCAGATTGTACGAAAAGAGTGTTTCAAAGCTGCTCTTTCAAAAGCAAAGTTCAAGTCTGTGTGTTGAATGCACTCATCAGAAAGAAGTTTCTGAGAATGCTTCTGTCTAGTTCTTACGTGAAGATATTTCCTTTTCCAGCTTAGGCCCCAAAGTGCTCCAAATAAACACTTGCAAATTCTACAAAAGGTGTGTTTCAAAAGAGTCCTATCAAAAGGAACGTTCAAGTCTGTGAGTTGAATGCACTTATCATACAGAAGTTTCCTGGAATGCTTCTGTCTAGTTTTTATGTGAAGACACTTCCTTTTCCAGCATAGGCCTCAAAGCGCTCCAAATATCCACTTGCAGATTCTACCAAAAGAGTGTTTCAAAACTGTTCTATCAAAAGCAAACTTCAACACTGTGAGTAGAATGCACTCATCACAAAGAAGTTTCTGAGAATGCTTCTGTCTGGTTCTTATGTGAAGATATTTCCTTTTCCAACATAGGCCTCAAGGTGCTCCGAATAAACACTTGCAGATTCTTCAAACGTGATGTTTCAAAACTGTTCTATCCAAAGGAACGTTCAAGTCTGTGAGTTGAATGCACTCATTGCAAAGAAGTTTCTCAGAATGCTTCTGTCTAGTTTTTAGTTGAAGAGATTTCATGTCCCAGCATAGGCCTCAAAGCGCTCCAAATATCCACTTGAAGATTCTATAAGAAGAGTGTCTCCAAACTGCTCTTTCCAAAGGAAGCTTCAAGTCTGTGAGTTGAATGCACTCATCACAAAGAAGTTTCTGAGAAGGCTTCCGTCCAGTTTTTATATGAAGATATTTCCTTTTCCAACAGAGGCCTCAAAGCGCTCCAAATAAACACATGCAGATTCTACAAAAGGAGTGTTTCAAAACTGTTCTATCAAAGGGAACGTTCAAGTCTGTGAGTTGAATGCACTCATCACACAGAAGTTTCTCAGAATGCTTCTGTCTAGTTTTTAGGTGAGGAGATTTCATTTCCCAGCAGAGGCCTCAAAGCGCTCCAAATATCCCCTTGCAGATTCTACGAAAAGAGTGTTTCAAAGCTGCTCTTTCAAAAGCAAAGTTCAAGTCTGTGTGTTGAATGCACACATCAGAAAGAAGTTTCTGAGAATGCTTCTGTCTAGTTCTTACGTGAAGATATTTCCTTTTCCAGCTTAGGCCCCAAAGTGCTCCAAATAAACACTTGCAAATTCTACAAAAGGTGTGTTTCAAAAGAGTCCTATCAAAAGAAACGTTCAAGTCCGTGAGTTGAATGCACTCATCACACAGAAGTTTCCTCGAATGCTTCTGTCTATTTTTTATGTGAAGACACTTCCTTTTCCAGCATAGGCCTCAAAGCGCTCCAAATATCCACTTGCAGATTCTACCAAAAGAGTGTTTCAAAACTGCTCTATCAAAAGCAAACTTCAACACTGTGAGTGGAATGCACTCATCACAACTAAGTTTCTGAGAATGCTTCTGTCTGGTTCTTATGTGAAGATATTTCCTTTTCCAACATAGGCCTCAAGGTGCTCCGAATAAACACTTGCAGATTCTACAAAAGGAGTGTTTCAAAACTGCTCTTTCGAGAGGAACGTTCAAGTCTGTGAGTTGAATGCACTCATCACACAGAAGTTTCTGAGAATGCTTCCGTCTAGTTGTTATGTGAAGATATTTCCTTTTCCAGCATAGGCCTCAAAACGCTCCAAATATCCCCTTGCAGATTTTACAAAAAGAGTGTTTCAAAAGTGTTCTATCATAAGGAAGGTTCAACTCCGTGAGTTGAATGAAGGCATCGTGAAGAACTTTCTGAGAATGCTTCTCTGTAGTTTTTAGGTGAAGATATTCCATATCCCAGCACAGGCCTCGAAGTGCTCCAAATAACCACTTGCAGATTTTAGCAAAAGAGTGTTTCAAAACTGCTCTTTCTACAGGTAAGTTCAAGTCTGTGAGTTGAATGCACTCAACACAAAGAAGTTTCTGAGAATGCTTCTGTTCAGTTTTTATGTGAAGATATTTTCTTTTCCAGCATAGGCCTCAAACGGCTCCAAATATCCACTTGCAGATTCTACAAAAAGAGTGTTTCCAAACTTCTCTATCAATTGGTAGGTTCAACTCTGTGAGTTGAATGAACTCATCACGAAGAAGTTTCTGAGAATCCTTCTCTCTAGTTTTCATGTGAAGGTATTTCCTTTTCCAACATAGGCCTCAAGGTGCTCCGAATAAACACTTGCAGATTCTACAAACGTAATGTTTCAAAACTGTTCTATCCAAAGGAACGTTCAAGTCTGTGAGTTGAATGCACTCATTGCAAAGAAGTTTCTCAGAATGCTTCTGTCTAGTTTTTAGGTGAAGAGATTTCATGTCCCAGCATAGGCCTCAAAGCGCTCCAAATATCCACTTGAAAATTCTATAAGAAGAGTGTCTCCAAACTGCTCTTTCCAAAGGAAGCTTCAAGTCTGTGAGTTGAAGCACTCATCACAAAGAAGTTTCTGAGAAGGCTTCCGTCTAGTTTTTATATGAAGATATTTCCTTTTCCAACAGAGGCCTCAAAGCGCTCCAAATAAACACATGCAGATTCTACAAAAGGAGTGTTTCAAAACTGTTCTATCAAAGGGAACGTTCATGTCTGTGAGTTGAATGCACTCATCACACAGAAGTTTCTCAGAATGCTTCTGTCTAGTTTTTAGGTGAGGAGATTCATTTCCCAGCATAGGCCTCAAAGCGCTCCAAATAGCCCCTTGCAGATTGTACAAAAAGAGTGTTTCAAAGCTGCTCTTTCAAAAGCAAAGTTCAAGTCTGTGTGTTGAATGCACTCATCAGAAAGAAGTTTCTGAGAATGCTTCTGTCTAGTTCTTACGTGAAGATATTTCCTTTTCCAGCTTAGGCCCCAAAGTGCTCCAAATAAACACTTGCAAATTCTACAAAAGGTGTGTTTCAAAGAGTCCTATCAAAAGGAACGTTCAAGTCTGTGAGTTGAATGCACTTATCATACAGAAGTTTCCTGGAATGCTTCTGTCTATTTTTTATGTGAAGACACTTCCTTTTCCAGCATAGGCCTCAAAGCGCTGCAAATATCCACTTGCAGATTCTACCAAAAGAGTGTTTCAAAACTGCTCTATCAAAAGCAAACTTCAACTCTGTGAGTAGAATGCACTCATCACAAAGCAGTTTCTGAGAATGCTTCTGTCTGGTTCTTATGTGAAGATATTTCCTTTTCCAACATAGGCCTCAAATCGCTCCAAATAAACACTTGCAGATTCTACAAAAGTAGTGTTTCAAAACTGCTCTTTCGAGAGGAACGTTCAAGTCTGTGAGTTGAATGCACTCATCACAAAGAAGTTTCTGAGAATGCTTCCGTCTAGTTGTTATGTGAAGATATTTCCTTTTCCAGCATAGGCCTCAAAACGCTCCAAATATCCCCTTGCAGACTCTACAAAAAGTGTGTTTCAAAAGTGTTCTATCATAAGGAAGGTACAACTCCATGAGTTGAATGAAGGTATCGTGAAGAACTTTCTGAGAATGCTTCTCTGTAGTTTTTAGGTGAAGATATTCCATATCCCAGCACAGGCCTCGAAGTGCTCCAAATAACCACTTGCAGATTTTAGCAAAAGAGTGTTTCAAAACTGCTCTTTCTATAGCTAAGTTCATGTCTGTGGGTTGAATGCACTCAACACAAAGAAGTTTCTGAGAATGCTTCTGTTCAGTTTTTATGTGAAGATATTTCCTTTTCCAGCATAGGCCTCAAAGCGCTCCAAATATCCACTTGCAGATTCTACCAAAAGAGTGTTTCAAAACTGTTCTATGAAAAGCAAACTTCAACACTGTGAGTAGAATGCACTCATCACAAAGAAGTTTCTGAGAATGCTTCTGTCTGGTTCTTATGTGAAGATATTTCCTTTTCCAACATAGGCCTCAAGGTGCTCCGAATAAACACTTGCAGATTCTACAAACGTGATGTTTCAAAACTGTTCTATCCAAAGGAACGTTCAAGTCTGTGAGTTGAATGCACTCATTGCAAAGAAGTTTCTCAGAATGCTTCTGTCTAGTTTTTAGTTGAAGAGATTTCATGTCCCAGCATAGGCCTCAAAGCGCTCCAAATATCCACTTGAAGATTCTATAAGAAGAGTGTCTCCAAACTGCTCTTTCCAAAGGAAGCTTCAAGTCTGTGAGTTGAATGCACTCATCACAAAGAAGTTTCTGAGAAGGCTTCCGTCCAGTTTTTATATGAAGATATTTCCTTTTCCAACAGAGGCCTCAAAGCGCTCCAAATAAACACATGCAGATTCTACAAAAGGAGTGTTTCAAAACTGTTCTATCAAAGGGAACGTTCAAGTCTGTGAGTTGAATGCACTCATCACACAGAAGTTTCTCAGAATGCTTCTGTCTAGTTTTTAGGTGAGGAGATTTCATTTCCCAGCATAGGCCTCAAAGCGCTCCAAATATCCCCTTGCAGATTCTACGAAAAGAGTGTTTCAAAGCTGCTCTTTCAAAAGCAAAGTTCAAGTCTGTGTGTTGAATGCACACATCAGAAAGAAGTTTCTGAGAATGCTTCTGTCTAGTTCTTACGTGAAGATATTTCCTTTTCCAGCTTAGGCCCCAAAGTGCTCCAAATAAACACTTGCAAATTCTACAAAAGGTGTGTTTCAAAAGAGTCCTATCAAAAGAAACGTTCAAGTCCGTGAGTTGAATGCACTCATCACACAGAAGTTTCCTCGAATGCTTCTGTCTATTTTTTATGTGAAGACACTTCCTTTTCCAGCATAGGCCTCAAAGCGCTCCAAATATCCACTTGCAGATTCTACCAAAAGAGTGTTTCAAAACTGCTCTATCAAAAGCAAACTTCAACACTGTGAGTGGAATGCACTCATCACAACTAAGTTTCTGAGAATGCTTCTGTCTGGTTCTTATGTGAAGATATTTCCTTTTCCAACATAGGCCTCAAGGTGCTCCGAATAAACACTTGCAGATTCTACAAAAGGAGTGTTTCAAAACTGCTCTTTCGAGAGGAACGTTCAAGTCTGTGAGTTGAATGCACTCATCACACAGAAGTTTCTGAGAATGCTTCCGTCTAGTTGTTATGTGAAGATATTTCCTTTTCCAGCATAGGCCTCAAAACGCTCCAAATATCCCCTTGCAGATTTTACAAAAAGAGTGTTTCAAAAGTGTTCTATCATAAGGAAGGTTCAACTCCGTGAGTTGAATGAAGGCATCGTGAAGAACTTTCTGAGAATGCTTCTCTGTAGTTTTTAGGTGAAGATATTCCATATCCCAGCACAGGCCTCGAAGTGCTCCAAATAACCACTTGCAGATTTTAGCAAAAGAGTGTTTCAAAACTGCTCTTTCTACAGGTAAGTTCAAGTCTGTGAGTTGAATGCACTCAACACAAAGAAGTTTCTGAGAATGCTTCTGTTCAGTTTTTATGTGAAGATATTTTCTTTTCCAGCATAGGCCTCAAACGGCTCCAAATATCCACTTGCAGATTCTACAAAAAGAGTGTTTCCAAACTTCTCTATCAATTGGTAGGTTCAACTCTGTGAGTTGAATGAACTCATCACGAAGAAGTTTCTGAGAATCCTTCTCTCTAGTTTTCATGTGAAGGTATTTCCTTTTCCAACATAGGCCTCAAGGTGCTCCGAATAAACACTTGCAGATTCTACAAACGTAATGTTTCAAAACTGTTCTATCCAAAGGAACGTTCAAGTCTGTGAGTTGAATGCACTCATTGCAAAGAAGTTTCTCAGAATGCTTCTGTCTAGTTTTTATGTGAAGAGATTTCATGTCCCAGCATAGGCCTCAAAGCGCTCCAAATATCCACTTGAAAATTCTATAAGAAGAGTGTCTCCAAACTGCTCTTTCCAAAGGAAGCTTCAAGTCTGTGAGTTGAAGCACTCATCACAAAGAAGTTTCTGAGAAGGCTTCCGTCTAGTTTTTATATGAAGATATTTCCTTTTCCAACAGAGGCCTCAAAGCGCTCCAAATAAACACATGCAGATTCTACAAAAGGAGTGTTTCAAAACTGTTCTATCAAAGGGAACGTTCATGTCTGTGAGTTGAATGCACTCATCACACAGAAGTTTCTCAGAATGCTTCTGTCTAGTTTTTAGGTGAGGAGATTCATTTCCCAGCATAGGCCTCAAAGCGCTCCAAATAGCCCCTTGCAGATTGTACGAAAAGAGTGTTTCAAAGCTGCTCTTTCAAAAGCAAAGTTCAAGTCTGTGTGTTGAATGCACTCATCAGAAAGAAGTTTCTGAGAATGCTTCTGTCTAGTTCTTACGTGAAGATATTTCCTTTTCCAGCTTAGGCCCCAAAGTGCTCCAAATAAACACTTGCAAATTCTACAAAAGGTGTGTTTCAAAGAGTCCTATCAAAAGGAACGTTCAAGTCTGTGAGTTGAATGCACTTATCATACAGAAGTTTCCTGGAATGCTTCTGTCTATTTTTTATGTGAAGACACTTCCTTTTCCAGCATAGGCCTCAAAGCGCTGCAAATATCCACTTGCAGATTCTACCAAAAGAGTGTTTCAAAACTGCTCTATCAAAAGCAAACTTCAACTCTGTGAGTAGAATGCACTCATCACAAAGCAGTTTCTGAGAATGCTTCTGTCTGGTTCTTATGTGAAGATATTTCCTTTTCCAACATAGGCCTCAAATCGCTCCAAATAAACACTTGCAGATTCTACAAAAGTAGTGTTTCAAAACTGCTCTTTCGAGAGGAACGTTCAAGTCTGTGAGTTGAATGCACTCATCACAAAGAAGTTTCTGAGAATGCTTCCGTCTAGTTGTTATGTGAAGATATTTCCTTTTCCAGCATAGGCCTCAAAACGCTCCAAATATCCCCTTGCAGACTCTACAAAAAGTGTGTTTCAAAAGTGTTCTATCATAAGGAAGGTACAACTCCATGAGTTGAATGAAGGTATCGTGAAGAACTTTCTGAGAATGCTTCTCTGTAGTTTTAGGTGAAGATATTCCATATCCCAGCACAGGCCTCGAAGTGCTCCAAATAACCACTTGCAGATTTTAGCAAAAGAGTGTTTCAAAACTGCTCTTTCTATAGCTAAGTTCATGTCTGTGAGTTGAATGCACTCAACACAAAGAAGTTTCTGAGAATGCTTCTGTTCAGTTTTTATGTGAAGATATTTCCTTTTCCAGCATAGGCCTCAAACGGCCCCAAATATCCACTTGCAGATTCTACAAAAACAGTGTTTCCAAACTTCTCTATCAATTGGTAGGTTCAACTCTGTGAGTTGAATGAACTCATCACGAAGAAGTTTCTGAGAATCCTTCTCTCTAGTTTTCATGTGAAGATATTTCCTTTTCCAACATAGGCCTCAAGGTGCTCCGAATAAACACTTGCAGATTCTTCAAACGTGATGTTTCAAAACTGTTCTATCCAAAGGAACGTTCAAGTCTGTGAGTTGAATGCACTCATTGCAAAGAAGTTTCTCAGAATGCTTCTGTCTAGTTTTTAGGTGAAGAGATTTCATGTCCCAGCATAGGCCTCAAAGCCCTCCAAATATCCACTTGAAGATTCTATAAGAAGAGTGTCTCCAAACTGCTCTTTCCAAAGAAAGCTTCAAGTCTGTGAGTTGAATGCACTCATCACAAAGAAGTTTCTGAGAAGGCTTCCGTCTAGTTTTTATATGAAGATATTTCCTTTTCCAACAGAGGCCTCAAAGCGTTCCAAATAAACAAATGCAGATTCTACAAAAGGAGTGTTTCAAAACTGTTCTATCAAAGGGAACGTTCAAGTCTGTGAGTTGAATGCACTCATCACACAGAAGTTTCTCAGAATGCTTCTGTCTAGTTTTTAGGTGAGGAGATTTCATGTCCCAGCATAGGCCTCAAAGCGCTCCAAATATCCCCTTGCAGATTGTACGAAAAGAGTGTTTCAAAGCTGCTCTTTCAAAAGCAAAGTTCAAGTCTGTGTGTTGAATGCACTCATCAGAAAGAAGTTTCTGAGAATGCTTCTGTCTAGTTCTTACGTGAAGATATTTCCTTTTCCAGCTTAGGCCCCAAAGTGCTCCAAATAAACACTTGCAAATTCTACAAAAGGTGTGTTTCAAAAGAGTCCTATCAAAAGGAACGTTCAAGTCTGTGAGTTGAATGCACTTATCATACAGAAGTTTCCTGGAATGCTTCTGTCTAGTTTTTATGTGAAGACACTTCCTTTTCCAGCATAGGCCTCAAAGCGCTCCAAATATCCACTTGCAGATTCTACCAAAAGAGTGTTTCAAAACTGTTCTATCAAAAGCAAACTTCAACACTGTGAGTAGAATGCACTCATCACAAAGAAGTTTCTGAGAATGCTTCTGTCTGGTTCTTATGTGAAGATATTTCCTTTTCCAACATAGGCCTCAAGGTGCTCCGAATAAACACTTGCAGATTCTACAAACGTGATGTTTCAAAACTGTTCTATCCAAAGGAACGTTCAAGTCTGTGAGTTGAATGCACTCATTGCAAAGAAGTTTCTCAGAATGCTTCTGTCTAGTTTTTAGTTGAAGAGATTTCATGTCCCAGCATAGGCCTCAAAGCGCTCCAAATATCCACTTGAAGATTCTATAAGAAGAGTGTCTCCAAACTGCTCTTTCCAAAGGAAGCTTCAAGTCTGTGAGTTGAATGCACTCATCACAAAGAAGTTTCTGAGAAGGCTTCCGTCCAGTTTTTATATGAAGATATTTCCTTTTCCAACAGAGGCCTCAAAGCGCTCCAAATAAACACATGCAGATTCTACAAAAGGAGTGTTTCAAAACTGTTCTATCAAAGGGAACGTTCAAGTCTGTGAGTTGAATGAACTCATCACAAAGAAGTTTCTGAGAATCCTTCTCTCTAGTTTTTATGTGAAGATATTTCCTTTTCCAACATAGGCCTCAAGGTGCTCCGAATAAAGACTTGCAGATTCTACAAACGTAATGTTTCAAAACTGTTCTATCAAAAGAAACCTTCAAGTCTGTGAGTTGAATGCACTCATCACACAGAAGTTTCTGAGAATGCTTCTGTCTAGTTTTTAGGTGAAGATATTTCCTTTTCCAGCATTGGCCTCAAAACGCTCCAAATATCCTCTTGCAGATTCTACAAAAAGAGTGTTTCCAAACTGTTCTATCAAAAGGAAGGTTCAACTCTGTGAGTTGAATGAATGCATCGTGAAGAACTTTCTGAGAATACTTCTCTGTAGTTTTCAGGTGAAGATATTCCATATCCCAGCACAGGCCTCGAAGTGCTCCAAATAACCTCTTGCAGATTTTACCAAAAGAGTGTTTCAAAACTGCTCTTTCTACAGGTAAGTTCAAGTCTGTGAGTTGAATGCACTCAACACAAAGAAGTTTCTGAGAATGCTTCTGTTCAGTTTTTATGTGTAGATATTTCCTTTTCCAGCATAGACCTCAAACGGCTCCAAATATCCACTTGCAGATTCTACAAAAAGAGTGTTTCCAAACTTCTCTATCAATTGGTAGGTTCAACTCTGTGAGTTGAATGAACTCATCACAAAGAAGTTTCTGAGAATCCTTCTCTCTAGTTTTTATGTGAAGATATTTCCTTTTCCAACATTGGCCTCAAGGTGCTCCGAATAAACACTTGTAGATCCTACAAACGTAATGTTTCAAAACTGTTCTATCAAACGAAACGTTCAAGTCTGTGAGTTGAATGCACTCATCACAAAGAAGTTTTTGAGAATGCTTCTGTCTAGTTTTTAGGTGAAGATATTTTCTTTTCCAGCATAGGCCTCAAAACGCTCCAAATATCCTCTTTCAGATTCTACAAAAGAGTGTTTCCAAACTGTTCTTTCAAAAGGAAAGTTCAACTCTGTGAGTTGAATGAATGCATCATGAAGAACTTTCTGAGAATGCTTCTCTGTAGTTTTTAGGTGAAGATATTCCATATCCCAGCACAGGCCTCGAAGTGCTCCAAATAACCACTTGCAGATTTTACCAAAAGAGTGTTTCAAAACTGCTCTTTCTATAGGTAAGTTCAAGTCTGTGAGTTGAATGCACTCAACACAAAGAAGTTTCTGAGAATGCTTCTGTTCAGTTTTTATGTGAAGGTATTTCCTTTTCCAGCATAGACCTCAAACGGCTGCAAAGATCCACTTGCAGATTCTACAAAAAGAGTGTTTCCAAACTTCTCTATCAATTGGTAGGTTCAACTCTGTGAGTTGAATGAACTCATCACAAAGAAGTTTCTGAGAATCCTTCTCTCTAGTTTTTATGTGAAGATATTTCCTTTTCCAACATAGGCCTCAAGGTGCTCCGAATAAACATTTGCAGATTCTACAAACGTAATGTTTCAAAACTGTTCTATCAAAAGAAACGTTCAAGTCCGTGAGTTGAATGCACCCATCACACAGAAGTTTCTGAGAATGCTTCTGTCGAGTTTTTAGGTGAAGATATTTCCTTTTCCAGCATAGGCCTCAAGGTGCTCCGAATAAACACTTGCAGATTCTACAAACGTAATGTTTCAAAACTGTTCTATCAAAAGAAACGTTCAAGTCTGTTAGTTGAATGCACTCATCACACAGAAGTTTCTGAGAATGCTTCTGTCTAGTTTTTAGGTGAAGATATTTCCTTTTCCAGCATAGGCCTCAAAACGCTCCAAATATCCTCTTGCAGATTCTACAAAAAGAGTGTTTCCAAACTGTTCTATCAAAAAGAAGGTTCAACTCTGTGAGTTGAATGAATGCATCGTGAAGAACTTTCTGAGAATGCTTCTCTGTAGTTTTTAGGTGAAGATATTCCATATCCCAGCCCAGGCCTCAAAGTGCTCCAAATAACCACTTGCAGATTTTACCAAAAGAGTGTTTCAAGACTGCTCTTTCTACAGCTAAGTTCAAGTCTGTGAGTTGAATGCACTCAACACAAAGAAGTTTCTGAGAATGCTTCTGTTCAGTTTTTATGTGAAGATATTTCCTTTTCCAGCATAGGCCTCAAACGGCTCCAAATATCCACTTGCAGATTCTACAAAAAGAGTGTTTCCAAACTTCTCTATCAATTGGTAGGTTCAACTCTGTGAGTTGAATGAACTCATCACGAAGAAGTTTCTGAGAATCCTTCCCTCTAGTTTTCATGGGAAGATATTTCCTTTTCCAACATAGGCCTCAAGGTGCTCCGAATAAACACTTGCAGATTCTACAAACGTAACGTTTCAAAACTATTCTATCCAAAGGAACGTTCAAGTCTGTGAGTTGAATGCACTCATTGCAAAGAAGTTTCTCAGAATGCTTCTGTCTAGTTTTTAGGTGAAGAGATTTCATGTCCCAGCATAGGCCTCAAAGCGCTCCAAATATCCACTTGAAGATTCTATAAGAAGAGTGTTTCCAAACTGCTCTTTCCCAAGGAAGCTTCAAGTCTGTGAGTTGAATGCACTCATCACAAAGAAGTTTCTGAGAATGCTTCCGTCTAGTTTTTATATGAAGATATTTCCTTTTCCAACCTAGACCTCAAAGCGCTCCAAATAAACAAATGCAGATTCTACAAAAGGAGTGTTTCAAAACTGTTCTATCAAAGGGAACGTTCAAGTCTGTGAGTTGAATGCACTCATCACACAGAAGTTTCTCAGAATGCTTCTGTCTAGTTTTTAGGTGAAGAGATTTCATTTCTCAGCATAGGCCTCAAAGCGCTCCAAATATCCCCTTGCAGATTCTACGAAAGGAGTGTTTCAAAGCTGCTCTTTCAAAAGCAAGGTTCAAGTCTGTGTGTTGAATGCACTCATCAGAAAGAAGTTTCTGAGAATGCTTCTGTCTAGTTCTTACGTGAAGATATTTCCTTTTCCAGCTTAGGCCCCAAAACGCTCCAAATAAACACTTGCAAATTCTACAAAAATAGTGTTTCAAAAGAGTCCTATCAAAAGGAATGTTCAGGTCTGTGAGTTGAATGCACTTATCATACAGAAGTTTCCTGGAATGCTTCTGTCTACTTTTTATGTGAAGACATTTCCTTTTCCAGCATAGGAATCAAAGCGCTCCAAATATCCACTTGCAGATTCTACCAAAAGAGTGTTTCAAAACTGCTCTATCAAAAGCAAGCTTCAACACTGTGAGTAGAATGCACTTATCACAAAGAAGTTTCTGAGAATGCTTCTGTCTGGTTCTTATGTGAAGACATTTCCTTTTCCAACATAGGCCTCAAATCGCTCCAAATAAACACTTGCAGATTCTACAAAAGGAGTGTTTCAAAACTGCTCCTTCGAGAGGAACGTTCAAGTCTGTGAGTTGAATGCACTCATCACACAGAAGTTTCTGAGAATGCTTCTGCCTGGTTCTTATGTGAAGATATTTCCTTTTCCAACATAGGCCTCAAAGCGCTCCAAATAAACTCTTGCAGATTCTACAAAAGGAGTGTTTCAAAACTGCTCTTTTGAGAGGAACGTTCAAGTCTGTGAGTTGATTGCACTCATCACACAGAAGTTTCTGAGAATGCTTCCGTCTAGTTGTTATGTGAAGATATTTCCTTTTCCAGCATAGGCTTCAAAACGCTCCAAATATCCCCTTGCAGATTCTACAAAAAGAGTGTTTCAAAAGTGTTCTATCATAAGGAACGTTCAACTCCATGAGTTGAATGAAGGCATCGTGAAGATCTTTCTGAGAATGCTTCTCTGTAGTTTTTAGGTGAAGATATTCCATATCCCAGCACAGGCCTCGAAGTGCTCCAAATAACCACTTGCAGATTTTACCAAAAGAGTGTCTCAAAACTGCTCTTTCTATAGGTAAGTTCAAGTCTGTGAGGTGAATGCTCTCAACACAAAGAAGTTTCTGAGAATGCTTCTGTTCAGTTTTTATGTGAAGATATTTCCTTTTCCAGCATAGGCCTCAAACGGCTCCAAATATCCACTTGCAGATTCTACCAAAAGAGTGTTTCCAAACTTCTCTATCAATTGGTAGGTTCAACTCTGTGAGTTGAATGAACTCATCACAAAGAAGTTTCTGAGAATCCTTCTCTGTAGTTTTCATGTGAAGATATTTCCTTTTCCAACATAGGCCTCAAGGTGCTCCGAATAAACACTTGCAGATTCTACAAACGTAATGTTTCAAAACTGTTCTATCCAAAGGAACGTTCAAGTCTGTGAGTTGAATGCACTCATTGCAAAGAAGTTTCTCAGAATGCTTCTGTCTAGTTTTTAGGTGAAGAGATTTCATGTCCCAGGGTAGGCCTCAAAGCGCTCCAAATATCCACTTGAAGATACTATAAGAAGAGTGTCTCCAAACTGCTCTTTCCAAAGGAAGCTTCAAGTCTGTGAGGTGAATGCACTCATCACAAAGAAGTTTCTGAGAAGGCTTCCGTCTAGTTTTTACATGAAGATATTTCCTTTTCCAACATAGGCCTCAAAGCGCTCCAAATAAACACTTGCAGATTCTACAAAAGGAGTGTTTCAAAACTGCTTCTTGGAGAGGAACGTTCAAGTCTCTGAGTTGAATGCACTCATCACACAGAAGTTTCTGAGAATGCTTCCGTCTAGTTGTTATGTGAAGATATTTCCTTTTCCAGCATAGGCCTCACAACGCTCCAAATATCCCCTTGCAGATTCTACAAAAAGAGTGTTTCAAAACTGTTCTATCACAAGGAAGGTTCAACTCTGCGAGTTGAATGAAGGCATCGTGAAGAACTTTCTGAGAATGCTTCTCTGTAGTTTTTAGGTGAAGATATTCCATATCCCAGAACAGGCCTCGAAGTGCTCCAAATAACAACTTGCAGATTTTAGCAAAAGAGTGTTTCAAAACTGCTATTTCTATAGGTAAGTTCAAGCCCATGAGTTGAATGCACTCAACACAAAGAAGTTTCTGAGAATGCTTCTGTTCAGTTTTTATGTGAAGATATTTCCTTTTCCAGCATAGGCCTCAAACGGCTCCAAATATCCACTTGCAGATACTACAAAAAGAGCGTTTCCAAACTTCTCTATCAATTGGTAGGTTCAACTCTGTGAGTTGAATGAGCTCATAACAAAGAAGTTTCTGAGAATCCTTCTCTCTAGTTTTCATGTGAAGATATTTCCTTTTCCAACATAGGCCTCAAGGTGCTCCAAATAAACACTTGCAGATTCTACAAACGTAATGTTTCAAAACTGTTCTATCCAAAGGAACGTTCAAGTATCTGAGTTGAATGCACTCATTGCAAAGAAGTTTCTCAGAATGCTTCTGTCTAGTTTTTAGGTGAAGGGATTTCATGTCCCAGCATAGGCCTCAAAGTGCTCCAAATATCCACTTGAAGATTCTATAAGAAGAGTGTCTCCAAACTGCTTTTTCCAAAGGAAGCTTCTAGTCTGTGAGTTGAATGCACTCATCACAAAGAAGTTTCTGAGAAGGCTTCCGTCTAGTTTTTATATGAAGATATTTCCTTTTCCAACAGAGTCCTCAAAGCGCTCCAAATAAACACATGCAGATTCTACAAAAGGAGTGTTTCAAAACTGTTCTATCAAAGGGAACGTTCAAGTCTGTGAGTTGAATGCACTCATCACACAGAAGTTTCTCAGAATGCTTCTGTCTAGTGTTTAGGTGAGGAGATTTCATTTCCCAGCATAGGCCTCAAAGCGCTCCAAATATCCCCATGCAGATTCTACGAAAAGAGTGTTTCAAAGCTGCTCTTTCAAAAGCAAGGTTCAAGACCGTGTGTTGAATGCACTCATCAGAAAGAAGTTTCTGAGAATGCTTCTGTCTAGTTCTTACGTGAAGATATTTCCTTTTACAGCTTACGCCCCAAAGCGCTCCAAAAAGACACTTGCAAATTCTACAAAAGGAGTGTTTCAAAAGAGTCCTATCAAAAGGAACGTTCAAGTCTGTGAGTTGAATGCACTTATCATACAGAAGTTTCCTGGAATGCTTCTGTCTAGTTTTTATGTGAAGACTTTCCCTTTTCCAGCATAGGCCTCAAAGCGCTCCAAATATCCACTTGCAGATTCTACCAAAAGAGTGTTTCAAAACTGCTCTATCAAAGGCAAGCTTCAACACTGTGAGTAGAATGCACTCATCACAAAGAAGTTTCTGAGAATGCTTCTGTCTGGTTCTTATGTGAAGATATTTCCTTTTCCAACATAGGCCTCAAAGCGCTCCAAATAAACACTTACAGATTCTACAAAAGGAGTGTTCCAAACTGCTCTTTTAAGGGGAACGTTCAAGTCTGTGAGTTGAATGCACTCATCACACAGAAGTTTCTGAGAATGCTTCCGTCTAGTTGTTATGTGAAGATATTTCCTTTTCCAGCATAGGCCTCAAAACGCTCCAAATATCCCCTTGCAGATTTTACAAAAAGAGTGTTTCAAAACTGTTCTATCATAAGGAAGGTTCAACTCCGTGAGTTGAATGAAGGCATCATGAAGAACTTTCTGAGAATGCTTCTCTGTAGTTTTTAGGTGAAGCTATTCCATATCCCAGTACTGGGCTCGAAGTGCTCCAAATAACCCCTTGCAGATTTTAGCAAAAGAGTGTTTCAAAACTGCCCTTTCTATAGGTAAGTTCAAGTCTGTGAGTTGAATGCACTCAACACAAAGAAGTTTCTGAGAATGCTTCTGTTCAGTTTCTATGTGAAGATATTTTCTTTTCCAGCATAGGCCTCAAACGGCTCCAAATATCCACTTGCAGATTCTACAAAAAGAGTGTTTCCAAACTTCTCTATCAATTGGTAGGTTCAACTCTGTGAGTTGAATGAACTCATCACGAAGAAGTTTCTGAGAATCCTTCTCTCTAGTTTTCATGTGAAGATATTTCCTTTTCCAACATGGGCCTCAAGGTGCTCCGAATAAACACTTGCAGATTCTACAAATGTAATGTTTCAAAACTGTTCTATCCAAAGGAACGTTCAAGTCGGTGAGTTGAATGCACACATTGCAAAGAAGTTTCTCAGAATGCTTCTGTCTAGTTTTTAGGTGAAGAGATTTCATGTCCCAGCATAGGCCTCAAAGCGCTCCAAATATCCACTTGAAGATTCTATAAGAAGAGTGTCTCCAAACTGCTCTTTCCAAAGGAAGCTTCAAGTCTGTGAGTTGAATGCACTCATCACAAAGAAGTTTCTGAGAAGGCTTCCGTCTAGTTTTTATATGAAGATATTTCCTTTTCCAACAGAGGCCTCAAAGCGCTCCAAATAAACACATGCAGATTCTACAAAAGGAGTGTTTCAAAACTGTTCTATCAAAGAGAACGTTCAAGTCTGTGAGTTGAATGCACTCAACACACAGAAGTTTCTCAGAATGCTTCTGTCTAGATTTAGGTGAAGAGATTTCATTTCCCAGCATAGGCCTCAAAGCGCTCCAAATATCCCCTTGCAGATTGTACGAAAAGAGTGTTTCAAAGCTCCTCTTTCATAAGCAAGGTTCAAGTCTGTGTGTTGAATGCAGTCATCAGAAAGTAGTTTCTGAGAATGCGTCTGTCTAGTTCTTACGTGAAGATATTTCCTTTTCCAGCGTAGGCCCCAAAGCCCTCCAAATAAACACTTGCAAATTCTACAAAAGGAGTGTTTCAAAAGAGTCCTATCAAAAGGAACGTTCAAGTCTGTGAGTTGAATGCACTTATCATACAGAAGTTTCCTGGAATGCTTCTGTCTAGTTTTTATGTGAAGACACTTCCATTTCCAGCTTAGGCCTCAAAGCGCTCCAAATATCCACTTGCAGATTCTACCAAAAGAGTGTTTCAAAACTGCTCTATCAAAAGCAAGCTTCAACACTGTGAGTAGAATGCACTCATCACAAAGAAGTTTCTGAGAATGCTTCTGTCTGGTTCTTATGTGAAGATATTTCCTTTTCCAACATAGGCCTCAAAGCGCTCCAAATAAACACTTGCAGATTCTACAAAAGGAGTGTTTCAAAACTGCTCTTTCGAGAGGAACGTTCAAGTCTGTGAGATGAATGCACTCATCACACAGAAGTTTCTGAGAATGCTTCCGTCTAGTTGTTATGTGAAGATATTTCCTTTTCCAGCATAGGCCTCAAAACGCTCCAAATATCCCCTTGCAGATTCTACAAAAAGAGTGTTTCAAAACTGTTCTATCATAAGGAAGGTTCAACTCCGTGAGTTGAATGAAGGCATCGTGAAGAACTTTCTGAGAATGCTTCTCTGTAGTTTCTAGGTGAAGATATTCCATATCCCAGCACAGGCCTCGAAGTGCTCCAAATAACCACTTGCAGATTTTAGCAAAAGAGTGTTTCAAAACTGCTCTTTCTATAGGTAAGTTCAAGTCTGTGAGTTGAATGCACTCAACACAAAGAAGTTTCTGAGAATGCTTCTGTTCAGTTTTTATGTGAAGATATTTTCTTTTCCAGCATAGGCCTCAAACGGCTCTAAATATCCACTTGCAGATTCTACAAAAAGAGTGTTTCCAAACTTCTCTATCAATTGGTAGGTTCAACTCTGTGAGTTGAATGAACTCATCAAGAAGAAGTTTCTGAGAATCCTTCTCTCTAGTTTTCATATGAAGATATTTCCTTTTCCAACATAGGCCTCAAGGTGCTCCGAATAAACACTTGCAGATTCTACAAACGTAATGTTTCAAAACTGTTCTATCAAAGGGAACGTTCAAGTCTGTGAGTTGAATGCACTCATCACACAGAAGTTTCTCAGAATGCTTCTGTCTAGTTTTTAGGTGAGGAGATTTCATTTCCCAGCATAGGCCTCAAAGCGCTCCAAATATCCCCTTGCAGATTGTACGAAAAGAGTGTTTCAAAGCTGCTCTTTCAAAAGCAAAGTTCTAGTCTGTGTGTTGAATGCACTCATCGGAAAGAAGTTTCTGAGAATGCTTCTGTCTAGTTCTTACGTGAAGATATTTCCTTTTCCAGCTTAGGCCACAAAGTGCTCCAAATAAACACTTGCAAATTCTACAAAAGGTGTGTTTCAAAAGAGTCCTATCAAAAGGAACGTTCAAGTCTGTGAGTTGAATGCACTTTTCATACAGAAGTTTCCTGGAATGCTTCTGTCTAGTTTTTATGTGAAGACACTTCCTTTTCCAGCATAGGCCTCAAAGCGCTCCAAATATCCACTTGCAGATTCTACCAAAAGAGTGTTTCAAAACTGCTCTATCAAAAGTAAACTTCAACACTGTGAGTAGAATGCACTCATCACAAAGAAGTTTCTGAGAATGCTTCTGTCTGGTTCTTATGTGAAGATATTTCCTTTTCCAACATAGGCCTCAAAGCGCTCCAAATAAACACTTGCAGATTTTACAAAAGGAGTGTTTCAAAACTGCTCTTTTGAGAGGAACGTTCAAGTCTGTGAGATGAATGCACTCATCACACAGAAGTTTCTGAGAATGCTTCCGTCTAGTTTTTATATGAAGATATTTCCTTTTCCAACAGAGGCCTCAAAGCGCTCCAAATAAACACATGCAGATTCTACAAAAGGAGTGTTTCAAAACTGTTCTATCAAAGGGAAGGTTCAACACCGTGAGTTGAATGCACTCATCACACAGAAGTTTCTCAGAATGCTTCTGTCTAGTTTTTAGGTGAGGAGATTTCATTTCCCAGCATATGCCTCAAAGCGCTCCAAATATCCCCTTGCAGATTGTACGAAAAGAGTGTTTCAAAGCTGCTCTTTCAAAAGCAAAGTTCAAGTCTGTGTGTTGAATGCACTCATCAGAAAGAAGTTTCTGAGAATGCTTCTGTCTAGTTCTTACGTGAAGATATTTCCTTTTCCAGCTTAGGCCCCAAAGCCCTCCAAATAAACACTTGCAAATTCTACAAAAGGAGTGTTTCAAAAGAGTCCTATCAAAAGGAACGTTCAAGTCAGTGAGTTGAATGCACTTATCATACAGAGGTTTCCTGGAATGCTTCTGTCTAGTTTTTATGTGAAGACACTTCCTTTTCCAGCATAGGCCTCAAAGCGCTCCAAATATCCACTTGCAGATTCTACCAAAAGAGTGTTTCAAAACTGCTCTATCAAAAGCAAACTTCAACACTGTGAGTAGAATGCACTCATCACAAAGAAGTTTCTGAGAATGCTTCTGTCTGGTTCTTATGTGAAGATATTTCCTTTTCCAACATAGGCCTCAAAGCGCTCCAAATAAACACTTGCAGATTCTACAAAAGGAGTGTTTCAAAACTGCTCTTTTGAGAGGAACGTTCAAGTCTGTGAGATGAATGCACTCATCACACAGAAGTTTCTGAGAATGCTTCCGTCTAGTTGTTATGTGAAGATATTTCCTTTTCCAGCATAGGCCTCAAACCGCTCCAAATATCCCCTTGCAGATTTTACAAAAAGAGTGTTTCAAAAGTGTTCTATCATAAGGAAGGTTCAACTCCGTGAGTAGAATGAAGGCATCATGAAGAACTTTCTGAGAATGCTTCTCTGTAGTTTTTAGGTGAAGGTATTCCATATCCCAGTACTGGGCTGGAAGTGCTCCAAATAACCACTTGCAGATTTTAGCAAAAGAGTGTTTCAAAACTGCTATTTCTATAGGTAATTTCAAGTCTGTGAGTTGAATGCACTCAACACAAAGAAGTATCTGAGAATGCTTCTGTTCAGTTTTTATGTGAAGATATTTTCTTTTCCAGCATAGGCCTCAAACGGCTCCAAATATCCACTTGCAGATTCTACAAAAAGAGTGTTTCCAAACTTCTCTATCAATTGGTAGGTTCAACTCTGTGAGTTGAATGAACTCATCATGAAGAAGTTTCTGGGAATCCTTCTCTCTAGTTTTCATGTGAAGATATTTCCTTTTCCAACATGGGCCTCAAGGTGCTCCGAATAAACACTTGCAGATTCTACAAACGTAATGTTTCAAAACTGTTCTATCCAAAGGAACGTTCAAGTCGGTGAGTTGAATGCACTCATTGCAAAGAAGTTTCTCAGAATGCTTCTGTCTAGTTTTTAGTTGAAGAGATTTCATGTCCCAGCATAGGCCTCAAAGTGCTCCAAATATCCACTTGAAGATTCTATAAGAAGAGTGTCTCCAAACTGCTTTTTCCAAAGGAAGCTTCTAGTCTGTGAGTTGAATGCACTCATCACAAAGAAGTTTCTGAGAAGGCTTCCGTCTAGTTTTTATATGAAGATATTTCCTTTTCCAACAGAGTCCTCAAAGCGCTCCAAATAAACACATGCAGATTCTACAAAAGGAGTGTTTCAAAACTGTTCTATCAAAGGGAACGTTCAAGTCTGTGAGTTGAATGCACTCATCACACAGAAGTTTCTCAGAATGCTTCTGTCTAGTGTTTAGGTGAGGAGATTTCATTTCCCAGCATAGGCCTCAAAGCGCTCCAAATATCCCCATGCAGATTCTACGAAAAGAGTGTTTCAAAGCTGCTCTTTCAAAAGCAAGGTTCAAGACCGTGTGTTGAATGCACTCATCAGAAAGAAGTTTCTGAGAATGCTTCTGTCTAGTTCTTACGTGAAGATATTTCCTTTTACAGCTTACGCCCCAAAGCGCTCCAAAAAGACACTTGCAAATTCTACAAAAGGAGTGTTTCAAAAGAGTCCTATCAAAAGGAACGTTCAAGTCTGTGAGTTGAATGCACTTATCATACAGAAGTTTCCTGGAATGCTTCTGTCTAGTTTTTATGTGAAGACTTTCCCTTTTCCAGCATAGGCCTCAAAGCGCTCCAAATATCCACTTGCAGATTCTACCAAAAGAGTGTTTCAAAACTGCTCTATCAAAGGCAAGCTTCAACACTGTGAGTAGAATGCACTCATCACAAAGAAGTTTCTGAGAATGCTTCTGTCTGGTTCTTATGTGAAGATATTTCCTTTTCCAACATAGGCCTCAAAGCGCTCCAAATAAACACTTACAGATTCTACAAAAGGAGTGTTCCAAACTGCTCTTTTAAGGGGAACGTTCAAGTCTGTGAGTTGAATGCACTCATCACACAGAAGTTTCTGAGAATGCTTCCGTCTAGTTGTTATGTGAAGATATTTCCTTTTCCAGCATAGGCCTCAAAACGCTCCAAATATCCCCTTGCAGATTTTACAAAAAGAGTGTTTCAAAACTGTTCTATCATAAGGAAGGTTCAACTCCGTGAGTTGAATGAAGGCATCATGAAGAACTTTCTGAGAATGCTTCTCTGTAGTTTTTAGGTGAAGCTATTCCATATCCCAGTACTGGGCTCGAAGTGCTCCAAATAACCCCTTGCAGATTTTAGCAAAAGAGTGTTTCAAAACTGCCCTTTCTATAGGTAAGTTCAAGTCTGTGAGTTGAATGCACTCAACACAAAGAAGTTTCTGAGAATGCTTCTGTTCAGTTTCTATGTGAAGATATTTTCTTTTCCAGCATAGGCCTCAAACGGCTCCAAATATCCACTTGCAGATTCTACAAAAAGAGTGTTTCCAAACTTCTCTATCAATTGGTAGGTTCAACTCTGTGAGTTGAATGAACTCATCACGAAGAAGTTTCTGAGAATCCTTCTCTCTAGTTTTCATGTGAAGATATTTCCTTTTCCAACATGGGCCTCAAGGTGCTCCGAATAAACACTTGCAGATTCTACAAACGTAATGTTTCAAAACTGTTCTATCCAAAGGAACGTTCAAGTCGGTGAGTTGAATGCACACATTGCAAAGAAGTTTCTCAGAATGCTTCTGTCTAGTTTTTAGGTGAAGAGATTTCATGTCCCAGCATAGGCCTCAAAGCGCTCCAAATATCCACTTGAAGATTCTATAAGAAGAGTGTCTCCAAACTGCTCTTTCCAAAGGAAGCTTCAAGTCTGTGAGTTGAATGCACTCATCACAAAGAAGTTTCTGAGAAGGCTTCCGTCTAGTTTTTATATGAAGATATTTCCTTTTCCAACAGAGGCCTCAAAGCGCTCCAAATAAACACATGCAGATTCTACAAAAGGAGTGTTTCAAAACTGTTCTATCAAAGAGAACGTTCAAGTCTGTGAGTTGAATGCACTCAACACACAGAAGTTTCTCAGAATGCTTCTGTCTAGATTTAGGTGAAGAGATTTCATTTCCCAGCATAGGCCTCAAAGCGCTCCAAATATCCCCTTGCAGATTGTACGAAAAGAGTGTTTCAAAGCTCCTCTTTCATAAGCAAGGTTCAAGTCTGTGTGTTGAATGCAGTCATCAGAAAGTAGTTTCTGAGAATGCGTCTGTCTAGTTCTTACGTGAAGATATTTCCTTTTCCAGCGTAGGCCCCAAAGCCCTCCAAATAAACACTTGCAAATTCTACAAAAGGAGTGTTTCAAAAGAGTCCTATCAAAAGGAACGTTCAAGTCTGTGAGTTGAATGCACTTATCATACAGAAGTTTCCTGGAATGCTTCTGTCTAGTTTTTATGTGAAGACACTTCCATTTCCAGCTTAGGCCTCAAAGCGCTCCAAATATCCACTTGCAGATTCTACCAAAAGAGTGTTTCAAAACTGCTCTATCAAAAGCAAGCTTCAACACTGTGAGTAGAATGCACTCATCACAAAGAAGTTTCTGAGAATGCTTCTGTCTGGTTCTTATGTGAAGATATTTCCTTTTCCAACATAGGCCTCAAAGCGCTCCAAATAAACACTTGCAGATTCTACAAAAGGAGTGTTTCAAAACTGCTCTTTCGAGAGGAACGTTCAAGTCTGTGAGATGAATGCACTCATCACACAGAAGTTTCTGAGAATGCTTCCGTCTAGTTGTTATGTGAAGATATTTCCTTTTCCAGCATAGGCCTCAAAACGCTCCAAATATCCCCTTGCAGATTCTACAAAAAGAGTGTTTCAAAACTGTTCTATCATAAGGAAGGTTCAACTCCGTGAGTTGAATGAAGGCATCGTGAAGAACTTTCTGAGAATGCTTCTCTGTAGTTTCTAGGTGAAGATATTCCATATCCCAGCACAGGCCTCGAAGTGCTCCAAATAACCACTTGCAGATTTTAGCAAAAGAGTGTTTCAAAACTGCTCTTTCTATAGGTAAGTTCAAGTCTGTGAGTTGAATGCACTCAACACAAAGAAGTTTCTGAGAATGCTTCTGTTCAGTTTTTATGTGAAGATATTTTCTTTTCCAGCATAGGCCTCAAACGGCTCTAAATATCCACTTGCAGATTCTACAAAAAGAGTGTTTCCAAACTTCTCTATCAATTGGTAGGTTCAACTCTGTGAGTTGAATGAACTCATCAAGAAGAAGTTTCTGAGAATCCTTCTCTCTAGTTTTCATATGAAGATATTTCCTTTTCCAACATAGGCCTCAAGGTGCTCCGAATAAACACTTGCAGATTCTACAAACGTAATGTTTCAAAACTGTTCTATCAAAGGGAACGTTCAAGTCTGTGAGTTGAATGCACTCATCACACAGAAGTTTCTCAGAATGCTTCTGTCTAGTTTTTAGGTGAGGAGATTTCATTTCCCAGCATAGGCCTCAAAGCGCTCCAAATATCCCCTTGCAGATTGTACGAAAAGAGTGTTTCAAAGCTGCTCTTTCAAAAGCAAAGTTCTAGTCTGTGTGTTGAATGCACTCATCGGAAAGAAGTTTCTGAGAATGCTTCTGTCTAGTTCTTACGTGAAGATATTTCCTTTTCCAGCTTAGGCCACAAAGTGCTCCAAATAAACACTTGCAAATTCTACAAAAGGTGTGTTTCAAAAGAGTCCTATCAAAAGGAACGTTCAAGTCTGTGAGTTGAATGCACTTTTCATACAGAAGTTTCCTGGAATGCTTCTGTCTAGTTTTTATGTGAAGACACTTCCTTTTCCAGCATAGGCCTCAAAGCGCTCCAAATATCCACTTGCAGATTCTACCAAAAGAGTGTTTCAAAACTGCTCTATCAAAAGTAAACTTCAACACTGTGAGTAGAATGCACTCATCACAAAGAAGTTTCTGAGAATGCTTCTGTCTGGTTCTTATGTGAAGATATTTCCTTTTCCAACATAGGCCTCAAAGCGCTCCAAATAAACACTTGCAGATTTTACAAAAGGAGTGTTTCAAAACTGCTCTTTTGAGAGGAACGTTCAAGTCTGTGAGATGAATGCACTCATCACACAGAAGTTTCTGAGAATGCTTCCGTCTAGTTTTTATATGAAGATATTTCCTTTTCCAACAGAGGCCTCAAAGCGCTCCAAATAAACACATGCAGATTCTACAAAAGGAGTGTTTCAAAACTGTTCTATCAAAGGGAAGGTTCAACACCGTGAGTTGAATGCACTCATCACACAGAAGTTTCTCAGAATGCTTCTGTCTAGTTTTTAGGTGAGGAGATTTCATTTCCCAGCATATGCCTCAAAGCGCTCCAAATATCCCCTTGCAGATTGTACGAAAAGAGTGTTTCAAAGCTGCTCTTTCAAAAGCAAAGTTCAAGTCTGTGTGTTGAATGCACTCATCAGAAAGAAGTTTCTGAGAATGCTTCTGTCTAGTTCTTACGTGAAGATATTTCCTTTTCCAGCTTAGGCCCCAAAGCCCTCCAAATAAACACTTGCAAATTCTACAAAAGGAGTGTTTCAAAAGAGTCCTATCAAAAGGAACGTTCAAGTCAGTGAGTTGAATGCACTTATCATACAGAGGTTTCCTGGAATGCTTCTGTCTAGTTTTTATGTGAAGACACTTCCTTTTCCAGCATAGGCCTCAAAGCGCTCCAAATATCCACTTGCAGATTCTACCAAAAGAGTGTTTCAAAACTGCTCTATCAAAAGCAAACTTCAACACTGTGAGTAGAATGCACTCATCACAAAGAAGTTTCTGAGAATGCTTCTGTCTGGTTCTTATGTGAAGATATTTCCTTTTCCAACATAGGCCTCAAAGCGCTCCAAATAAACACTTGCAGATTCTACAAAAGGAGTGTTTCAAAACTGCTCTTTTGAGAGGAACGTTCAAGTCTGTGAGATGAATGCACTCATCACACAGAAGTTTCTGAGAATGCTTCCGTCTAGTTGTTATGTGAAGATATTTCCTTTTCCAGCATAGGCCTCAAACCGCTCCAAATATCCCCTTGCAGATTTTACAAAAAGAGTGTTTCAAAAGTGTTCTATCATAAGGAAGGTTCAACTCCGTGAGTAGAATGAAGGCATCATGAAGAACTTTCTGAGAATGCTTCTCTGTAGTTTTTAGGTGAAGGTATTCCATATCCCAGTACTGGGCTGGAAGTGCTCCAAATAACCACTTGCAGATTTTAGCAAAAGAGTGTTTCAAAACTGCTATTTCTATAGGTAATTTCAAGTCTGTGAGTTGAATGCACTCAACACAAAGAAGTATCTGAGAATGCTTCTGTTCAGTTTTTATGTGAAGATATTTTCTTTTCCAGCATAGGCCTCAAACGGCTCCAAATATCCACTTGCAGATTCTACAAAAAGAGTGTTTCCAAACTTCTCTATCAATTGGTAGGTTCAACTCTGTGAGTTGAATGAACTCATCATGAAGAAGTTTCTGGGAATCCTTCTCTCTAGTTTTCATGTGAAGATATTTCCTTTTCCAACATGGGCCTCAAGGTGCTCCGAATAAACACTTGCAGATTCTACAAACGTAATGTTTCAAAACTGTTCTATCCAAAGGAACGTTCAAGTCGGTGAGTTGAATGCACTCATTGCAAAGAAGTTTCTCAGAATGCTTCTGTCTAGTTTTTAGTTGAAGAGATTTCATGTCCCAGCATAGGCCTCAAAGCGCTCCAAATATCCACTTGAAGATTCTATAAGAAGAGTGTCTCCAAACTGCTCTTTCCAAAGGAAGCTTCAGGTCTGTGAGTTGAATGCACTCATCACAAAGAAGTTTCTGAGAATGCTTCCGTCTAGTTTTTATATGAAGATATTTCCTTTTCCAACAGAGGCCTCAAAGCGCTCCAAATAAACACATGCAGATTCTACAAAAGGAGTGTTTCAAAACTGTTCTATCAAAGGGAACGTTCAAGTCTGTGAGTTGAATGAACTCAACACACAGAAGTTTCTCAGAATTCTTCTGTCTAGATTTAGGTGAAGAGATTTCATTTCCCAGCATAGGCCTCAAAGCGCTCCAATTATCCCCTTGCAGATTGTACGAAAAGAGTGTTTCAAAGCTGCCCTTTCAAAAGCAACGTTCAAGTCTGTGTGTTGAATGCACTCATCAGAAAGAAGTTTCTGAGAATGCTTCTGTGTAGTTCTTACGTGAAGATATTTCCTTTTCCAGCTTAGGCCCCAAAGTGCTCCAAATAAACACTTGCAAATTCTACAAAAGGTGTGTTTCAAAACAGTCCTATCAAAAGGAACGTTCAAGTCTGTGAGTTGAATGCACTTATCATACAGAGGTTTCCTGGAATGCTTCTGTCTAGTTTTTATGTGAAGACACTTCCTTTTCCAGCATAGGCCTGAAAGCGCTCCAAATATCCACTTGCAGATTCTACCAAAAGAGTGTTTCAAAACTGCTCTATCAAAAGGAAACTTCAACACTGTGAGTAGAATGCACTCATCACAAAGAAGTTTCTGAGAATGATTCTGTCTGGTTCTTATGTGAAGATATTTCCTTTTCCAACATAGGCCTCAAAGCGCTCCAAATAAACACTTGCAGATTCTACAAAAGGAGTGTTTCAAAACTGTTCTATCCAAAGGAACGTTCAAGTCTGTGAGTTGAATGAACACATTGCAAAGAAGTTTCTCAGAATGCTTCTGTCTTGTTTTTAGGTGAAGAGATTTCATGTCCCAGAGTAGGCCTCAAAGCGCTCCAAATATCCACTTGAAGATTCTATAAGAAGAGTGTCCCCAAACTGCTCTTTCCAAAGGAAGCTTCAAGTCTGTGAGTTGAATGCACTCATCACAAAGAAGTTTCTGAGAAAGCTTCCGTCTAGTTTTTATATGAAGATATTTCCTTTTCCAACAGAGGCCTCAAAGCGCTCCAAATAAACACATGCAGATTCTACAAAAGGAGTGTTTCAAAACTGTTCTATCAAAGGGAACGTTCAAGTCTGTGAGTTGAATTCACTCATCACACAGAAGTTTCTCAGAATGCTTCTGTCTAGTTTTTAGATGAGGAGATTTCATTTCCCAGCATAGGCCTCAACGCGCTCCAAATATCCCCTTGCAGATTCTACGAAAAGAGTGTTTCAAAGCTGCTCTTTCAAAAGCAAAGTTCAAGTCTGTGTGTTGAATGCACTCATCAGAAAGAAGTTTCTGAGAATGCTTCTGTCTAGTTCTTACGTGAAGATATTTCCTTTTCCAGCTTAGGCCCCAAAGTGCTCCAAATAAACACTTGCAAATTCTACAAAAGGTGTGTTTCAAAAGAGTCCTATCAAAAGGAACGTTCAAGTCTGTGAGTTGAATGCACTTATCATACAGAAGTTTCCTGGAATGCTTCTCTCTAGTTTTTATGTGAAGACACTTCCTTTTCCAGCATAGGCCTCAAAGCGCTCCAAATATCCACTTACAGATTCTACCAAAAGAGTGTTTCAAAACTGCTCTATCAAAAGCAAACTTCAACTCTGTGAGTTGCATGCACTCATCACAAAGAAGTTTCTGAGAATGCTTCTGTCTGGTTCTTATGTGAAGATATTTCCTTTTCCAACATAGGCCTCAAGGTGCTCCGAATAAACACTTGCAGATTCTACAAACGTGATGTTTCAAAACTGTTCTATCCAAAGGAACGTTCAAGTCAGTGAGTTGAATGCACTCATTGCAAAGAAGTTTCTCAGAATGCTTCTGTCTTGTTTTTAGGTGAAGAGATTTCATGTCCCAGCATAGGCCTCAAAGCGCTCCAAATATCCACTTGAAGATTCTATAAGAAGAGTGTCTCCAAACTGCTCTTTCCAAAGGAAGCTTCAAGTCTGTGAGTTGAATGCACTCATCACAAAGAAGTTTCTGAGAAGGCTTTCGTGTAGTTTTTATATAAAGATATTTCCTTTTCCAACAGAGGCCTCAAAGCGCTCCAAATAAACACATGCAGATTCTACAAAAGGAGTGTTTCAAAACTATTCTATCAAAGGGAACGTTCAAGTTTGTGAGTTGAATGCACTCATCACACAGAAGTTTCTCAGAATGCTTCTGTCTAGTTTTTAGGTGAGGAGATTTCATTTCCCAGCATAGGCCTCAAAGCGCTCCAAATATCCCCTTGCAGATTGTACGAAAAGAGTGTTTCAAAGCTGCTCTTTCAAAAGCAAAGTTCAAGTCTGTGTGTTGAATGCACTCATCAGAAAGAAGTTTCTGAGAATGCTTCTGTCTAGTTCTTACGTGAAGATATTTCCTTTTCCAGCTTAGGCCCCAAAGTGCTCCAAATAAACACTTGCAAATTCTACAAAAGGTGTGTTTCAAAATAGTCCTATCAAAAGGAACGTTCAAGTCTGTGAGTTGAATGCACTTATCATACAGAAGTTTCCTGGAATGCTTCTGTCTAGTTTTTATGTGAAGACACTTCCTTTTCCAGCGTAGGCCTCAAAGCGCTCCAAATATCCACTTGCAGATACTACCAAAAGAGTGTTTCAAAACTGCTCTATCAAAAGCAAACTTCAACACTGTGAGTAGAATGCACTCATCACAAAGAAGTTTCTGAGAATGCTTCTGTCTGGTTCTTATGTGAAGATATTTCCTTTTCCAACATAGGCCTCAAGGTGCTCCGAATAAACACTTGCAGATTCTACAAAAGGAGTGTTTCAAAACTGCTCTTTCGAGAGGAACGTTCAAGTCTGTGAGTTGAATGCACTCATCACACAGAAGTTTCTGAGAATGCTTCCGTCTAGTTGTTATGTGAAGATATTTCCTTTTCCAGCATAGGCCTCAAAACGCTCCAAATATCCCCTTGCAGATTCTACAAAAAGTGTGTTTCAAAAGTGTTCTATCATAAAGAAGGTTCAACTCCGTGAGTTGAATGAAGGCATCATGAAGAGCTTTCTGAGAATGCTTCTCTGTAGTTTTTAGGTGAAGATATTCCATATCCCAGCACAGGCCTCGAAGTGCTCCAAATAACCACTTGCAGATTTTAGCAAAAGAGTGTTTCAAAACTGCTCTTTCTATAGGTAAGTTCAAGTCTGTGAGTTGAATGCACTCAACACAAAGAAGTTTCTGAGAATGCTTCTGTTCAGTTTTTATGTGAAGATATTTCCTTTTCCAGCATAGGCCTCAAACGGCCCCAAATATCCACTTGCAGATTCTACAAAAACAGTGTTTCCAAACTTCTCTATCAATTGGTAGGTTCAACTCTGTGAGTTGAATGAACTCATCACGAAGAAGTTTCTGAGAATCCTTCTCTCTAGTTTTCATGTGAAGATATTTCCTTTTCCAACATAGGCCTCAATGTGCTCCGAATAAACACTTGCAGATTCTTCAAACGTGATGTTTCAAAACTGTTCTATCCAAAGGAACGTTCAAGTCTGTGAGTTGAATGCACTCATTGCAAAGAAGTTTCTCAGAATGCTTCTGTCTAGTTTTTAGGTGAAGAGATTTCATGTCCCAGCATAGGCCTCAAAGCGCTCCAAATATCCACTTGAAGATTCTATAAGAAGAGTGTCTCCAAACTGCTCTTTCCAAAGAAAGCTTCAAGTCTGTGAGTTGAATGCACTCATCACAAAGAAGTTTCTGAGAAGGCTTCCGTCTAGTTTTTATATGAAGATATTTCCTTTTCCAACAGAGGCCTCAAAGCGCTCCAAATAAACACATGCAGATTCTACAAAAGGAGTGTTTCAAAACTGTTCTATCAAAGGGAACGTTCAAGTCTGTGAGTTGAATGCACTCATCACACAGAAGTTTCTCAGAATGCTTCTGTCTAGTTTTTAGGTGAGGAGATTTCATTTCCCAGCATAGGCCTCAAAGCGCTCCAAATATCCCCTTGCAGATTGTACGAAAAGAGTGTTTCAAAGCTGCTCTTTCAAAAGCAAAGTTCAAGTCTGTGTGTTGAATGCACTCATCAGAAAGAAGTTTCTGAGAATGCTTCTGTCTAGTTCTTACGTGAAGATATTTCCTTTTCCAGCTTAGGCCCCAAAGTGCTCCAAATAAACACTTGCAAATTCTACAAAAGGTGTGTTTCAAAAGAGTCCTATCAAAAGGAACGTTCAAGTCTGTGAGTTGAATGCACTTATCATACAGAAGTTTCATGGAATGCTTCTGTCTAGTTTTTATGTGAAGACACTTCCTTTTCCAGCATAGGCCTCAAAGCGCTCCAAATATCCACTTGCAGATTCTACCAAAAGAGTGTTTCAAAACTGTTCTATCAAAAGCAAACGTCAACACTGTGAGTAGAATGCACTCATCACAAAGAAGTTTCTGAGAATGCTTCTGTCTGGTTCTTATGTGAAGATATTTCCTTTTCCAACATAGGCCTCAAGGTGCTCCGAATAAACACTTGCAGATTCTACAAACGTGATGTTTCAAAACTGTTCTATCCAAAGGAACGTTCAAGTCTGTGAGTTGAATGCACTCATTGCAAAGAAGTTTCTCAGAATGCTTCTGTCTAGTTTTTAGTTGAAGAGATTTCATGTCCCAGCATAGGCCTCAAAGCGCTCCAAATATCCACTTGAAGATTCTATAAGAAGAGTGTCTCCAAACTGCTCTTTCCAAAGGAAGCTTCAAGTCTGTGAGTTGAATGCACTCATCACAAAGAAGTTTCTGAGAAGGCTTCCGTCCAGTTTTTATATGAAGATATTTCCTTTTCCAACAGAGGCCTCAAAGCGCTCCAAATAAACACATGCAGATTCTACAAAAGGAGTGTTTCAAAACTGTTCTATCAAAGGGAACGTTCAAGTCTGTGAGTTGAATGCACTCATCACACAGAAGTTTCTCAGAATGCTTCTGTCTAGTTTTGAGGTGAGGAGATTTCATTTCCCAGCATAGGCCTCAAAGCGCTCCAAATATCCCCTTGCAGATTCTACGAAAAGAGTGTTTCAAAGCTGCTCTTTCAAAAGCAAAGTTCAAGTCTGTGTGTTGAATGCACACATCAGAAAGAAGTTTCTGAGAATGCTTCTGTCTAGTTCTTACGTGAAGATATTTCCTTTTCCAGCTTAGGCCCCAAAGTGCTCCAAATAAACACCTGCAAATTCTACAAAAGGTGTGTTTCAAAAGAGTCCTATCAAAAGAAACGTTCAAGTCCGTGAGTTGAATGCACTCATCACACAGAAGTTTCCTCGAATGCTTCTGTCTAGTTTTTATGTGAAGACACTTCCTTTTCCAGCATAGGCCTCAAAGCGCTCCAAATATCCACTTGCACATTCTACCAAAAGAGTGTTTCAAAACTGCTCTATCAAAAGCAAACTTCAACACTGTGAGTGGAATGCACTCATCACAACTAAGTTTCTGAGAATGCTTCTGTCTGGTTCTTATGTGAAGATATTTCCTTTTCCAACATAGGCCTCAAGTTGCTCCGAATAAACACTTGCAGATTCTACAAAAGGAGTGTTTCAAAACTGCTCTTTCGAGAGGAACGTTCAAGTCTGTGAGTTGAATGCACTCATCACACAGAAGTTTCTGAGAATGCTTCCGTCTAGTTGTTATGTGAAGATATTTCCTTTTCCAGCATAGGCCTCAAAACGCTCCAAATATCCCCTTGCAGATTCTACAAAAAGTGTTTTTCAAAAGTGTTCTATCATAAGGAAGGTTCAACTCCGTGAGTTGAATGAAGGCATCGTGAAGAACTTTCTGAGAATGCTTCTCTGTAGTTTTTAGGTGAAGATATTCCATATCCCAGCACAGGCCTCGAAGTGCTCCAAATAACCACTTGCAGATTTTAGCAAAAGAGTGTTTCAAAACTGCTCTTTCTATAGGTAAGTTCAAGTCTGTGAGTTGAATGCACTCAACACAAAGAAGTTTCTGAGAATGTTTCTGTTCAGTTTTTATGTGAAGATATTTCCTTTTCCAGCATAGGCCTCAAACGGCCCCAAATATCCACTTGCAGATTCTACAAAAAGAGTGTTTCCAAACTTCTCTATCAATTGGTAGGTTCAACTCTGTGAGTTGAATGAACTCATCACGAAGAAGTTTCTGACAATCCTTCTATCTAGTTTTCATGTGAAGATATTTCCTTTTCCAACATAGGCCTCAAGGTGCTCCGAATAAACACTTGCAGATTCTTCAAACGTGATGTTTCAAAACTGTTCTATCCAAAGGAACGTTGAAGTCTGTGAGTTGAATGCACTCATTGCAAAGAAGTTTCTCAGAATGCTTCTGTCTAGTTTTTAGGTGAAGAGGTTTCATGTCCCAGCATAGGCCTCAAAGCGCTCCAAATATCCACTTGAAGATTCTATAAGAAGAGTGTCTCCAAACTGCTCTTTCCAAAGGAAGCTTCAAGTCTGTGAGTTGAATGCACTCATCACAAAGAAGTTTCTGAGAAGGCTTTCGTCTAGTTTTTATATGAAGATATTTCCTTTTCCAACAGAGGCCTCAAAGCGCTCCAAATAAACACATGCAGATTCTACAAAAGGAGTGTTTCAAAACTGTTCTATCAAAGGGAACGTTCAAGTCTGTGAGTTGAATGCACTCATCACACAGAAGTTTCTCAGAATGCTTCTGTCTAGTTTTTAGGTGAGGAGATTCCATTTCCCAGCATAGGCCTCAAAGCGCTCCAAATATCCCCTTGCAGATTGTACGAAAAGAGTGTTTCAAAGCTGCTCTTTCAAAAGCAAAGTTCAAGTCTGTGTGTTGAATGCACTCATCAGAAAGAAGTTTCTGAGAATGCTTCTGTCTAGTTCTTACGTGAAGATATTTCCTTTTCCAGCTTAGGCCTCAAAGCGCTCCAAATAAACACTTGCAAATTCTACAAAAGGAGTGTTTCCAAAGAGTTCTATCAAAAGGAACGTTCAAGTCTGTGAGTTGAATGCACTTATCATACAGAAGTTTCCTGGAATGCTTCTGTGTAGTTTTTATGTGAAGACATTTCCTTTTCCAGCATAGGCCTCAAAGCGCTCCAAATATCCACTTGCAGATTCTACCAAAAGAGTGTTTCAAAACTGCTCTATCAAAAGCAGGCTTCAAAACTGTGAGTAGAATGCACTCATCACAAAGAAGTTTCTGAGAATGCTTCTGTCTAGTTTTTATGTGAAGATATTTCCTTTTCCAACATAGGCCTCAAAGCGCTCCAAATAAACACTTGCAGATTCTACAAAAGGAGTGTTTCAAAACTGCTCTTTCGAGAGGAACGTTCAAGTCTGTGAGTTGAATGCACTCATCACACAGAAGTTTCTGAGAATGCTTCTGTCTAGTTTTTAGGGGAAGAGATTTCATTTCCCAGCATAGGCCTCAAAGCGCTCCAAATATCCACTTGCAGATTCTACGAAAAGAGTGTTTCAAAGCTGCTCTTTCAAAAGCAAGGTTCAAGTCTGTGTGTTGGATGCACTCATCGGAAAGAAGTTTCTGAGAATGCTTCTGTCTAGTTCTGACGTGAAGATATTTCCTTTTCCAGCATAGGCCTCAAAGCGCTCCAAATAAACACTTGCAAATTCTACAAAAGGAGTGTTTCCAAAGAGTTCTATCAAAAGGAACGTTCAAGTCTGTGAGTTGAATGCACTTATCATACAGAAGTTTCCTGGAATGCTTCTGTCTAGTTTTTATGTGAAGACATTTCCTTTTCCAGCATAGGCCTCAAAGCGCTCCAAATATCCACATGCAGATTCTACCAAAACAGTTTTTCAAAACTGCTCTATCAAAAGCAGGCTTCAACACTGTGAGTAGAATGCACTCATCACAAAGAAGTTTCTGAGAATGCTTCTGTCTAGTTTTTATGTGAACATATTTCCTTTTCCAACATAGGCCTCAAAGCGCTCCAAATAAACACTTGCAGATTCTACAAAAGGAGTGTTTCCAAACTTCTCTATCAACTGGTAAGTTCAACTCTGTGAGTTGAATGAACTCATCACAAAGAAGTTTCTGAGAATCCTTCCCTCTAGTTTTTATGGGAAGATATTTCCTTTTCCAACATAGGCCTCAAGGTGCTCCGAATAAACACTTGCAGATTCTACAAACGTAATGTATCAAAACTGTTCTATCAAAAGGAACGTTCAAGTCTGTGGGTTGAATGCACTCATTGCAAAGAAGTTTCTCAGAATGCTTCTGTCTAGTTTTTAGGTGAAGAGATTTCATGTCCCAGCATAGGCCACAAAGCACTCCAAATATCCACTTGAAGATTCTATAAGACGAGTGTTTCCAAACTGCTCTTTCCCAAGGAAGCTTCAAGTGTGTGAGTTGAATGCACTCATCACAAAGAAGTTTCTGAGAATGCTTCCGTCTAGTTTTTATATGAAGATATTTCCTTTTCCAACCTAGGCCTCAAAGCGCTCCAAATAAACACATGCAGATTCTACAAAAGGAGTGTTTCAAAACTGTTCTATCAAAGGGAACGTTCAAGTCTGTGAGTTGAATGCACTCATCACACAGAAGTTTCTCAGAATGCTTCTGCCTAGTTTTTAGGTGAAGAGATTTCATTTCCCAGCATAGGCCTCAAAGCGCTCCAAATATCCACATGCAGATCCTACGAAAAGAGTGTTTCAAAGCTGCTCTTTCAAAAGCAAGGTTCAAGTCTGTGTGTTGGATGCACTCATCAGAAAGAAGTTTCTGAGAATGCTTCTGTCTAGTTCTTACGTGAAGATATTTCCTTTTCCAGCTTAGGCCTCAAAGCGCTCCAAATAAACACTTGCAAATTCTACAAAAGGAGTGTTTCCAAAGAGTTGTATCCAAAGGAACGTTCAAGTCTGTGAGTTCAATGCACTTATCCTACAGAAGTTTCCTGGAATGCTTCTGTCTAGTTTTTATGTGAAGACATTTCCTTTTCCAGCATAGGCCTCAAAGCGCTCCAAATATCCACTTGCAGATTCTACCAAAAGAGTGTTTCAAAACTGTTCTATCAAAAGCAAGCTTCAACAGTGTGAGTAGAATGCACTCATCACAAAGAAGTTTCTGAGAATGCTTCTGTCTAGTGTTTATGTGAAGATATTCCCTTTTCCAACATAGGCCTCAAAGCGCTCCAAATAAACACTTGCAGATTCTACAAAAGGAGTGTTTCAAAACTGCTCTTTCGAGAGGAACGTTCAAGCCTGTGAGTTGAATGCACTCATCACACAGAAGTTTCTGAGAATGCTTCTGTCTAGTTTTTGTGTGAAGATATTTCCCTTTCCAGCATAGGCCTCAAAACACTCCAAATATCCTCTTGCAGATTCTTCAAAAAGAGTGTTTCAAAACTGTTCTATGAAAAGGAAGGTTCAACTCTGTGAGTTGAATGAATGCATCATGAAGAAATTTCTGAGAATGCTTCTCTGTAGTTTTCAGGTGAAGGTATTCCATATCCCAGTACAAGCCTCGACGTGCTCCAAATAACCAATTATAGATTTTACCAAAAGAGTGTTTCAAAACTGCTCTTTCTTTAGGTAAGTTCACGTCTGTGTGTTGAATGCACTCAACACAAAAAGTTTCTGAGAATGCTTCTGTTCAGTTTTTATGTGAAGATATTTCCTTTTCCAGCATAGGCCTCAAACGGCTCCAAATATCCACTTGCAGATTCTACAAAAAGAGTGTTTCCAAACTTCTCTATCAATTGGTAGGTTCAACTCTGTGAGTTGAATGAACTCATCACAAAGAAGTTTCTGAGAATCCTTCTCTCTAGTTTTCATGTGAAGATATTTCCTTTTCCAACATAGGCCTCAAGGTGTTCCGAATAAACACTTGCAGATTCTACAAACGTAATGTTTCAAAACTGTTCTATCAAAAGGAACGTTCAAGTCTGTGAGTTGAATGCACTCATTGCAAAGGAGTTTCTCAGAATGCTTCTGTCTAGTTTTTAGGTGAAGGGATTTCGTGTCCCAGCATAGGCCTCAAAGCGCTCCAAATATCCACTTGAAGATTCTATAAGAAGAGTGTCTCCAAACTGCTCTTTCCAAAGGAAGCTTCAAGTCTGTGAGTTGAATGCACTCATCACAAAGAAGTTTCTGACAAGGCTTCCGTCTAGTTTTTATATGAAGATATTTCCTTTTCCAACATAGGCCTCAAAGCGCTGCAAATAAACACATGCAGATTCTACAAAAGGAGTGTTTCAAAACTGTTCTATCAAAGGGAACGTTCAAGTCTGTGAGTTGAATGCACTCATCACACAGTAGTTTCTCAGAATGCTTCTGTCTAGTTTTCAGGTGAAGAGATTTCATTTCCCAGCATAGGCCTCAAAGCGCTCCAAATATCCCCTTGCAGATTCTACGAAAAGAGTGTTTCAAAGCTGCTCTTTCAAAAGCAAGGTTCAAGTGTGTGTGTTGAATGCACTCATCAGAAAGGAGTTTCTGAGAATGCTTCTGTCTAGTTCTTACGTGAAGATATTTCCTTTTCCAGCTTAGGCCTCAAAGCGCTCCAAATAAACACTTGCAAATTCTACAAAAGGAGGGTTTCAAAAGAGTCCTATCAAAAGGAACGTTCAAGTCTGTGAGTTGAATGCACTTATCATACAGAAGTTTCCTGGAATGCTTCTGTCTAGTTTTTATGTGAAGACATCTCCTTTTCCAGCATAGGCCTCAAAGCGCTCCAAATATCCACTTGCTGATTGTACCAAAAGAGTGTTTCAAAACTGCTCTATCAAAAGCAAGCTTCAACACTGTGAGTATAATGCACTCATCACAAAGAAGTTTCTGAGAATGCTTCTGTCTAGTTTTTATGTGAAGATATTTCCTTTCCCAACATAGGCCTCAAAACGCTCCAAATAAACACTTGCAGATTCTACAAAAGGAGTGTTTCAAATCTGCTCTTTTCAGAGGAACGTTCAAGTCTGTGAGTTGAATGCACTCATCACACAGAAGTTTCTGAGAATGCTTCCGTCTAGTTGTTATGTGAAGATATTTCCTTTTCCAGCATAGGCCTCAAAACGCTCCAAATATCCTCTTGCAGATTCTGCAAAAACAGTGTTTCAAAAGTGTTCTATCATAAGGAAAGTTCAGCTCCGTGAGTTGAATGAAGGCATCATGAAGAACTTTCTCAGAATGCTTCTCTGTAGTTTCTAGGTGAAGATATTCCATATCCCAGCACGGGCCTCGAAGTGCTCCAAATAACCACTTGCAGATTTTAACAAAAGTGTGTTTCAAAACTGCTCTTTCTTTAGGTAAGTTCACGTCTGTGAGTTGAATGCACTCAACACAAAGAAGTTTCTGAGAATCCTTCTGTTCAGTTTTTATGTGAAGATATTTCCTTTTCCAGCATAGGCCTCTAACGGCTCCAAATATCCACTTGCAGATTCTACAAAAAGAGTGTTTCCAAACTTCTCTATCAATTGGTAGGTTCAACTCTGTGAGTTGAATGAACTTATCACAAAGAAGTTTCTGAGAATCCTTCTCTCTAGTTTTCATGTGAAGATATTTCCTTTTCCAACATAGGCCTCAAGGTGTTCCGAATAAACACTTGCAGATTCTACAAACGTAATGTTTCAAAACTGTTCTATCCAAAGGAACGTTCAAGTCTGTGAGTTGAATGCACTCAATGCAAAGGAGTTTCTCAGAATGCTTCCGTCTAGTTTTTAGGTGAAGAGATTTCATGTCCCAGCATAGGCCTCAAAGCGCTCCAAATATCCACTTGAAGATTCTATAAGAAGAGTGTCTCCAAACTGCTCTTTCCAAATGAAGCTTCAAGTCTGTGAGTTGAATGCACTCATCACAAAGAAGTTTCTGAGAAGGCTTCCGTCTAGTTTTTATATGAAGATATTTCCTTTTCCAACATAGGCCTCCAAGCACTCCAAATAAACACATGCAGATTCCACAAAAGGAGTGTTTCAAAACTGTTCTATCAAAGGGAACGTTCAAGTCTGTGCGTTGAATGCACTCATCACACAGAAGTTTCTCAGAATGCTTCTGTCTAGTTTTCAGGTGAAGAGATTTCATTTCCCAGCATAGGCCTCAAAGCGCTCCAAATATCCCCTTGCAGATTCTACAAAAGGAGGGTTTCAAAAGAGTCCTATCAAAAGGAACGTTCAAGTCTGTGAGTTGAATGCACTTATCATACAGAAGTTTCCTGGAATGCTTCTGTCTAGTTTTTATGTGAAGACATTTCCTTTTCCAGCATAGGCCTCAAAGCGCTCCAAATATCCACTTGCTGATTGTACCAAAAGAGTGTTTCAAAACTGCTCTATCAAAAGCAAGCCTCAACACTGTGAGTAGAATGCACTCATCACAAAGAAGTTTCTGAGAATGCTTCTGTCTAGTTTTTATGTGAAGATATTTCCTTTCCCAACATAGGCCTCAAAACGCTCCAAATAAACACTTGCAGATTCTACAAAAGGAGTGTTTCAAATCTGCTCTTTTCAGAGGAACGTTCAAGTCTGTGAGTTGAATGCACTCACCACACAGAAGTTTCTGAGAATGCTTCCATCTAGTTGTTATGTGAAGATATTTCCTTTTCCAGCATAGGCCTCAAAACGCTCCAAATATCCTCTTGCAGATTCTGCAAAAACAGTGTTTCAAAAGTGTTCTATCATAAGGAAAGTTCAGCTCCGTGAGTTGAATGAAGGCATCATGAAGAACTTTCTGAGAATGCTTCTCTGTAGTTTTTAGGTGAAGATATTCCATATCCCAGCACGGGCCTCGAAGTGCTCCAAATAACCACTTGCAGATTTTAACAAAAGTGTGTTTCAAAACTGCTCTTTCTTTAGGTAAGTTCAGGTCTGTTAGTTGAATGCACTCAACACAAAGAAGTTTCTGAGAATCCTTCTGTTCAGTTTTTATGTGAAGATATTTCCTTTTCCAGCATAGGCCTCTAACGGCTCCAAATATCCACTTGCAGATTCTACAAAAAGAGTGTTTCCAAACTTCTCTATCAATAGGTAGGTTCAACTCTGTGAGTTGAATGAACTCATCACAAAGAAGTTTCTGAGAATCCTTCTCTCTAGTTTTCATGTGAAGATATTTCCTTTTCCAACATAGGCCTCAAGGTGTTCCGAATAAACACTTGCAGATTCTACAAACGTAATGTTTCAAAACTATTCTATCCAAAGGAACGTTCAAGTCTGTGAGTTGAATGCACTCATTGCAAAGGAGTTTCTCAGAATGCTTCCGTCTAGTTTTTAGGTGTAGAGATTTCATGTCCCAGCATAGGCCTCAAAGCGCTCCAAATATCCACTTGAAGATTCTATAAGAAGAGTGTCTCCAAACTGCTCTTTCCAAATGAAGCTTCAAGTCTGTGAGTTGAATGCACTCATCACAAAGAAGTTTCTGAGAAGGCTTCCGTCTAGTTTTTATATGAAGATATTTCCTTTTCCAACATAGGCCTCCAAGAGCTCCAAATAAACACATGCAGATTCTACAAAAGGAGTGTTTCAAAACTGTTCTATCAAAGGGAACATTCAAGTCTGTGAGTTGAATGCACTCATCACACTGAAGTTTCTCAGAATGCTTCTGTCTAGTTTTCAGTTGAAGAGATTTCATTTCCCAGCATAGGCCTCAAAGCGCTCCAAATATCCCCATGCAGATTCTAAGAAAAGAGTGTTTCAAAGCTGCTTTTTCAAAAGCAAGGTTCAAGTGTGTGTGTTGAATGCACTCATCAGAAAGGAGTTTCTGAGAACGCTTCTGTCTAGTTCTTATGTGAAGGTATTTCCTTTTCCAGCTTAGGCCTCAAAGCGCTCCAAATAAACATTTGAAAATTCTACAAAAGGAGGGTTTCAAAAGAGTCCTATCAAAAGGAACGTTCAAGTCTGTGAGTTGAATGCACTTATCATAAAGAAGTTTCCTGGAATGCTTCTGTCTAGTTTTTATGTGAAGACATTTCCTTTTCCAGCATAGGCCTCAAAGCGCTCCAAATATCCACTTGAAGATTCTATAAGAAGAGTGTCTCCAAACTGCTCTTTCCAAAGGAAGCTTCAACACTGTGAGTAGAATGCACTCATCACAAAGAAGTTTCTGAGAATGCTTCTGTTCAGTTTTTATCTGAAGATATTTCCTTTTCCAGCATAGGCCTCAAACGGCTCCAAATATCCACTTGCAGATTCTACAAAAAGAGTGTTTCCAAACTTCTCTATCAATTGGTAGGTTCAACTCTGTGAGTTGAATGAACTCATCACAAAGAAGTTTCTGAGAATCCTTCCCTCTAGTTTTCATGTCAAGATATTTCCTTTTCCAACATAGGCCTCAAGGTGCTCCGAATAAACACTTGCAGATTCTACAAACGGAATGTTTCAAAACTATTCTATCCAAAGGAACGTTCAAGTCTGTGAGTTGAATGCACTCATTGCAAAGAAATTTCTCAGAATGCTTCTGTCTAGTTTTTAGGTGAAGAGATTTCATGTCCCAGCATAGGCCTCAAAGCGCTCCAAATATCCACTTGAAGATTCTATAAGAAGAGTGTCTCCAAACTGCTCTTTGCAAAGGAAGCTTCAAGTCTGTGAGTTGAATGCACTCATCACAAAGAAGTTTCTGACAAGGCTTCCGTCTAGTTTTTATATGAAGATATTTCCTTTTCCAACATAGGCCTCAAAGCGCTCCAAATAAACACATGCAGATTCTACAAAAGGAGTGTTTCAAAACTGTTCTATCAAAGGGAACGTTCAAGTCTGTGAGTTGAACGCACTCATCACACAGAAGTTTCTCAGAATGCTTCTGTCTAGTTTTTAGGTGAAGAGATTTCATTTCTCAGCATAGGCCTCAAAGCGCTCCAAATATCCCCTTGCAGATTCTACGAAAGGAGTGTTTCAAAGCTGCTCTTTCAAAAGCAAGGTTCAAGTCTGTGTGTTGAATGCACTCATCAGAAAGAAGTTTCTGAGAATGCTTCTGTCTAGTTCTTACGTGAAGATATTTCCTTTTCCAGCTTAGGCCCCAAAGCGCTCCAAATAAACACTTGCAAATTCTACAAAAGGAGTGTTTCAAAAGAGTCCTATCAAAAGGAATGTTCAGGTCTGTGAGTTGAATGCACTTATCATACAGAAGTTTCCTGGAATGCTTCTGTCTACTTTTTATGTGAAGACATTTCCTTTTCGAGCATAGGAATCAAAGCGCTCCAAATATCCACTTGCAGATTCTACCAAAAGAGTGTTTCAAAACTGCTCTATCAAAAGCAAGCTTCAACACTGTGAGTAGAATGCACTTATCACAAAGAAGTTTCTGAGAATGCTTCTGTCTGGTTCTTATGTGAAGACATTTCCTTTTCCAACATAGGCCTCAAATCGCTCCAAATAAACACTTGCAGATCCTACAAAAGGAGTGTTTCAAAACTGCTCCTTCGAGAGGAACGTTCAAGTCTGTGAGTTGAATGCACTCATCACACAGAAGTTTCTGAGAATGCTTCTGCCTGGTTCTTATGTGAAGATATTTCCTTTTCCAACATAGGCCTCAAAGCGCTCCAAATAAACTCTTGCAGATTCTACAAAAGGAGTGTTTCAAAACTGCTCTTTTGAGAGGAACGTTCAAGTCTGTGAGTTGAATGCACTCATCACACAGAAGTTTCTGAGAATGCTTCCGTCTAGTTGTTATGTGAAGATATTTCCTTTTCCAGCATAGGCTTCAAAACGCTCCAAATATCCCCTTGCAGATTCTACAAAAAGAGTGTTTCAAAAGTGTTCTATCATAAGGAACGTTCAACTCCATGAGTTGAATGAAGGCATCGTGAAGATCTTTCTGAGAATGCTTCTCTGTAGTTTTTAGGTGAAGATATTCCATATCCCAGCACAGGCCTCGAAGTGCTCCAAATAACCACTTGCAGATTTTACCAAAAGAGTGTCTCAAAACTGCTCTTTCTATAGGTAAGTTCAAGTCTGTGAGGTGAATGCTCTCAACACAAAGAAGTTTCTGAGAATGCTTCTGTTCAGTTTTTATGTGAAGATATTTCCTTTTCCAGCATAGGACTCAAACGGCTCCAAATATCCACTTGCAGATTCTACAAAAAGAGTGTTTCCAAACTTCTCTATCAATTGGTAGGTTCAACTCTGTGAGTTGAATGAACTCATCACAAAGAAGTTTCTGAGAAGGCTTTCGTCTAGTTTTTATATGAAGATATTTCCTTTTCCAACAGAGGCCTCAAAGCGCTCCAAATAAACACATGCAGATTCTACAAAAGGAGTGTTTCAAAACTGTTCTATCAAAGGGAACGTTCAAGTCTGTGAGTTGAATGCACTCATCACACAGAAGTTTCTCAGAATGCTTCTGTCTAGTTTTTAGGTGAGGAGATTCCATTTCCCAGCATAGGCCTCAAAGCGCTCCAAATATCCCCTTGCAGATTGTACGAAAAGAGTGTTTCAAAGCTGCTCTTTCAAAAGCAAAGTTCAAGTCTGTGTGTTGAATGCACTCATCAGAAAGAAGTTTCTGAGAATGCTTCTGTCTAGTTCTTACGTGAAGATATTGCCTTTTCCAGCTTAGGCCCCAAAGTGCTCCAAATAAACACTTGCAAATTCTACAAAAGGTGTGTTTCAAAATAGTCCTATCAAAAGGAACGTTCAAGTCTGTGAGTTGAATGCACTTATCATACAGAAGTTTCCTGGAATGCTTCTGTCTAGTTTTTATGTGAAGACACTTCCTTTTCCAGCGTAGGCCTCAAAGCGCTCCAAATATCCACTTGCAGATTCTACCAAAAGAGTGTTTCAAAACTGCTCTATCAAAAGCAAACTTCAAAACTGTGAGTAGAATGCACTCATCACAAAGAAGTTTCTGAGAATGCTTCTGTCTGGTTCTTATGTGAAGATATTTCCTTCTCCAACGTAGGCCTCAAGGTGCTCCGAATAAACACTTGCAGATTCTACAAAAGGAGTGTTTCAAAACTGCTCTTTCGAGAGGAACGTTCAAGTCTGTGAGTTGAATGCACTCATCACACAGAAGTTTCTGAGAATGCTTCCGTCTAGTTGTTATGTGAAGATATTTCCTTTTCCAGCATAGGCCTCAAAACGCTCCAAATATCCCCTTGCAGATTCTACAAAAAGTGTGTTTCAAAAGTGTTCCATCATAAGGAAGGTTCAACTCCGTGAGTTGAATGAAGGCATCGTGAAGAACTTTCTGAGAATGCTTCTCTGTAGTTTTTAGGTGAAGATATTCCATATCCCAGCACAGGCCTCGAAGTGCTCCAAATAACCACTTACAGATTTTAGCAAAAGAGTGTTTCAAAACTGCTCTTTCTATAGGTAAGTTCAAGTCTGTGAGTTGAATGCACTCAACACAAAGAAGTTTCTGAGAATGCTTCTGTTCAGTTTTTATGTGAAGATATTTCCTTTTCCAGCATAGGTCTCAAACGGCTCCAAATATCCACTTGCAGATTCTACAAAAAGAGTGTTTCCAAACTTCTCTATCAATTGGTAGGTTCAACTCTGTGAGTTGAATGAACTCATCATGAAGAAGTTTCTGAGAATCCTTCTCTCTAGTTTTCATGTGAAGATATTTCCTTTTCCAACATAGGCTTCAAGGTGCTCCGAATAAACACTTGCAGATTCTACAAACGTGATGTTTCAAAACTGTTCTATCCAAAGGAACGTTCAAGTCTGTGAGTTGAATGCACTCATTGCAAAGAAGTTTCTCAGAATGCTTCTGTCTAGTTTTTAGGTGAAGAGATTTCATGTCCCAGCATAGGCCTCAAAGCGCTCCAAATATCCACTTGAAGATTCTGTAAGAAGAGTGTCTCCAAACTGCTCTTTCCAAAGGAAGCTTCAAGTCTGTGAGTTGAATGCACTCATCACAAAGAAGTTTCTGAGAAGGCTTCCGTCTAGTTTTTATATGAAGATATTTCCTTTTCCAACAGAGGCCTCAAAGCGCTCCAAATAAACACATGCAGATTCTACAAAAGGAGTGTTTCAAAACTGTTCTATCAAAGGGAACGTTCAAGTCTGTGAGTTGAATGCACTCATCACACAGAAGTTTCTCAGAATGCTTCTGTCTAGTTTTTAGGTGAGGAGATTTCATTTCCCAGCATAGGCCTCAAAGTGCTCCAAATATCCCCTTGCAGATTTTACGAAAAGAGTGTTTCAAAGCTGCTCTTTCAAAAGCAAAGTTCAAGTCTGTGTGTTGAATGCACTCATCAGAAAGAAGTTTCTGAGAATGCTTCTGTCTAGTTCTTACGTGAAGATATTTCCTTTTCCAGCTTAGGCCCCAAAGCCCTCCAAATAAACACTTGCAAATTCTACAAAAGGAGTGTTTCAAAAGAGTCCTATCAAAAGGAACGTTCAAGTCTGTGAGTTGAATGCACTTATCATACAGAAGTTTCCTGGAATGCTTCTGTCTAGTTTTTATGTGAAGACACTTCCTTTTCCAGCATAGGCCTCAAAGCGCTCCAAATATCCACTTGCAGATTCTACCAAAAGAGTGTTTCAAAACTGCTCTATCAAAAGCAAACTTCAACACTGTGAGTAGAATGCACTCATCACAAAGAAGTTTCTGAAAATGCTTCTGTCTGGTTCTTATGTGAAGATATTTCCTTTTCCAACATAGACCTCAAAGCGCTCCAAATAAACACTTGCAGATTCTACAAAAGGAGTGTTTCAAAACTGCTCTTTTGAGAGGAACGTTCAAGTCTGTGAGATGAATGCACTCATCACACAGAAGTTTCTGAGAATGCTTCCGTCTAGTTGTTATGTGAAGATATTTCCTTTTCCAGCATAGGCCTCAAAACGCTCCAAATATCCCCTTGCAGATTTTACAAAAAGAGTGTTTCAAAACTGTTCTATCATAAGGAAGGTTCAACACCGTGAGTTGAATGAAGGCATCATGAAGAATTTTCTGAGAATGCTTCTCTGTAGTTTTTAGGTGAAGGTATTCCATATCCCAGTACTGGGCTCGAAGTGCTCCAAATAACCACTTGCAGATTTTAGCAAAAGAGTGTTTCAAAACTGCTATTTCTATAGGTAATTTCAAGTCTGTGAGTTGAATGCACTCAACACAAAGAAGTTTCTGAGAATGCTTCTGTTCAGTTTTTATGTGAAGATATTTTCTTTTCCAGCATAGGCCTCAAACGGCTCCAAATATCCACTTGCAGATTCTACAAAAAGAGTGTTTCCAAACTTCTCTATCAATTGGTAGGTTCAACTCTGTGAGTTGAATGAACTCATCATGAAGAAGTTTCTGAGAATCCTTCTCTCTAGTTTTCATGTGAAGATATTTCCTTTTCCAACATGGGCCTCAAGGTGCTCCAAATAAACACTTGCAGATTCTACAAACGTAATGTTTCAAAACTGTTCTATCCAAAGGAACGTTCAAGTCGGTGAGTTGAATGCACTCATTGCAAAGAAGTTTCTCAGAATGCTTCTGTCTAGTTTTTAGTTGAAGATATTTCATGTCCCAGCATAGGCCTCAAAGCGCTCCAAATATCCACTTGAAGATTCCATAAGAAGAGTGTCTCCAAACTGCTCTTTCCAAAGGAAGCTTCAAGTCTGTGAGTTGAATGCACTCATCACAAAGAAGTTTCTGAGAAGGCTTCCGTCTAGTTTTTATATGAAGATATTTCCTTTTCCAACAGAGGCCTCAAAGCGCTCCAAATAAACACATGCAGATTCTACAAAAGGAGTGTTTCAAAACTGTTCTATCAAAGGGAAAGTTCAAGTCTGTGAGTTGAATGCACTCAACACACAGAAGTTTCTCAGAATTCTTCTGTCTAGATTTAGGTGAAGAGATTTCATTTCCCAGCATAGGCCTCAAAGCGCTCCAATTATCCCCTTGCAGATTGTACGAAAAGAGTGTTTGAAAGCTGCCATTTCAAAAGCAACGTTCAAGTCTGTGTGTTGAATGCACTCATCAGAAAGAAGTTTCTGAGAATGCTTCTGTGTAGTTCTTACGTGAAGATATTTCCTTTTCCAGCTTAGGCCCCAAAGTGCTCCAAATAAACACTTGCAAATTCTACAAAAGGTGTGTTTCAAAAGAGTCCTATCAAAAGGAACGTTCAAGTCTGTGAGTTGAATGCACTTATCATACAGAGGTTTCCTGGAACGCTTCTGTCTAGTTTTTATGTGAAGACACTTCCTTTTCCAGCATAGGCCTCAAAGCGCTCCAAATATCCACTTGCAGATTCTACCAAAAGAGTGTTTCAAAACTGCTCTATCAAAAGCAAACTTCAACTCTGTGAGTTGCATGCACTCATCACAAAGAAGTTTCTGAGAATGCTTCTGTCTGGTTCTTATGTGAAGATATTTCCTTTTCCAACATAGGCCTCAAGGTGCTCCGAATAAACACTTGCAGATTCTACAAACGTGATGTTTCAAAACTGTTCTATCCAAAGGAACGTTCAAGTCAGTGAGTTGAATGCACTCATTGCAAAGAAGTTTCTCAGAATGCTTCTGTCTAGTTTTTAGGTGAAGAGATTTCATGTCCCAGCATAGGCCTCAAAGCGCTCCAAATATCCACTTGAAGATTCTATAAGAAGAGTGTCTCCAAACTGCTCTTTCCAAAGGAAGCTTCAAGTCTGTGAGTTGAATGCACTCATCACAAAGAAGTTTCTGAGAAGGCTTTCGTCTAGTTTTTATATGAAGATATTTCCTTTTCCAACAGAGGCCTCAAAGCGCTCCAAATAAACACATGCAGATTCTACAAAAGGAGTGTTTCAAAACTGTTCTATCAAAGGGAACGTTCAAGTCTGTGAGTTGAATGCACTCATCACACAGAAGTTTCTCAGAATGCTTCTGTCTAGTTTTTAGGTGAGGAGATTCCATTTCCCAGCATAGGCCTCAAAGCGCTCCAAATATCCCCTTGCAGATTGTACGAAAAGAGTGTTTCAAAGCTGCTCTTTCAAAAGCAAAGTTCAAGTCTGTGTGTTGAATGCACTCATCAGAAAGAAGTTTCTGAGAATGCTTCTGTCTAGTTCTTACGTGAAGATATTTCCTTTTCCAGCTTAGGCCCCAAAGTGCTCCAAATAAACACTTGCAAATTCTACAAAAGGTGTGTTTCAAAATAGTCCTATCAAAAGGAACGTTCAAGTCTGTGAGTTGAATGCACTTATCATACAGAAGTTTCCTGGAATGCTTCTGTCTAGTTTTTATGTGAAGACACTTCCTTTTCCAGCGTAGGCCTCAAAGCGCTCCAAATATCCACTTGCAGATTCTACCAAAAGAGTGTTTCAAAACTGCTCTATCAAAAGCAAACTTCAAAACTGTGAGTAGAATGCACTCATCACAAAGAAGTTTCTGAGAATGCTTCTGTCTGGTTCTTATGTGAAGATATTTCCTTCTCCAACATAGGCCTCAAGGTGCTCCGAATAAACACTTGCAGATTCTACAAAAGGAGTGTTTCAAAACTGCTCTTTCGAGAGGAACGTTCAAGTCTGTGAGTTGAATGCACTCATCACACAGAAGTTTCTGAGAATGCTTCCGTCTAGTTGTTATGTGAAGATATTTCCTTTTCCAGCATAGGCCTCAAAACGCTCCAAATATCCCCTTGCAGATTCTACAAAAAGTGTGTTTCAAAAGTGTTCTATCATAAAGAAGGTTCAAATCCGTGAGTTGAATGAAGGCATCGTGAAGAACTTTCTGAGAATGCTTCTCTGTAGTTTTTAGGTGAAGATATTCCATATCCCAGCACAGGCCTCGAAGTGCTCCAAATAACCACTTGCAGATTTTAGCAAAAGAGTGTTTCAAAACTGCTCTTTCTATAGCTAAGTTCAAGTCTGTGAGTTGAATGCACTCAACACAAAGAAGTTTCTGAGAATGCTTCTGTTCAGTTTTTATGTGAAGATATTTCCTTTTCCAGCATAGGCCTCAAACGGCCCCAAATATCCACTTGCAGATTCTACAAAAACAGTGTTTCCAAACTTCTCTATCAATTGGTAGGTTCAACTCTGTGAGTTGAATAAACTCATCACGAAGAAGTTTCTGAGAATCCTTCTCTCTAGTTTTCATGTGAAGATATTTCCTTTTCCAACATAGGCCTCAAGGTGCTCCGAATAAACACTTGCAGATTCTTCAAACGTGATGTTTCAAAACTGTTCTATCCAAAGGAACGTTCAAGTCTGTGAGTTGAATGCACTCATTGCAAAGAAGTTTCTCAGAATGCTTCTGTCTAGTTTTTAGGTGAAGAGATTTCATGTCCCAGCATAGGCCTCAAAGCGCTCCAAATATCCACTTGAAGATTCTATAAGAAGAGTGTCTCCAAACTGCTCTTTCCAAAGAAAGCTTCAAGTCTGTGAGTTGAATGCACTCATCACAAAGAAGTTTCTGAGAAGGCTTCCGTCTAGTTTTTATATGAAGATATTTCCTTTTCCAACAGAGGCCTCAAAGCGTTCCAAATAAACACATGCAGATTCTACAAAAGGAGTGTTTCAAAACTGTTCTATCAAAGGGAACGTTCAAGTCTGTGAGTTGAATGCACTCATCACACAGAAGTTTCTCAGAATGCTTCTGTCTAGTTTTAAGGTGAGGAGATTTCATTTCCCAGCATAGGCCTCAAAGCGCTCCAAATATCCCCTTGCAGATTCTACGAAAAGAGTGTTTCAAAGCTGCTCTTTCAAAAGCAAAGTTCAAGTCTGTGTGTTGAATGCACTCATCAGAAAGAAGTTTCTGAGAATGCTTCTGTCTAGTTCTTACGTGAAGATATTTCCTTTTCCAGCTTAGGCCCCAAAGTGCTCCAAATAAACACTTGCAAATTCTACAAAAGGTGTGTTTCAAATGAGTCCTATCAAAAGGAACGTTCAAGTCTGTGAGTTGAATGCACTTATCATACAGAAGTTTCCTGGAATGCTTCTGTCTAGTTTTTATGTGAAGACACTTCCTTTTCCAGCATAGGCCTCAAAGCGCTCCAAATATCCACTTGCAGATTCTACCAAAAGAGTGTTTCAAAACTCTTCTATCAAAAGCAAACTTCAACACTGTGAGTAGAATGCACTCATCACAAAGAAGTTTCTGAGAATGCTTCTGTCTGGTTCTTATGTGAAGATATTTCCTTTTCCAACATAGGCCTCAAGGTGCTCCGAATAAACACTTGCAGATTCTACAAACGTGATGTTTCAAAACTGTTCTATCCAAAGGAACGTTCAAGTCTGTGAGTTGAATGCACTCATTGCAAAGAAGTTTCTCAGAATGCTTCTGTCTAGTTTTTAGTTGAAGACATTTCATGTCCCAGCATAGGCCTCAAAGCGCTCCAAATATCCACTTGAAGATTCTATAAGAAGAGTGTCTCCAAACTGCTCTTTCCAAAGGAAGCTTCAAGTCTGTGAGTTGAATGCACTCATCACAAAGAAGTTTCTGAGAAGGCTTCCCTCCAGTTTTTATATGAAGATAGTTCCTTTTCCAACAGAGGCCTCAAAGCGCTCCAAATAAACACATGCAGATTCTACAAAAGGAGTGTTTCAAAACTGTTCTATCAAAGGGAACGTTCAAGTATGTGAGTTGAATGCACTCATCACACAGAAGTTTCTCAGAATGCTTCTGTCTAGTTTTGAGGTGAGGAGATTTCATTTCCCAGCATAGGCCTCAAAGCGCTCCAAATATCCCCTTGCAGATTCTACGAAAAGAGTGTTTCAAAGCTGCTCTTTCAAAAGCAAAGTTCAAGTCTGTGTGTTGAATGCACACATCAGAAAGAAGTTTCTGAGAATGCTTCTGTCTAGTTCTTACGTGAAGATATTTCCTTTTCCAGCTTAGGCCCCAAAGTGCTCCAAATAAACACCTGCAAATTCTACAAAAGGTGTGTTTCAAAAGAGTCCTATCAAAAGAAACGTTCAAGTCCGTGAGTTGAATGCACTCATCACACAGAAGTTTCCTCGAATGCTTCTGTCTAGTTTTTATGTGAAGACACTTCCTTTTCCAGCATAGGCCTCAAAGCGCTCCAAATATCCACTTGCAGATTCTACCAAAAGAGTGTTTCAAAACTGCTCTATCAAAAGCAAACTTCAACACTGTGAGTGGAATGCACTCATCACAACTAAGTTTCTGAGAATGCTTCTGTCTGGTTCTTATGTGAAGATATTTCCTTTTCCAACATAGGCCTCAAGTTGCTCCGAATAAACACTTGCAGATTCTACAAAAGGAGTGTTTCAAAACTGCTCTTTCGAGAGGAACGTTCAAGTCTGTGAGTTGAATGCACTCATCACACAGAAGTTTCTGAGAATGCTTCCGTCTAGTTGTTATGTGAAGATATTTCCTTTTCCAGCATAGGCCTCAAAACGCTCCAAATATCCCCTTGCAGATTCTACAAAAAGTGTTTTTCAAAAGTGTTCTATCATAAGGAAGGTTCAACTCCGTGAGTTGAATAAAGGCATCGTGAAGAACTTTCTGAGAATGCTTCTCTGTAGTTTTTAGGTGAAGATATTCCATATCCCAGCACAGGCCTCAAAGTGCTCCAAATAACCACTTGCAGATTTTAGCAAAAGAGTGTTTCAAAACTGCTCTTTCTATAGGTAAGTTCAAGTCTGTGAGTTGAATGCACTCAACACAAAGAAGTTTCTGAGAATGCTTCTGTTCAGTTTTTATGTGAAGATATTTCCTTTTCCAGCATAGGCCTCAAACGGCCCCAAATATCCACTTGCAGATTCTACAAAAAGAGTGTTTCCAAACTTCTCTATCAATTGGTAGGTTCAACTCTGTGAGTTGAATGAACTCATCACGAAGAAGTTTCTGACAATCCTTCTCTCTAGTTTTCATGTGAAGATATTTCCTTTTCCAACATAGGCCTCAAGGTGCTCCGAATAAACACTTGCAGATTCTTCAAACGTGATGTTTCAAAACTGTTCTATCCAAAGGAACGTTGAAGTCTGTGAGTTGAATGCACTCATTGCAAAGAAGTTTCTCAGAATGCTTCTGTCTAGTTTTTAGGTGAAGAGATTTCATGTCCCAGCATAGGCCTCAAAGCGCTCCAAATATCCACTTGAAGATTCTATAAGAAGAGTGTCTCCAAACTGCTCTTTCCAAAGGAAGCTTCAAGTCTGTGAGTTGAATGCACTCATCACAAAGAAGTTTCTGAGAAGGCTTCCGTCTGGTTTTTATATGAAGATATTTCCTTTTCCAACAGAGGCCTCAAAGCGCTCCAAATAAACACATGCAGATTCTACAAAAGGAGTGTTTCAAAACTGTTCTATTAAAGGGAACGTTCAAGTCTGTGAGTTGAATGCACTCATCACACAGAAGTTTCTCAGAATGCTTCTGTCTAGTTTTTAGGTGAGGAGATTTCATTTCCCAGCATAGGCCTCAAAGCGCTCCAAATATCCCCTTGCAGATTGTACGAAAAGAGTGTTTCAAAGCTGCTCTTTCAAAAGCAAAGTTCAAGTCTGTGTGTTGAATGCACTCATCAGAAAGAAGTTTCTGAGAATGCTTCTGTCTAGTTCTTACGTGAAGATATTTCCTTTTCCAGCTTAGGCCCCAAAGTGCTCCAAATAAACACTTGCAAATTCTACAAAAGGGGTGTTTCAAAAGAGTCCTATCAAAAGGAACGTTCAAGTCTGTGAGTTGAATGCACTTATCATACAGAAGTTTCCTGGAATGATTCTGTCTAGTTTTTATGTGAATACACTTCCTTTTCCAGCATAGGCCTCAAAGCGCTCCAAATATCCACTTGCAGATTCTACCAAAAGAGTGTTTCAAAACTGCTCTATCAAAAGTAAACTTCAACACTGTGAGTAGAATGCACTCATCACAAAGAAGTTTCTGAGAATGCTTCTGTCTGGTTCTTATGTGAAGATATTTCTTTTTCCAACATAGGTCTCAAGGTGCTCCGAATAAACACTTGCAGATTCTACAAAAGGAGTGTTTCAAAACTGCTCTTTTGAGAGGAACGTTCAAGTCTGTGAGTTGAATGCACTCATCACACAGAAGTTTCTGAGAATGCTTCCGTCTAGTTGTTATGTGAAAATATTTCCTTTTCCAGCATAGGCCTCAAAACGCTCCAAATATCCCCTTGCAGATTCTACAAAAAGTGTGTTTCAAAAGTGTTCTATCATAAGGAAGGTTCAACTCCATGAGTTGAATGAAGGCATCGTGAAGAACTTTCTGAGAATGCTTCTGTGTAGTTTTTAGGTGAAGATATTCCATATCCCAGCACAGGCCTCGAAGTGCTCCAAATAACCACTTGCAGATTTTAGCAAAAGAGTGTTTCAAAACTGCTCTTTCTATAGGTAAGTTCAAGTCTGTGAGTTGAATGCACTCAACACAAAGAAGTTTCTGAGAATGCTTCTGTTCAGTTTTTATGTGAAGATATTTCCTTTTCCAGCATAGGCCTCAAACGGCTCCAAATATCCACTTGCAGATTCTACAAAAAGAGTGTTTCAAAACTGCTCTATCAAAAGCAAACTTCAACACTGTGAGTAGAATGCACTCATCACAAAGAAGTTTCTGAGAATGCTTCTGTCTGGTTCTTATGTGAAGATATTTCCTTTTCCAACATAGGCCTCAATGCGCTCCAAATAAACACTTGCAGATTCTACAAAAGGAGTGTTTCAAAACTGTTCTATCCAAAGGAACGTTCAAGTCTGTGATTTGAATGAACTCATTGCAAAGAAGTTTCTCAGAATGCTTCTGTCTTGTTTTTAGGTGAAGAAATTTCATGTCCCAGCGTAGGCCTCAAAGCGCTCCAAATATCCACTTGAAGATTCTATAAGAAGAGTGTCTCCAAACTGCTCTTTCCAAAGGAAGCTTCAAGTCTGTGAGTTGAATGCACTCATCACAAAGAAGTTTCTGAGAAGGCTTCCGTCTAGTTTTTATATGAAGTTATTTCCTTTTCCAACAGAGGCCCCAAAGCGCTCCAAATAAACACATGCAGATTCTACAAAAGGAGTGTTTCAAAACTGTTCTATCAAAGGGAACGTTCAAGTCTGTGAGTTGAATGCACTCATCACACAGAAGTTTCTCAGAATGCTTCTGTCTAGTTTTTAGGTGAGGAGATTTCATTTCCCAGCATAGGCCTCAAAGCGCTCCAAATATCCCCTTGCAGATTGTACGAAAAGAGTGTTTCAAAGCTGCCCTTTCAAAAGCAACGTTCAAGTCTGTGTGTTGAATGCACTCATCAGAAAGAAGTTTCTGAGAATGCTTCTGTCTAGTTCTTACGTGAAGATATTTCCTTTTCCAGTTTAGGCCCCAAAGTGCTCCAAATAAACACTTGCAAATTCTACAAAAGGTGTGTTTCAAAAGAGTCCTATCAAAAGGAACGTTCAAGTCTTTGAGTTGAATGCACTTATCATACAGAGGTTTCCTGGAATGCTTCTGTCTAGTTTTTATGTGAAGACACTTCCTTTTCCAGCATAGGCCTCAAAGCGCTCCAAATATCCACTTGCAGATTCTACCAAAAGAGTGTTTCAAAACTGCTCTATCAAAAGCAAACTTCAACACTGTGAGTAGAATGAACTCATCACGAAGAAGTTTCTGAGAATGCTTCTGTCTCGTTCTTATGTGAAGATATTTCCTTTTCCAACATAGGCCTCAAAGCGCTCCAAATAAACACTTGCAGATTCTACAAAAGGAGTGTTTCAAAACTGCTCTTTAGAGAGGAACGGTCAAGTCTGTGAGTTGAATGCACTCATCACACAGAAGTTTCTGAGAATGCTTCCGTCTAGTTGTTATGTGAAGATATTTCCTTTTCCAGCATAGGCCTCAAAATGCTCCAAATATCCCCTTGCAGATTCTACAAAAAGAGTGTTTCGAAAGTGTTCTATCATGAGGAAGGTTCAACTCCGTGAGTTGAATGAAGGCATCGTGAAGAACTTTCTGAGAATGCTTCTCTGTAGTTTTTAGGTGAAGATATTCCATATCCCAGCACAGGCCTCGAAGTGCTCCAAATAACCACTTGCAGATTTTAGCAAAAGAGTGTTTCAAAACTGCTCTTTCTATAGGTAAGTTCAAGTCTGTGAGTTGAATGCACTCAACACAAAGAAGTTTCTGAGAATGATTCTGTTCAGTTTTTATGTGAAGATGTTTCCTTTTCCAGCATAGGCCTCAAACGGCTCCAAATATCCACTTGCAGATTCTACAAAAAGAGTGTTTCCAAACTTCTCTATCAATTGGTAGGTTCAACTCTGTGAGTTGAATGAACTCATCACGAAGAAGTTTCTGAGAATCCTTCTCTCTAGTTTTCATGTGAAGATATTTCCTTTTCCAACATAGGCCTCAAGGTGCTCCGAATAAACACTTGCAGATTCTACAAACGTGATGTTTCAAAACTGTTCTATCCAAAGAACGTTCAAGTCTGTGAGTTGAATGCACTCATTGCAAAGAAGTTTCTCAGAATGCTTCTGTCTTGTTTTTAGGTGAAGAGATTTCATGTCCCAGCATAGGCCTCAAAGCGCTCCAAATATCCACTTAAAGATTCTATAAGAAGAGTGTCTCCAAACTGCTCTTTCCAAAGGAAGCTTCAAGTCTGTGAGTTGAATGCACTCATCACAAAGAAGTTTCTGAGAAGGCTTCCGTCTAGTTTTTATATGAAGATATTTCCTTTACCAACAGAGGCCTCAAAGCGCTCGAAATAAACACATGCAGATTCTACAAAAGGAGTGTTTCAAAACTGTTCTATCAAAGGGAAGGTTCAACACCGTGAGTTGAATGCACTCATCACACAGAAGTTTCTCAGAATGCTTCTGTCTAGTTTTTAGGTGAGGAGATTTCATTTCCCAGCATAGGCCTCAAAGCGCTCCAAATATCCCCTTGCAGATTGTACGAAAAGAGTGTTTCAAAGCTGCTCTTTCAAAAGCAAAGTTCAAGTCTGTGTGTTGAATGCACTCATCAGAAAGAAGTTTCTGAGAATGCTTCTGTCTAGTTCTTACGTGAAGATATTTCCTTTTCCAGCTTAGGCCCCAAAGCCCTCCAAATAAACACTTGCAAATTCTACAAAAGGAGTGTTTCAAAAGAGTCCTATCAAAAGGAACGTTCAAGTCTGTGAGTTGAATGCACTTATCATACAGAGGTTTCCTGGAATGCTTCTGTCTAGTTTTTATGTGAAGACACTTCCTTTTCCAGCATAGGCCTCAAAGCGCTCCAAATATCCACTTGCAGATTCTACCAAAAGAGTGTTTCAAAACTGCTCTATCAAAAGCAAACTTCAACACTGTGAGTAGAATGCACTCATCACAAAGAAGTTTCTGAGAATGCTTCTGTCTGGTTCTTATGTGAAGATATTTCCTTTTCCAACATAGGCCTCAAAGCGCTCCAAATAAACACTTGCAGATTCTACAAAAGGAGTGTTTCAAAACTGCTCTTTTGAGAGGAACGTTCAAGTCTGTGAGTTGAATGCACTCATCACACAGAAGTTTCTGAGAATGCTTCCGTCTAGTTGTTATGTGAAGATATTTCCTTTTCCAGCATAGGCCTCAAAACGCTCCAAATATCCGCTTGCAGATTCTACAAAAAGAGTGTTTCAAAAGTGTTCTATCATAAGGATGGTTCAACTCCGTGAGTTGAATGAAGGCATCGTGAAGAACTTTCTGAGAATGCTTCTCTGTAGTTTTTAGGTGAAGATATTCCATATCCCAGCACAGGCCTCGAAGTGCTCCAAATAACCACTGGCAGATTTCAGCAAAAGAGTGTTTCAAAACTGCTCTTTCTATAGGTAAGTTCAAGTCTGTGAGTTGAATGCACTCAACACAAAGAAGTTTCTGAGAATGTTTCTGTTCAGTTTTTATGTGAAGATATTTTCTTTTACAGCACAGGCCTCAAACGGCTCCAAATATCCACTTGCAGATTCTACAAAAAGAGTGTTTCCAAACTTCTCTATCAATTGGTAGGTTCAACTCTGTTAGTTGAATGAACTCATCATTAAAAAGTTTCTGAGAATCCTTCTCTCTAGTTTTCATGTGAAGTTATTTCCTTTTCCAACATGGGCCTCAAGGTGCTCCGAATAAACTGTTGCAGATTCTACAAACGTAATGTTTCAAAACTGTTCTATCCAAATTAACGTTCAAGTCTGTGAGTTGAATGCACTCATTGCAAAGAAGTTTCTCAGAATGCTTCTGTCTAGTTTTTAGGTGAAGAGATTTCATGTCCCAGCATAGGCCTGAAAGCGCTCCAAATATCCACTTGAAGATTCTATAAGAAGAGTGTCTCCAAACTGCTCTTTCCAAAGGAAGCTTCAAGTCTGTGAGTTGAATGCACTCATCACAAGGAAGTTTCTGAGAAGGCTTCCGTCTAGTTTTTATATGAAGATATTTCCTTTTCCAACATAGGCCTCTAAGCGCTCCAAATAAACACATGCAGATTCTACAAAAGGAGTGTTTCAAAACTGTTCTATCAAAGGGAACGTTCAAGTCTGTGAGTTGAATGCACTCATCACACAGAAGTTTCTCAGAATGCTTCTGTCTAGATTTAGGTGAAGAGATTTCATTTCCCAGCATAGGCCTCAAAGCGCTCCAAATATCCCCTTGCAGATTGTACGAAAAGAGTGTTTCAAAGCTGCTCTTTCATAAGCAAGGTTCAAGTCTGTGTGTTGAACGCACTCATCAGAAAGAAGTTTCTGAGAATGCTTCTGTCTAGTTCTTACGTGAAGATATTTCCTTTTCCATCTAAGGCCCCAAAGTGATCCAAATAAACACTTGCAAATTCTACAAAAGGTGTGTTTCAAAAGAGTCCTATCAAAAGGAACGTTCAAGTCTGTGAGTTGAATGCACTTATCATACAGAAGTTTCCTGGAATGCTTCTCTCTAGTTTTTATGTGAAGACACTTCCTTTTCCAGCATAGGCCTCAAAGCGCTCCAAATATCCACTTACAGATTCTACCAAAAGAGTGTTTCAAAACTGCTCTATCAAAAGCAAACTTCAACTCTGTGAGTTGCATGCACTCATCACAAAGAAGTTTCTGAGAATGCTTCTGTCTGGTTCCTATGTGAAGATATTTCCTTTTCCAACATAGGCCTCAAGGTGCTCCGAATAAACACTTGCAGATTCTACAAACGTGATGTTTCAAAACTGTTCTATCCAAAGGAACGTTCAAGTCAGTGAGTTGAATGCACTCATTGCAAAGAAGTTTCTCAGAATGCTTCTGTCTAGTTTTTAGGTGAAGAGATTTCATGTCCCAGCATAGGCCTCAAAGCGCTCCAAATATCCACTTGAAGATTCTATAAGAAGAGTGTCTCCAAACTGCTCTTTCCAAAGGAAGCTTCAAGTCTGTGAGTTGAATGCACTCATCACAAAGAAGTTTCTGAGAAGGCTTTCGTGTAGTTTTTATATAAAGATATTTCCTTTTCCAACAGAGGCCTCAAAGCGCTCCAAATAAACACATGCAGATTCTACAAAAGGAGTGTTTCAAAACTGTTCTATCAAAGGGAACGTTCAAGTTTGTGAGTTGAATGCACTCATCACACAGAAGTTTCTCAGAATGCTTCTGTCTAGTTTTTAGGTGAGGAGATTTCATTTCCCAGCATAGGCCTCAAAGCGCTCCAAATATCCCCTTGCAGATTGTACGAAAAGAGTGTTTCAAAGCTGCTCTTTCAAAAGCAAAGTTCAAGTCTGTGTGTTGAATGCACTCATCAGAAAGAAGTTTCTGAGAATGCTTCTGTCTAGTTCTTACGTGAAGATATTTCCTTTTCCAGCTTAGGCCCCAAAGTGCTCCAAATAAACACTTGCAAATTCTACAAAAGGTGTGTTTCAAAAGAGTCCTATCAAAAGGAACGTTCAAGTCTGTGAGTTGAATGCACTTATCATACAGAAGTTTCCTGGAATGCTTCTGTCTAGTTTTTATGTGAAGACACTTCCTTTTCCAGCGTAGGCCTCAAAGCGCTCCAAATATCCACTTGCAGATTCTACCAAAAGAGTGTTTCAAAACTGCTCTATCAAAAGAAAACTTCAACACTGTGAGTAGAATGCACTCATCACAAAGAAGTTTCTGAGAATGCTTCTGTCTGGTTCTTATGTGAAGATATTTCCTTTTCCAACATAGGCCTCAGGGTGCTCCGAATAAACACTTGCAGATTCTACAAACGTGATGTTTCAAAACTGTTCTATCCAAAGGAACGTTCAAGTCTGTGAGTTGAATGCACTCATTGCAAAGATGTTTCTCAGAATGCTTCTGTCTAGTTTTTAGTTGAAGAGATTTCATGTCCCAGCATAGGCCTCAAAGCGCTCCAAATATCCACTTGAAGATTCTATAAGAAGAGTGTCTCCAAACTGCTCTTTCCGAAGGAAGCTTCAAGTCTGTGAGTTGAATGCACTCATCACAAAGAAGTTTCTGAGAAGGCTTCCGTCCAGTTTTTATATGAAGATATTTCCTTTTCCAACAGAGGCCTCAATGCGCTCCAAATAAACACATGCAGATTCTACAAAAGGAGTGTTTCAAAACTGTTCTATCAAAGGGAACGTTCAAGTCTGTGAGTTGAATGCACTCATCACACAGAAGTTTCTCAGAATGCTTCTGTCTAGTTTTTAGGTGAGGAGATTTCATTTCCCAGCATAGGCCTCAAAGCGCTCCAAATATCCCCCTGCAGATTCTACGAAAAGAGTGTTTCAAAGCTGCTCTTTCAAAAGCAAACTTCAAGTCTGTGTGTTGAATGCACTCATCAGAAAGAAGTTTCTGAGAATGCTTCTGTCTAGTTCTTACGTGAAGATATTTCCTTTTCCAGCTTAGGCCCCAAAGTGCTCCAAATAAACACTTGCAAATTCTACAAAAGGTGTGTTTCAAAAGAGTCCTATCAAAAGAAACGTTCAAGTCCGTGAGTTGAATGCACTCATCACACAGAAGTTTCCTCGAATGCTTCTGTCTAGTTTTTATGTGAAGACACTTCTTTTTCCAGCATAGGCCTCAAAGCGCTCCAAATATCCACTTGCAGATTCTACCAAAAGAGTGTTTCAAAACTGCTCTATCAAAAGTAAACTTCAACACTGTGAGTAGAATGCACTCATCACAAAGAAGTTTCTGAGAATGCTTCTGTCTGGTTCTTATGTGAAGATATTTCTTTTTCCAACATAGGTCTCAAGGTGCTCCGAATAAACACTTGCAGATTCTACAAAAGGAGTGTTTCAAAACTGCTCTTTTGAGAGGAACGTTCAAGTCTGTGAGTTGAATGCACTCATCACACAGAAGTTTCTGAGAATGCTTCCGTCTAGTTGTTATGTGAAAATATTTCCTTTTCCAGCATAGGCCTCAAAACGCTCCAAATATCCCCTTGCAGATTCTACAAAAAGTGTGTTTCAAAAGTGTTCTATCATAAGGAAGGTTCAACTCCATGAGTTGAATGAAGGCATCGTGAAGAACTTTCTGAGAATGCTTCTGTGTAGTTTTTAGGTGAAGATATTCCATATCCCAGCACAGGCCTCGAAGTCCTCCAAATAACCACTTGCAGATTTTAGCAAAAGAGTGTTTCAAAACTGCTCTTTCTATAGGTAAGTTCAAGTCTGTGAGTTGAATGCACTCAACACAAAGAAGTTTCTGAGAATGCTTCTGTTCAGTTTTTATGTGAAGATATTTCCTTTTCCAGCATAGGCCTCAAACGGCTCCAAATATCCACTTGCAGATTCTACAAAAAGAGTGTTTCCAAACTTCTCTATCAATTGGTAGGTTCAACTCTGTGAGTTGAATGAACTCGTCACGAAGAAGTTTCTGAGAATCCTTCTCTCTAGTTTTCATGTGAAGATATTTCCTTTTCCAACATAGGCCTCAAGGTGCTCCGAATAAACACTTGCAGATTCTACAAACGTGATGTTTCAAAACTGTTCTATCCAAAGGAACGTTCAAGTCTGTGAGTTGAATGCACTCATTGCAAAGAAGTTTCTCAGAATGCTTCTGTCTACTTTTTAGGTGAAGAGATTTCATATCCCAGCATAGGCCTCAAAGCGCTCCAAATATCCACTTGAAGATTCTATAAGAAGAGTGTCTCCAAACTGCTCTTTCCAAAGGAAGCTTCAAGTCTGTGAGTTGAATGCACTCATCACAAAGAAGTTTCTGAGAAGGCTTCCGTCTAGTTTTTATATGAAGATATTTCCTTTTCCAACAGAAGCCTCAAAGCGCTCCAAATAAACACATGCAGATTCGACAAAAGGAGTGTTTCCAAACTGTTCTATCAAAGGGAACGTTCAAGTCTGTGAGTTGAATGCACTCATCACACAGAAGTTTCTCAGAATGCTTCTGTCTAGTTTTTAGGTGAGGAGATTTCATTTCCCAGCATTGGCCTCAAAGCGCTCCAAATATCCCCTTGCAGATTGTACGAAAAGAGTGTTTCAAAGCTGCTCTTTCAAAAGCAAAGTTCAAGTCTGTGTGTTGAATGCACTCATCAGAAAGAAGTTTCTGAGAATGCTTCTGTCTAGTTCTTACGTGAAGATATTTCCTTTTCCAGCTTAGGCCCCAAAGTGCTCCAAATAAACACTTGCAAATTCTACAAAAGTTGTGTTTCAAAAGAGTCCTATCAAAAGGAACGTTCAAGTCTGTGAGTTGAATGCACTTATCATACAGAAGTTTCCTGGAATGCTTCTGTCTAGTTTTTATTTGAAGACACTTCCTTTTCCAGCATAGGCCTCAAAGCGCTCCAAATATCCACTTGCAGATTCTACCAAAAGAGTGTTTCAAAACTGCTCTATCAAAAGCAAACTTCAACACTGTGAGTAGAATGCACTCATCACAAAGAAGTTTCTGAGAATGCTTCTGTCTGGTTCTTATGTGAAGATATTTCCTTTTCCAACATAGGCCTCAAAGCGCTCCAAATAAACACTTACAGATTCTACAAAAGGAGTGTTCCAAACTGCTCTTTTAAGGGGAACGTTCAAGTCTGTGAGTTGAATGCACTCATCACACAGAAGTTTCTGAGAATGCTTCCGTCTAGTTGTTATGTGAAGATATTTCCTTTTCCAGCATAGGCCTCAAAACGCTCCAAATATCCCCTTGCAGATTCTACAAAAAGTGTGTTTCAAAAGTGTTCTATCATAAGGAAGGTTCAACTCCATGAGTTGAATGAAGGCATCGTGAAGAACTTTCTGAGAATGCTTCTCTGTAGTTTTTAGGTGAAGATATTCCATATCCCAGCACAGGCCTCAAAGTGCTCCAAATAACCACTTGCAGAATTTAGCAAAAGAGTGTTTCAAAACTGCTCTTTCTATAGGTAAGTTCAAGTCTGTGAGTTGAATGCACTCAACACAAAGAAGTTTCTGAGAATGCTTCTGTTCAGTTTTTATGTGAAGATATTTTCTTTTCCAGCATAGGCCACAAACGGCTCCAAATATCCACTTGCAGATTCTACAAAAAGAGTGTTTCCAAACTTCTCTATCAACTGGTAGGTTCAACTCTGTGAGTTGAATGAATTCATCACGAAGAAGTTTCTGAGAATCCTTCTCTCTAGTTTTCATGTGAAGATATTTCCTTTTCCAACATGGGCCTCAAGGTGCTCCGAATAAACACTTGCAGATTCTACAAACGTAATGTTTCAAAACTGTTCTATCCAAAGGATCCTTCAAGTCTGTGAGTTGAATGAACTCATTGCAAAGAAGTTTCTCAGAATGCTTCTGTCTTGTTTTTAGGTGAAGAAATTTCATGTCCCAGCGAAGGCCTCAAAGCGCTCCAAATATCCACTTGAAGATTCTATAAGAAGAGTGTCTCCAAACTGCTCTTTCCAAAGGAAGCTTCAAATCTGTGAGTTGAATGCACTCATCACAAAGAAGTTTCTGAGAAGGCTTCCGTCTAGTTTTTATATGAAGATATTTCCTTTTCCAACAGAGGCCTCAAAGTGCTCCTAATAAACTCATGCAGATTCTACAAAAGGAATGTTTCAAAACTGTTCTATCAAAGGGAACGTTCAAGTCTGTGAGTTGAATGCACTCATCACACAGAAGTTTCTCAGAATGCTTCTGTCTAGTTTTTAGGTGAGGAGATTTCATTTCCCAGCATAGGCCTCAAAGCGCTCCAAATATCCCCTTGCAGATTGTACGAAAAGAGTATTTCAAAGCTGCCCTTTCAAAAGCAACGTTCAAGTCTGTGTGTTGAATGCACTCATCAGAAAGAAGTTTCTGAGAATGCTTCTGTCTAGTTCTTACGTGAAGATATATCCTTTTCCAGCTTAGGCCCCAAAGTGTTCCAAATAAACACTTGCAAATTCTACAAAAGGTGTTTTTCAAAAGAGTCCTATCAAAAGGAACGTTCAAGTCTGTGAGTTGAATGCACTTATCATACAGAGGTTTCCTGGAATGCTTCTGTCTAGTTTTTATGTGAAGACACTTCCTTTTCCAGCATAGGCCTCAAAGCGCTCCAAATATCCACTTGCAGATTCTACAAAAAGAGTGTTTCAAAACTGCTCTATCAAAAGCAAACTTCAACACTGTGAGTAGAATGCACTCATCACAAAGAAGTTTCTGAGAATGCTTCTGTCTGGTTCTTATGTGAAGATATTTCCTTTTCCAACATAGGCCTCAATGCGCTCCAAATAAACACTTGCAGATTCTACAAAAGGAGTGTTTCAAAACTGTTCTATCCAAAGGAACGTTCAAGTCTGTGATTTGAATGAACTCATTGCAAAGAAGTTTCTCAGAATGCTTCTGTCTTGTTTTTAGGTGAAGAAATTTCATGTCCCAGCGTAGGCCTCAAAGCGCTCCAAATATCCACTTGAAGATTCTATAAGAAGAGTGTCTCCAAACTGCTCTTTCCAAAGGAAGCTTCAAGTCTGTGAGTTGAATGCACTCATCACAAAGAAGTTTCTGAGAAGGCTTCCGTCTAGTTTTTATATGAAGTTATTTCCTTTTCCAACAGAGGCCCCAAAGCGCTCCAAATAAACACATGCAGATTCTACAAAAGGAGTGTTTCAAAACTGTTCTATCAAAGGGAACGTTCAAGTCTGTGAGTTGAATGCACTCATCACACAGAAGTTTCTCAGAATGCTTCTGTCTAGTTTTTAGGTGAGGAGATTTCATTTCCCAGCATAGGCCTCAAAGCGCTCCAAATATCCCCTTGCAGATTGTACGAAAAGAGTGTTTCAAAGCTGCCCTTTCAAAAGCAACGTTCAAGTCTGTGTGTTGAATGCACTCATCAGAAAGAAGTTTCTGAGAATGCTTCTGTCTAGTTCTTACGTGAAGATATTTCCTTTTCCAGTTTAGGCCCCAAAGTGCTCCAAATAAACACTTGCAAATTCTACAAAAGGTGTGTTTCAAAAGAGTCCTATCAAAAGGAACGTTCAAGTCTTTGAGTTGAATGCACTTATCATACAGAGGTTTCCTGGAATGCTTCTGTCTAGTTTTTATGTGAAGACACTTCCTTTTCCAGCATAGGCCTCAAAGCGCTCCAAATATCCACTTGCAGATTCTACCAAAAGAGTGTTTCAAAACTGCTCTATCAAAAGCAAACTTCAACACTGTGAGTAGAATGAACTCATCACGAAGAAGTTTCTGAGAATGCTTCTGTCTCGTTCTTATGTGAAGATATTTCCTTTTCCAACATAGGCCTCAAAGCGCTCCAAATAAACACTTGCAGATTCTACAAAAGGAGTGTTTCAAAACTGCTCTTTAGAGAGGAACGGTCAAGTCTGTGAGTTGAATGCACTCATCACACAGAAGTTTCTGAGAATGCTTCCGTCTAGTTGTTATGTGAAGATATTTCCTTTTCCAGCATAGGCCTCAAAATGCTCCAAATATCCCCTTGCAGATTCTACAAAAAGAGTGTTTCGAAAGTGTTCTATCATGAGGAAGGTTCAACTCCGTGAGTTGAATGAAGGCATCGTGAAGAACTTTCTGAGAATGCTTCTCTGTAGTTTTTAGGTGAAGATATTCCATATCCCAGCACAGGCCTCGAAGTGCTCCAAATAACCACTTGCAGATTTTAGCAAAAGAGTGTTTCAAAACTGCTCTTTCTATAGGTAAGTTCAAGTCTGTGAGTTGAATGCACTCAACACAAAGAAGTTTCTGAGAATGATTCTGTTCAGTTTTTATGTGAAGATGTTTCCTTTTCCAGCATAGGCCTCAAACGGCTCCAAATATCCACTTGCAGATTCTACAAAAAGAGTGTTTCCAAACTTCTCTATCAATTGGTAGGTTCAACTCTGTGAGTTGAATGAACTCATCACGAAGAAGTTTCTGAGAATCCTTCTCTCTAGTTTTCATGTGAAGATATTTCCTTTTCCAACATAGGCCTCAAGGTGCTCCGAATAAACACTTGCAGATTCTACAAACGTGATGTTTCAAAACTGTTCTATCCAAAGAACGTTCAAGTCTGTGAGTTGAATGCACTCATTGCAAAGAAGTTTCTCAGAATGCTTCTGTCTTGTTTTTAGGTGAAGAGATTTCATGTCCCAGCATAGGCCTCAAAGCGCTCCAAATATCCACTTAAAGATTCTATAAGAAGAGTGTCTCCAAACTGCTCTTTCCAAAGGAAGCTTCAAGTCTGTGAGTTGAATGCACTCATCACAAAGAAGTTTCTGAGAAGGCTTCCGTCTAGTTTTTATATGAAGATATTTCCTTTACCAACAGAGGCCTCAAAGCGCTCGAAATAAACACATGCAGATTCTACAAAAGGAGTGTTTCAAAACTGTTCTATCAAAGGGAAGGTTCAACACCGTGAGTTGAATGCACTCATCACACAGAAGTTTCTCAGAATGCTTCTGTCTAGTTTTTAGGTGAGGAGATTTCATTTCCCAGCATAGGCCTCAAAGCGCTCCAAATATCCCCTTGCAGATTGTACGAAAAGAGTGTTTCAAAGCTGCTCTTTCAAAAGCAAAGTTCAAGTCTGTGTGTTGAATGCACTCATCAGAAAGAAGTTTCTGAGAATGCTTCTGTCTAGTTCTTACGTGAAGATATTTCCTTTTCCAGCTTAGGCCCCAAAGCCCTCCAAATAAACACTTGCAAATTCTACAAAAGGAGTGTTTCAAAAGAGTCCTATCAAAAGGAACGTTCAAGTCTGTGAGTTGAATGCACTTATCATACAGAGGTTTCCTGGAATGCTTCTGTCTAGTTTTTATGTGAAGACACTTCCTTTTCCAGCATAGGCCTCAAAGCGCTCCAAATATCCACTTGCAGATTCTACCAAAAGAGTGTTTCAAAACTGCTCTATCAAAAGCAAACTTCAACACTGTGAGTAGAATGCACTCATCACAAAGAAGTTTCTGAGAATGCTTCTGTCTGGTTCTTATGTGAAGATATTTCCTTTTCCAACATAGGCCTCAAAGCGCTCCAAATAAACACTTGCAGATTCTACAAAAGGAGTGTTTCAAAACTGCTCTTTTGAGAGGAACGTTCAAGTCTGTGAGTTGAATGCACTCATCACACAGAAGTTTCTGAGAATGCTTCCGTCTAGTTGTTATGTGAAGATATTTCCTTTTCCAGCATAGGCCTCAAAACGCTCCAAATATCCGCTTGCAGATTCTACAAAAAGAGTGTTTCAAAAGTGTTCTATCATAAGGATGGTTCAACTCCGTGAGTTGAATGAAGGCATCGTGAAGAACTTTCTGAGAATGCTTCTCTGTAGTTTTTAGGTGAAGATATTCCATATCCCAGCACAGGCCTCGAAGTGCTCCAAATAACCACTGGCAGATTTCAGCAAAAGAGTGTTTCAAAACTGCTCTTTCTATAGGTAAGTTCAAGTCTGTGAGTTGAATGCACTCAACACAAAGAAGTTTCTGAGAATGTTTCTGTTCAGTTTTTATGTGAAGATATTTTCTTTTACAGCACAGGCCTCAAACGGCTCCAAATATCCACTTGCAGATTCTACAAAAAGAGTGTTTCCAAACTTCTCTATCAATTGGTAGGTTCAACTCTGTTAGTTGAATGAACTCATCATTAAAAAGTTTCTGAGAATCCTTCTCTCTAGTTTTCATGTGAAGTTATTTCCTTTTCCAACATGGGCCTCAAGGTGCTCCGAATAAACTGTTGCAGATTCTACAAACGTAATGTTTCAAAACTGTTCTATCCAAATTAACGTTCAAGTCTGTGAGTTGAATGCACTCATTGCAAAGAAGTTTCTCAGAATGCTTCTGTCTAGTTTTTAGGTGAAGAGATTTCATGTCCCAGCATAGGCCTGAAAGCGCTACAAATATCCACTTGAAGATTCTATAAGAAGAGTGTCTCCAAACTGCTCTTTCCAAAGGAAGCTTCAAGTCTGTGAGTTGAATGCACTCATCACAAGGAAGTTTCTGAGAAGGCTTCCGTCTAGTTTTTATATGAAGATATTTCCTTTTCCAACATAGGCCTCAAAGCGCTCCAAATAAACACATGCAGATTCTACAAAAGGAGTGTTTCAAAACTGTTCTATCAAAGGGAACGTTCAAGTCTGTGAGTTGAATGCACTCATCACACAGAAGTTTCTCAGAATGCTTCTGTCTAGATTTAGGTGAAGAGATTTCATTTCCCAGCATAGGCCTCAAAGCGCTCCAAATATCCCCTTGCAGATTGTACGAAAAGAGTGTTTCAAAGCTGCTCTTTCATAAGCAAGGTTCAAGTCTGTGTGTTGAACGCACTCATCAGAAAGAAGTTTCTGAGAATGCTTCTGTCTAGTTCTTACGTGAAGATATTTCCTTTTCCATCTAAGGCCCCAAAGTGATCCAAATAAACACTTGCAAATTCTACAAAAGGTGTGTTTCAAAAGAGTCCTATCAAAAGGAACGTTCAAGTCTGTGAGTTGAATGCACTTATCATACAGAAGTTTCCTGGAATGCTTCTCTCTAGTTTTTATGTGAAGACACTTCCTTTTCCAGCATAGGCCTCAAAGCGCTCCAAATATCCACTTACAGATTCTACCAAAAGAGTGTTTCAAAACTGCTCTATCAAAAGCAAACTTCAACTCTGTGAGTTGCATGCACTCATCACAAAGAAGTTTCTGAGAATGCTTCTGTCTGGTTCCTATGTGAAGATATTTCCTTTTCCAACATAGGCCTCAAGGTGCTCCGAATAAACACTTGCAGATTCTACAAACGTGATGTTTCAAAACTGTTCTATCCAAAGGAACGTTCAAGTCAGTGAGTTGAATGCACTCATTGCAAAGAAGTTTCTCAGAATGCTTCTGTCTAGTTTTTAGGTGAAGAGATTTCATGTCCCAGCATAGGCCTCAAAGCGCTCCAAATATCCACTTGAAGATTCTATAAGAAGAGTGTCTCCAAACTGCTCTTTCCAAAGGAAGCTTCAAGTCTGTGAGTTGAATGCACTCATCACAAAGAAGTTTCTGAGAATCCTTCTCTCTAGTTTTTATGTGAAGATATTTCCTTTTCCAACATAGGCCTCAAGGTGCTCCGAATAAACCCTTGCAGATTCTACAAACGTAATGTTTCAAAACTGTTCTATCAAAAGAAACGTTCAAGTCCGTGAGTTGAATGCACTCATCACACAGAAGTTTCTGAGAATGCTTCTGTCTAGTTTTTAGGTGAAGATATTTCCTTTTCCAGCATAGGCCTCAAAACGCTCCAAATATCCTCTTGCAGATTCTACAAAAAGAGTGTTTCCAAACTGTTCTATCAAAAGGAAGGTTCAACTCTGTGAGTTGAATGAATGCATCGTGAAGAACTTTCTGAGAATGCTTCTCTGTAGTTTTTAGGTGAAGATATTCCACATCCCAGCACAGGCCTCGAAGTGCTCCAAATAACCACTTGCAGATTTTACCAAAAGAGTGTTTCAAAACTGCTCTTTCTACAGGTAAGTTCAAGTCTGTGAGTTGAATGAACTCAACACAAAGAAGTTTCTGAGAATGCTTCTGTTCAGTTTTTATGTGAAGATATTTCCTTTTCCAGCATAGGCCTCAAACGGCTCCAAATATCCACTTGCAGATTCTACAAAAAGAGTGTTTCCAAACTTCTCTATCAATTGGTAGGTTCAACTCTGTGAGGTGAATGAACTCATCACAAAGAAGTTTCTGAGAATCCTTCTCTCTAGTTTTTATGTGAAGATATTTCCTTTTCCAGCATAGGCCTCAAGGTGCTCCGAATAAACACTTGCAGATTCTACAAACGTAATGTTTCAAAACTGTTCTATCAAAAGAAACGTTCAAGTCCGTGAGTTGAATGCACTCATCACACAGAAGTTTCTGAGAATGCTTCTGTCTAGTTTTTAGGTGAAGATATTTCCTTTTCCAGCATAGGCCTCAAAACGCTCCAAATATCCTCTTGCATATTCTACAAAAAGAGTGTTTCCAAACTGTTCTATCAAAAGGAAGGTTCAACTCTGTGAGTTGAATGAATGCATCGTGAAGAACTTTCTGAGAATGCTTCTCTGTAGTTTTTAGGTGAAGATATTCCATATCCCAGCACAGGCCTCGAAGTGCTCCAAATAACCACTTGCAGATTTTACCAAAAGAGTGTTTCAAAACTGCTCTTTCTACAGGTAAGTTCAAGTCTGTGAGTTGAATGCACTCAACACGAAGAAGTTTCTGAGAATGCTTCCGTTCAGTTTTTATGTGAAGATATTTCCTTTCCCAGCATAGGCCTCAAACGGCTCCAAATATCCACTTGCAGATTCTACAAAAAGAGTGTTTCCAAACTTCTCTATCAATTGGTAGGTTCAACTCTGTGAGGTGAATGAACTCATCACAAAGAAGTTTCTGAGAATCCTTCTCTCTAGTTTTTATGTGAAGATATTTCCTTTTCCAACATAGGCCTCAAGGTGCTCCGAATAAACACTTGCAGATTCTACAAACGTAATGTTTCAAAACTCTTCTATCAAAAGAAACGTTCAAGTCCGTGAGTTGAATGCACTCATCACACAGAAGTTTCTGAGAATGCTTCTGTCTAGTTTTTAGGTGAAGATATTTCCTTTTCCAGCATAGTTCTCAAAACGCTCCAAATATCCTCTTGCAGATTCTACAAAAAGAGTGTTTCCAAACTGTTCTATCAAAAGGAAGGTTCAACTCTGTGAGTTGAATGAATGCATCGTGAAGAACTTTCTGAGAATGCTTCTCTGTAGTTTTTAGGTGAAGATATTCCATATCCCAGCACAGGCCTCGAAGTGCTCCAAATAACCACTTGCAGATTTTACCAAAAGAGTGTTTCAAAACTGCTCTTTCTACAGGTAAGTTCAAGTCTGTGAGTTGAATGCACTCAACACAAAGAAGTTTCTGAGAATGCTTCTGTTCAGTTTTTATGTGAAGATATTTCCTTTTCCAGCATAGGCCTCAAACGGCTCCAAATATCCACTTGCAGATTCTACAAAAAGAGTGTTTCCAAACTTCTCTCTCAATTGGTAGGTTCAACTCTGTGAGTTGAATGAACTCATCACAAAGAAGTTTCTGAGAATCCTTCTCTCTAGTTTTTATGTGAAGATACTTCCTTTTCCAACATAGGCCTCAAGGTGCTCCGAATAAACACTTGCAGATTCTACAAACGTAATGTTTCAAAACTGTTCTATCAAAAGAAACGTTCAAGTCCGTGAGTTGAATGCACTCATCACACAGAAGTTTCTGAGAATGCTTCTGTCTAGTTTTTAGGTGAAGATATTTCCTTTTCCAGCATAGGCCTCAAAACGCTCCAAATATCCTCTTGCAGATTCTACAAAAAGAGTGTTTCCAAACTGTTCTATCAAAAGGAAGGTTCAACTCTGTGAGTTGAATGAATGCATCGTGAAGAACTTTCTGAGAATGCTTCTCTGTAGTTTTTAGGTGAAGATATTCCATATCCCAGCACAGGCCTCGAAGTGCTCCAAATAACCACTTGCAGATTTTACCAAAAGAGTGTTTCAAAACTGCTCTTTCTACAGGTACGTTCAAGTCTGTGAGTTGAATGCACTCAACCCAAAGAAGTTTCTGAGAATGCTTCTGTTCAGTTTTTATGTGAAGATATTTCCATTTCCAGCATAGGCCTCAAACGGCTCCAAATATCCACTTGCAGATTCTACAAAAAGAGTGTTTCCAAACTTCTCTATCAATTGGTAGGTTCAACTCTGTGAGTTGAATGAACTCATCACAAAGAAGTTTCTGAGAATCCTTCTCTCTAGTTTTTATGTGAAGATATTTCCTTTTCCAGCATAGGCCTCAAGGTGCTCCGAATAAACACTTGCAGATACTACAAACGTAATGTTTCAAAACTGTTCTATCAAAAGAAACGTTCAAGTCCGTGAGTTGAATGCACTCATCACACAGAAGTTTCTGAGAATGCTTCTGTCTAGTTTTTAGGTGAAGATATTTCCTTTTCCAGCATAGGCCTCAAACGGCTCCAAATATCCACTTGCAGATTCTACAAAAAGAGTGTTTCCAAACTTCTCTCTCAATTGGTAGGTTCAACTCTGTGAGTTGAATGAACTCATCACAAAGAAGTTTCTGAGAATCCTTCTCTCTAGTTTTTATGTGAAGATACTTCCTTTTCCAACATAGGCCTCAAGGTGCTCCGAATAAACACTTGCAGATTCTACAAACGTAATGTTTCAAAACTGTTCTATCAAAAGAAACGTTCAAGTCCGTGAGTTGAATGCACTCATCACACAGAAGTTTCTGAGAATGCTTCTGTCTAGTTTTTAGGTGAAGATATTTCCTTTTCCAGCATAGGCCTCAAAACGCTCCAAATATCCTCTTGCAGATTCTACAAAAAGAGTGTTTCCAAACTGTTCTATCAAAAGGAAGGTTCAACTCTGTGAGTTGAATGAATGCATCGTGAAGAACTTTCTGAGAATGCTTCTCTGTAGTTTTTAGGTGAAGATATTCCATATCCCAGCACAGGCCTCGAAGTGCTCCAAATAACCACTTGCAGATTTTACCAAAAGAGTGTTTCAAAACTGCTCTTTCTACAGGTACGTTCAAGTCTGTGAGTTGAATGCACTCAACCCAAAGAAGTTTCTGAGAATGCTTCTGTTCAGTTTTTATGTGAAGATATTTCCATTTCCAGCATAGGCCTCAAACGGCTCCAAATATCCACTTGCAGATTCTACAAAAAGAGTGTTTCCAAACTTCTCTATCAATTGGTAGGTTCAACTCTGTGAGTTGAATGAACTCATCACAAAGAAGTTTCTGAGAATCCTTCTCTCTAGTTTTTATGTGAAGATATTTCCTTTTCCAGCATAGGCCTCAAGGTGCTCCGAATAAACACTTGCAGATACTACAAACGTAATGTTTCAAAACTGTTCTATCAAAAGAAACGTTCAAGTCCGTGAGTTGAATGCACTCATCACACAGAAGTTTCTGAGAATGCTTCTGTCTAGTTTTTAGGTGAAGATATTTCCTTTTCCAGCATAGGCCTCAAAACGCTCCAAATATCCTCTTGCAGATTCTACAAAAAGAGTGTTTCCAAACTGTTCTATCAAAAGGAAGGTTCAACTCTGTGAGTTGAATGAATGCATCGTGAAGAACTTTCTGAGAATGCTTCTCTGTAGTTTTTAGGTGAAGATATTCCATATCCCAGCACAGGCCTCGAAGTGCTCCAAATAACCACTTGCAGATTTTACCAAAAGAGTGTTTCAAAACTGCTCTTTCTACAGGTAAGTTCAAGTCTGTGAGTTGAATGCACTCAACACGAAGAAGTTTCTGAGAATGCTTCTGTTCAGTTTTTATGTGAAGATATTTCCTTTTCCAGCATAGGCCTCAAACGGCTCCAAATATCCACTTGCAGATTCTACAAAAAGAGTGTTTCCAAATTTCTCTATCAATTGGTAGGTTCAACTCTGTGAGTTGAATGAACTCATCACAAAGAAGTTTCTGAGAATCCTTCTCTCTAGTTTTTATGTGAAGATATTTCCTTTTCCAGCATAGGCCTCAAGGTGCTCCGAATAAACACTTGCAGATTCTACAAACGTAATGTTTCAAAACTGTTCTATCAAAAGAAACGTTCAAGTCCGTGAGTTGAATGCACTCATCACACAGAAGTTTCTGAGAATGCTTCTGTCTAGTTTTTAGGTGAAGATATTTCCTTTTCCAGCATAGGCCTCAAAACCCTCCAAATATCCTCTTGCAGATTCTACAAAAAGAGTGTTTCCAAACTGTTCTATCAAAAGGAAGGTTCAACTCTGTGAGTTGAATGAATGCATCGTGAAGAACTTTCTGAGAATGCTTCTCTGTAGTTTTTAGGTGAAGATATTCCATATCCCAGCACAGGCCTCGAAGTGCTCCAAATAAACACTTGCAGAGTTTACCAAAAGAGTGTTTCAAAACTGCTCTTTCTACAGGTAAGTTCAAGTCTGTGAGTTGAATGCACTCAACACAAAGAAGTTTCTGAGAATGCTTCTGTTCAGTTTTTATGTGAAGATATTTCCTTTTCCAGCATAGGCCTCAAACGGCTCCAGATATCCACTTGCAGATTCTACAAAAAGAGTGTTTCCAAACTTCTCTATCAATTGGTAGGTTCAACTCTGTGAGGTGAATGAACTCATCACAAAGAAGTTTCTGAGAATCCTTCTCTCTAGTTTTTATGTGAAGATATTTCCTTTTCCAACATAGGCCTCAAGGTGCTCCGAATAAACACTTGCAGATTCTACAAACGTAATGTTTCAAAACTCTTCTATCAAAAGAAACGTTCAAGTCCGTGAGTTGAATGCACTCATCACACAGAAGTTTCTGAGAATGCTTCTGTCTAGTTTTTAGGTGAAGATATTTCCTTTTCCAGCATAGTTCTCAAAACGCTCCAAATATCCTCTTGCAGATTCTACAAAGAGAGTGTTTCCAAACTGTTCTATCAAAAGGAAGGTTCAACTCTGTGAGTTGAATGAATGCATCGTGAAGAACTTTCTGAGAATGCTTCTCTGTAGTTTTTAGGTGAAGATATTCCATATCCCAGCACAGGCCTCGAAGTGCTCCAAATAACCACTTGCAGATTTTACCAAAAGAGTGTTTCAAAACTGCTCTTTCTACAGGTAAGTTCAAGTCTGTGAGTTGAATGCACTCAACACAAAGAAGTTTCTGAGAATGCTTCTGTTCAGTTTTTATGTGAAGATATTTCCTTTTCCAGCATAGGCCTCAAACGGCTCCAAATATCCACTTGCAGATTCTACAAAAAGAGTGTTTCCAAACTTCTATATCAATTGGTAGGTTCAACTCTGTGAGTTGAATGAACTCATCACAAAGAAGTTTCTGAGAATCCTTCTCTCTAGTTTTTATGTGAAGATATTTCCTTTTCCAGCATAGGCCTCAAGGTGCTCCGAATAAACACTTGCAGATTCTACAAACGTAATGTTTCAAAACTGTTCTATCAAAAGAAACGTTCAAGTCCGTGAGTTGAATGCACTCATCACACAGAAGTTTCTGAGAATGCTTCTGTCTAGTTTTTAGGTGAAGATATTTCCTTTTCCAGCATAGGCCTCAAAACGCTCCAAAGATCCTCTTGCAGATTCTACAAAAAGAGTGTTTCCAAACTGTTCTATCAAAAGGAAGGTTCAACTCTGTGAGTTGAATGAATGCATCGTGAAGTACTTTCTGAGAATGCTTCTCTGTAGTTTTTAGGTGAAGATATTCCATATCCCAGCACAGGCCTCGAAGTTCTCCAAATAACCACTTGCAGATTTTACCAAAAGAGTGTTTCAAAACTGCTCTTTCTACAGGTAAGTTCAAGTCTGTGAGTTGAATGCACTCAACACAAAGAAGTTTCTGAGAATGCTTCTGTTCAGTTTTTATGTGAAGATATTTCCTTTTCCAGCATAGGCCTCAAACGGCTCCAAATATCCACTTGCAGATTCTACAGAAAGAGTGTTTCCAAACTTCTCTATCAATTGGTAGGTTCAACTCTGTGAGTTGAATGAACTCATCACAAAGAAGTTTCTGAGAATCCTTCTCTCTAGTTTTTATGTGAAGATATTTCCTTTTCCATCATAGGCCTGAGGGTGCTCCGAATAAACACTTGCAGATTCTACAAACGTAATGTTTCAAAACTGTTCTATCAAAAGAAACGTTCAAGTCCGTGAGTTGAATGCACTCATCACACAGAAGTTTCTGAGAATGCTTCTGTCTAGTTTTTAGGTGAAGATATTTCCTTTTCCAGCATAGGCCTCAAAACGCTCCAAATATCCTCTTGCAGATTCTACAAAAAGAGTGTTTCCAAACTGTTCTATCAAAAGGAAGGTTCAACTCTGTGAGTTGAATGAATGCATCGTGAAGAACTTTCTGAGAATGCTTCTCTGTAGTTTTTAGGGGAAGATATTCCATATCCCAGCACAGGCCTCGAAGTGCTCCAAATAACCACTTGCAGATTTTACCAAAAGAGTGTTTCAAAACTGCTCTTTCTACAGGTAAGTTCAAGTCTGTGAGTTGAATGCACTCAACACAAAGAAGTTTCTGAGAATGCTTCTGTTCAGTTTTTATGTGAAGATATTTCCATTTCCAGCATAGGCCTCAAACGGCTCCAAATATCCACTTGCAGATTCTACAAAAAGAGTGTTTCCAAACTTCTCTATCAATTGGTAGGTTCAACTCTGTGAGCTGAATGAACTCATCACAAAGAAGTTTCTGAGAATCCTTCTCTCTAGTTTTTATGTGAAGATATTTCGTTTTCCAACATAGGCCTCAGGGTGCTCCGAATAAACACTTGCAGATTCTACAAACGTAATGTTTCAAAACTGTTCTATCAAAAGAAACGTTCAAGTCCGTGAGTTGAATGCACTCATCACACAGAAGTTTCTGAGAATGCTTCTGTCTAGTTTTTAGGTGAAGATATTTCCTTTTCCAGCATAGGCCTCAAAACACTCCAAATATCCTCTTGCAGATTCTACAAAAAGAGTGTTTCCAAACTGTTCTATCAAAAGGAAGGTTCAACTCTGTGAGTTGAATGAATGCATCGTGAAGAACTTTCTGAGAATGCTTCTCTGTAGTTTTTAGGTGAAGATATTCCATATCCCAGCACAGGCCTCGAAGTGCTCCAAATAACCACTTGCAGATATTACCAAAAGAGTGTTTCAAAACTGCTCTTTCTACAGGTAAGTTCAAGTCTGTGAGTTGAATGCACTCCACACAAAGAAGTTTCTGAGAATACTTCTGTTCAGTTTTTATGTGAAGATATTTCCTTTTCCAGCATAGGCCTCAAACGGCTCCAAATATCCACTTGCAGATTCTACAAAAAGAGTGTTTCCAAACTTCTCTATCAATTGGTAGGTTCAACTCTGTGAGTTGAATGAACTCATCACAAAGAAGTTTCTGAGAATCCTTCTCTCTAGTTTTTATGTGAAGATAATTCCTTTTCCAGCATAGGCATCAAGGTGCTCCGAATAAACACTTGCAGATTCTACAAACGTAATGTTTCAAAACTGTTCTATCAAAAGAAACGTTCAAGTCCGTGAGTGGAATGCACTCATCACACAGAAGTTTCTGAGAATGCTTCTGTCTTGTTTTTAGGTGAAGATATTTCCTTTTCTAGCATAGGCCTCAAAACGCTCCAAATATCCTCTTGCAGATTCTACAAAAAGAGTGTTTCCAAACTGTTATATCAAAAGGAAGGTTCAACTCTGTGAGTTGAATGAATGCATCGTGAAGAACTTTCTGAGAATGCTTCTCTGTAGTTTTTAGGTGAAGATATTCCATATCCCAGCCCAGGCCTCGAAGTGCTCCAAATAACCACTTGCAGATATTACCAAAAGAGTGTTTCAAAACTGCTCTTTCTACAGGTAAGTTCAAGTCTGTGAGTTGAATGCACTCCACACAAAGAAGTTTCTGAGAATACTTCTGTTCAGTTTTTATGTGAAGATATTTCCTTTTCCAGCATAGGCCTCAAACGGCTCCAAATATCCACTTGCAGATTCTACAAAAAGAGTGTTTCCAAACTTCTCTATCAATTGGTAGGTTCAACTCCGTGAGTTGAATGAACTCATCACAAAGAAGTTTCTGAGAATCCTTCTCTCTAGTTTTTATGTGAAGATAATTCCTTTTCCAGCATAGGCATCAAAGTGCTCCGAATAAACACTTGCAGATTCCACAAACGTAATGTTTCAAAACTGTTCTATCAAAAGAAACGTTCAAGTCCGTGAGTGGAATGCACTCATCACACAGAAGTTTCTGAGAATGCTTCTGTCTTGTTTTTAGGTGAAGATATTTCCTTTTCTAGCATAGGCCTCAAAACGCTCCAAATATCCTCTTGCAGATTCTACAAAAAGAGTGTTTCCAAACTGTTCTATCAAAAGGAAGGTTCAACTCTGTGAGTTGAATGAATGCATCGTTGAGAACTTTCTGAGAATGCTTCTCTGTAGTTTTTAGGTGAAGATATTCCATATCCCAGCACAGGCCTCGAAGTGCTCCAAATAACCACTTGCAGATTTTACCAAAAGAGTGTTTCAAAACTGCTCTTTCTACAGGTAAGTTCAAGTCTGTGAGTTGAATGCACTCAACACAAAGAAGTTTCTGAGAATGCTTCTGTTCAGTTTTTATGTGAAGAGATTTCCTTTTCCAGCATAGGCCTCAAACGGCTCCAAATATCCACTTGCAGATTCTACAAAAAGAGTGTTTCCAAACTTCTCTATCAATTGGTAAGTTCAACTCTGTGAGTTGAATGAACTCATCACAAAGAAGTTTCTGAGAATCCTTCTCTCTACTTTTTATGTGAAGATATTTCCTTTTCCAGCATAGGCCTCAAGGTGCTCCGAATAAACACTTGCAGATTCTACAAACGTAATGTTTCAAAACTGTTCTATCAAAAGAAACGTTCAAGTCCGTGAGTTGAATGCACTCATCACACAGAAGTTTCTGAGAATGCTTCTGTCTAGTTTTTAGGTGAAGATATTTCCTTTTCCAGCATAGGCCTCAAAACGCTCCAAATATCCTCTTGCAGATTCTACAAAAAGAGTGTTTCCAAACTGTTCTATCAACAGGAAGGTTCAACTCTGTGAGTTGAATGAATTGATCGTGAAGAACTTTCTGTGAATGCTTCTCTGTAGTTTTTAGGTGAAGATATTCCATATCCCAGAACAGGCCTTGAAGTGCTCCAAATAACCACTTGCAGATTTTACCAAAAGAGTGTTTCAAAACTGCTCTTTCTACAGGTAAGTTCAAGTCTGTGAGTTGAATGCACTCAACACAAAGAAGTTTCTGAGAATGCTTCTGTTCAGTTTTTATGTGAAGATATTTCCTTTTCCAGCATAGGCCTCAAACGGCTCCAAATATCCACTTGCAGATTCTACAAAAAGAGTGTTTCCAAACTTCTCTATCAATTGGTAGGTTCAACTCTGTGAGTTGAATGAACTCATCACAAAGAAGTTTCTGAGAATCCTTCTCTCTAGTTTTTATGTGAAGATAATTCCTTTTCCAGCATAGGCATCAAGGTGCTCCGAATAAACACTTGCAGATTCCACAAACGTAATGTTTCAAAACTGTTCTATCAAAAGAAACGTTCAAGTCCGTGAGTGGAATGCACTCATCACACAGAAGTTTCTGAGAATGCTTCTGTCTTGTTTTTAGGTGAAGATATTTCCTTTTCCAGCATAGGCCTCAAAACGCTCCAAATATCCTCTTGCAGATTCTACAAAAAGAGTGTTTCCAAACTGTTCTATCAAAAGGAAGGTTCAACTCTGTGAGTTGAATGAATGCATCGTTGAGAACTTTCTGAGAATGCTTCTCTGTAGTTTTTAGGTGAAGATATTCCATATCCCAGCACAGGCCTCGAAGTGCTCCAAATAACCACTTGCAGATTTTACCAAAAGAGTGTTTCAAAACTGCTCTTTCTACAGGTAAGTTCAAGTCTGTGAGTTGAATGCACTCAACACAAAGAAGTTTCTGAGAATGCTTCTGTTCAGTTTTTATGTGAAGAGATTTCCTTTTCCAGCATAGGCCTCAAACGGCTCCAAATATCCACTTGCAGATTCTACAAAAAGAGTGTTTCCAAACTTCTCTATCAATTGGTAAGTTCAACTCTGTGAGTTGAATGAACTCATCACAAAGAAGTTTCTGAGAATCCTTCTCTCTACTTTTTATGTGAAGATATTTCCTTTTCCAGCATAGGCCTCAAGGTGCTCCGAATAAACACTTGCAGATTCTACAAACGTAATGTTTCAAAACTGTTCTATCAAAAGAAACGTTCAAGTCCGTGAGTTGAATGCACTCATCACACAGAAGTTTCTGAGAATGCTTCTGTCTAGTTTTTAGGTGAAGATATTTCCTTTTCCAGCATAGGCCTCAAAACGCTCCAAATATCCTCTTGCAGATTCTACAAAAAGAGTGTTTCCAAACTGTTCTATCAACAGGAAGGTTCAACTCTGTGAGTTGAATGAATTGATCGTGAAGAACTTTCTGTGAATGCTTCTCTGTAGTTTTTAGGTGAAGATATTCCATATCCCAGCACAGGCCTCGAAGTGCTCCAAATAACCACTTGCAGATTTTACCAAAAGAGTGTTTCAAAACTGCTCTTTCTATAGGTAAGTTCAAGTCTGTGAGTTGAATGCACTCAACACAAAGAAGTTTCTGAGAATGCTTCTGTTCAGTTTTTATGTGAAGATATTTCGTTTTCCAGCATAGGCCTCAAACGGCTGCAAATATCCACTTGCAGATTCTACAAAAAGAGTGTTTCCAAACTTCTCTATCAATTGGTAGGTTCAACTCTGTGAGTTGAATGAACTCATCACGAAGAAGTTTCTGAGAATCCTTCTCTCTAGTTTTTATGTGAAGATATTTCCTTTTCCAACATAGGCCTCAAGGTGCTCAGAATAAACACTTGCAGATTCTACAAACGTAATGTTTCAAAACTGTTCTATCAAAAGAAACGTTCAAGTCCGTGAGTTGAATGCACTCATCACACAGAAGTTTCTGAGAATGCTTCTGTCTAGTTTTTAGGTGAAGATATTTCCTTTTCCAGCATAGGCCTCACAACCCTCCAAATATCCTCTTGCAGATTCTACAAAAAGAGTGTTTCCAAACTGTTCTATCAAAAGGAAGGTTCAACTCTGTGAGTTGAATGAATGCATCGTGAAGAACTTTCTGAGAATGCTTCTCTGTAGTTTTTAGGTGAAGATATTCCATATCCCAGCACGGGCCTCGAAGTGCTCCAAATAACCACTTGCAGATTTTACCAAAAGTGTGTTTCAAAACTGCTCTTTCTATAGGGAAGTTCAAGTCTGTGAGTTGAATGCACTCAACACAAAGAAGTTTCTGAGAATTCTTCTGTTCAGTTTTTATGTGAAGATATTTCCTTTTCCAGCGTAGGTCTCAAACGGCTCCAAATATCCACTTGCAGATTCTACAAAAAGAGTGTTTCCAAACTTCTCTATCAATTGTTAGGTTCAAATCTGTGAGTTGAATGATCTCATCACAAAGAAGTTTCTGAGAATCCTTCTCTCTAGTTTTTATGTGAAGATATTTCCTTTTCCAACATAGGCCACAAGGTGCTCCGAATAAACACTTGCAGATTCTACAAACGTAATGTTTCAAAACTGTTCCATCAAAAGGAACGTTCAAGTCTGTGAGTTGAATGCACTCATTGCAAAGAAGTTTCTCAGAATGCTTCTGTCTAGTTTTTAGGTGAAGAGATTTCATGTCCCAGCATAGGAATCAAAGCGCTCCAAATATCCACTTGAAGATTCTATAAGAAGAGTGTCTCCAAACTGCTCTTTCCAAAGGAAGCTTCAAGTCTGTGAGTTGAATGCACTCATCACAAAGAAGTTTCTGAGAATGCTTCCGTCTAGTTTTTATATGAAGATATTTCCTTTTCCAACATAGGCCTCAAAGCGCTCCAAATAAACACATGCAGATTCTACAAAAGGAGTGTTTCAAAACTGTTCTATCAAAGGGAACTTTCGAGTCCATGAGTTGAATGCACTCATCACACAGAAGTTTCTCAGAATGCTTCTGTCTAGATTTTAGTTGAAGAGATTTCATTTCCCAGCATAGGCCTCAAAGCCCTCCAAATATCCACTTGCAGATTCTACAAAAAGAGTGTTTCAAAGCTGCTCTTTCAAAAGCAAGGTTCAAGTCTGTGGGCTGAATGCACTCATCAGAAAGAAGTTTCTGAGAATGCTTCTGTCTAGTCCTTACGTGAAGATATTTCCTTTTCCAGCTTAGGCCTCAAAGCGCTCCAAATAAACACTTGCAAATTCTTCAAAAGGAGTGTTTCAAAAGAGTTCTATCAAAAGGAACGTTCAAGTCTGTGAGTTGAATGCACTTATCATACAGAAGTTTCCTGGAATGCTTCTGTCTAGTTTTTATGCGAAGACATTTCCTTTTCCAGCATAGGCCTCAAAGCGCTCCAAATATCCACTTGCAGATTCTAGCAAAAGAGTGTTCCAAAACTGCTCTATCAAAAGCAAGCTTCAACACTGTGAGTAGAATGCACTCATCACAAAGAAGTTTCTGAGAATGCTTCTGTCTATTTTTTATGTGTAGATATTTCCTTTTCCAACATAGGCCTCAAAGAGCTCCAAATATCCACTTGCAGATTCTACAAAAAGAGTGTTTCCAAACTTCTCTATCAATTGGTAGGTTCAACTCTGTGAGTTGAATGAACTCATCACAAAGAAGTTTCTGAGAATCCTTCTCTCTAGTTTTTATGTGAAGATATTTCCTTTTACAACATTGGCCTCAAGGTGCTCCGAATAAACACTTGCAGATCCTACAAACGTAATGTTTCAAAACTGTTCTATCAAACGAAACGTTCAAGTCTGTGAGTTGAATGCACTCATCACAGAGAAGTTTTTGAGAATGCTTCTGTCTAGTTTTCAGGTGAAGATATTTTCTTTTCCAGCATAGGCCTCAAAACGCTCCAAATATCCTCTTTCAGATTCTACAAAAGAGTGTTTCCAAACTGTTCTTTCAAAAGGAAAGTTCAACTCTGTGAGTTGAATGAATGCATCATGAAGAACTTTCTGAGAATGCTTCTCTGTAGTTTTTAGGTGAAGATATTCCATATCCCAGCACAGGCCTCGAAGTGCTCCAAATAACCACTTGCAGATTTTACCAAAAGAGTGTTTCAAAACTGCTCTTTCTATAGGTAAGTTCAAGTCTGTGAGTTGAATGCACTCAACACAAAGAAGTTTCTGAGAATGCTTCTGTTCAGTTTTTATGTGAAGGTATTTCCTTTTCCAGCATAGACCTCAAACGGCTGCAAAGATCCACTTGCAGATTCTACAAAAAGAGTGTTTCCAAACTTCTCTATCAATTGGTAGGTTCAACTCTGTGAGTTGAATGAACTCATCACAAAGAAGTTTCAGAGAATCCTTCTCTCTAGTTTTTATGTGAAGATATTTCCTTTTCCAACATAGGCCTCAAGGTGCTCCGAATAAACACTTGCAGATTCTACAAACGTAATGTTTCAAAACTGTTCTATCAAACGAAACGTTCAAGTCTGTGAGTTGAATGCACTCATCACACAGAAGTTTCTGAGAATGCTTCTGTCTAGTTTTTAGGTGAAGATATTTCCTTTTCCAGCATAGGCCTCAAAACGCTCCAAATATCCTCTTGCAGATTCTACAAAAAGAGTGTTTCCAAACTGTTCTTTCAAAAGGAAAGTTCAACTCTGTGAGTTGAATGAATGCATCGTGAAGAACTTTCTGAGAATGCTTCTCTGTAGTTTTTAGGTGAAGATATTGCATATCCCAGCACAGGCCTCGAAGTGCTCCAAATAACCACTTGCAGATTTTACCAAAAGAGTGTTTCAAAACTGCTCTTTCTACAGGTAAGTTCAAGTCTGTGAGTTGAATGCACTCAACACAAAGAAGTTTCTGAGAATGCTTCTGTTCAGTTTTTATGTGAAGATATTTCCTTTTCCAGCATAGGCCTCAAACGGCTCCAAATATCCACTTGCAGATCCTACAAAAAGAGTGTTTCCAAACTTCTCTATCAATTGGTAGGTTCAACTCTGTGAGTTGAATGAACTCATCACAAAGAAGTTTCTGAGAATCCTTCTCTCTAGTTTTTATGTGAAGATATTTCCTTTTCCAACATAGGCCTCAAGGTGCTCCGAATAAACACTTGCAGATTCTACAAACGTAATGTTTCAAAACTGTTCTATCAAAAGAAACGTTCAAGTCCGTGAGTTGAAGGCACCCATCACACAGAAGTTTCTGAGAATGCTTCTGTCGAGTTTTTAGGTGAAGATATTTCCTTTTCCAGCATAGGCCTCAAGGTGCTCCGAATAAACACTTGCAGATTCTACAAACGTAATGTTTCAAAACTGTTCTATCAAAAGAAACGTTCAAGTCTGTTAGTTGAATGCACTCATCACACAGAAGTTTCTGAGAATGCTTCTGTCTAGTTTTTAGGTGAAGATATTTCCTTTTCCAGCATAGGCCTCAAAACGCTCCAAATATCCTCTTGCAGATTCTACAAAAAGAGTGTTTCCAAACTGTTCTATCAAAAAGAAGGTTCAACTCTGTGAGTTGAATGAATGCATCGTGAAGAACTTTCTGAGAATGCTTCTCTGTAGTTTTTAGGTGAAGATATTCCATATCCCAGCCCAGGCCTCGAAGTGCTCCAAATAACCACTTGCAGATTTTACCAAAAGAGTGTTTCAAGACTGCTCTTTCTACAGCTAAGTTCAAGTCTGTGAGTTGAATGCACTCAACACAAAGAAGTTTCTGAGAATGCTTCTGTTCAGTTTTTATGTGAAGATATTTCCTTTTCCAGCATAGGCCTCAAACGGCTCCAAATATCCACTTGCAGATTCTACAAAAAGAGTGTTTCCAAACTTCTCTATCAATTGGTAGGTTCAACTCTGTGAGTTGAATGAACTCATCACAAAGAAGTTTCTGAGAATCCTTCTCTCTAGTTTTTATGGGAAGATATTTCCTTTTCCAACAGAGGACTCAAGGTGCTCCGAATAAACACTTGCAGATTCTACAAACGTAACGTTTCAAAACTGTTCTATCAAAAGGAACGTTCAAGTCTGTGAGTTGAATGCACTCATTGCAAAGAAGTTTCTCAGAATGCTTCTGTCTAGTTTTTAGGTGAAGAGATTTCATGTCCCAGCATAGGCCTCAAAGGGCTCCAAATATCCACTTGAAGATTCTATAAGAAGAGTGTTTCCAAACTGCTCTTTCCCAAGGAAGCTTCAAGTCTGTGAGTTGAATGCACTCATCACAAAGAAGTTTCTGAGAATGCTTCCGTCTAGTTTTTATATGAAGATATTTCCTTTTCCAACCTAGACCTCAAAGCGCTCCAAATAAACACATGCAGATTCTACAAAAGGAGTGTTTCAAAACTGTTCTATCAAAGGGAACGTTCAAGTCTGTGAGTTGAATGCACTCATCACACAGAAGTTTCTCAGAATGCTTCTGTGTAGTTTTTAGGTGAAGAGATTTCATTTCCCAGCATAGGCCTCAAAGCGCTCCAAATATCCACTTGCAGATTCTACGAAAAGAGTGTTTCAAAGCTGCTCTTTCAAAAGCAAGGTTCAAGTCTGTGTGTTGAATGCACTCATCAGAAAGAAGTTTCTGAGAATGCTTCTGTCTAGTTCTTACGTGAAGATATTTCCTTTTCCAGCTTAGGCCTCAAAGCGCTCCAAATAAACACTTGCAAATTCTACAAAAGGAGTGTTTCCAAAGAGTTCTGTCAAAAGGAACGTTCATGTCTGTGAGTTGAATGCACTTATCATACAGAAGTTTCCTGGAATGCTTCTGTGTAGTTTTTATGTGAAGACATTTCCTTTTCCAGCATAGGCCTCAAAGCGCTCCAAATATCCACTTGCAGATTCTACCAAAAGAGTGTCTCAAAACTGCTCTATCAAAAGCAAGCTTCAACACTGTGAGTAGAATGCACTCATCACAAAGAAGTTTCTGAGAATGCTTCTGTCTAGTTTTTATGTGAAGATATTTCCTTTTCCAACAGAGGCCTCAAAGCGCTCCAAATAAACACTTGCAGATTCTACAAAAGGAGTGTTTCAAAACAGCTCTTTCGAGAGGAACGTTCAAGCCTGTGAGTTGAATGCACTCATCACACAGAAGTTTCTGAGAATGCTTCCGTCTAGTTTTTGTCTGAAGATATTTCCCTTTCCAGCATAGGCCTCAAAACGCTCCAAATATCCTCTTGCACATTCTACAAAAAGAGTGTTTCAAAACTGTTCTATCAAATGGAAGGTTCAACACTGTGAGTTGAATGAATGCATCGTGAAGAACTTTCTGAGAATGCTTCTCTGTGGTTTTTAGGTGAAGATATTCCATATCCCATCACATTCCTTGAAGTGCTCCAAATAACCACTTGCAGATTTTACCAAAAGAGTGTTTCAAAACTGCTCTTTCTATAGGTAAGTTCAAGTCTGTGAGTTGAATGCACTCAAAGCAAAGAAGTTTCTGAGAATGCTTCTGTTCAGTTTTTATGTGGAGATATTTCCTTTTCCAGCATAGGCCTCAAACGGCTCCAAATATCCACTTGCAGATTCTACTAAAAGAGTGTTGCCAAACTTCTCTATCAATTGGTAGGTTCAACTCTGTGAGTTGAATGAACTCATCACAAAGAAGTTTCTGAGAATCCTTCTCTCTAGTTTTTATGGGAAGATATTTCCTTTTCCAACATAGGCCTCAATGTGCTCCGAATAAACACTTGCAGATTCTACAAACGTAATGTTTCAAAACTGTTCTATCAAAAGGAACGTTCAAGTCTGTGAGTTCAATGCACTCATTGCAAAGAAGTTTCTCAGAATGCTTCTGTCTAGTTTTTAGGTGAAGAGATTTCATGTCCCAGCATAGGCCTCAAAGCGCTCCAAATATCCACTTGAAGATTCTATAAGAAGAGTGTTTCCAAACTGCTCTTTCCCAGGGAAGCTTCAAGTCTGTGAGTTGAATGCACTCATCACAAAGAAGTTTCTGAGAATGCTTCCGTCTAGTTTTTATATGAAGATATTTCCTTTTCCAACATAGGCCTCAAAGCGCTCCAAATAAACACATGCAGATTCTACAAAAGGAGTGTTTCAAAACTGTTCTATCAAAGGGAACGTTCAAGTCTGTGAGTTGAATGCACTCATCACACAGAAGTTTCTCAGAATGTTTCTGTCTAGTTTTTAGGTGAAGAGATTTCATTTCCCAGCATAGGCCTCAAAGCGCTCCAAATATCCACTTGCAGATTCTACGAAAAGAGTGTTTCAAAGCTGCTCTTTCGAGAGGAACGTTCAAGCCTGTGAGTTGAATGCACTCATCACACAGAAGTTTCTGAGAATGCTTCCGTCTAGTTTTTGTCTGAAGATATTTCCCTTTCCAGCATAGGCCTCAAAACGCTCCAAATATCCTCTTGCAGATTCTACAAAAAGAGTGTTTCAAAACTGTTCTATCAAAAGGAAGGTTCAACTCTGTGAGTTGAATGAATGCATCGTGAAGAACTTTCTGAGAATGCTTCTCTGTAGTTTTTAGGTGAAGATATTCCATATCCCAGCACAGGCCTCGAAGTGCTCCAAATAACCACTTGCAGATTTTACCAAAAGAGTGTTTCAAAACTGCTCTTTCTACAGGTAAGTTCAGGTCTGTGAGTTGAATGCACTCAACACAAAGAAGTTTCTGAGAATGCTTCTGTTCAGTTTTTATGTGAAGATATTTCCTTTTCCAGCATAGGCCTCAAACGGCTCCAAATATCCACTTGCAGATTCTACAAAAAGAGTGTTTCCAAACTTCTCTATCAATTGGTAGGTTCAACTCTGTGAGTTGAATGAACTCATCACAAAGAAGTTTCTGAGAATCCTTCTCTCTAGTTTTTATGTGAAGATATTTCCTTTTCCAACATAGGCCTCAAGGTGCTCCGAATAAACAATTGCAGATTCTACAAACGTAATGTTTCAAAACTGTTCTATCAAAAGAAACGTTCAAGTCCGTGAGTTGAATGCACTCATCACACAGAAGTTTCTGAGAATGCTTCTGTCTAGTTTATAGGTGAAGATATTTCCTTTTCCAACATAGGCCTCAAAACGCTCCAAATATCCTCTTGCAGATTCTACAAAAAGAGTGTTTCCAAACTGTTCTATCAAAAGGAAGGTTCAACTCTGTGAGTTGAATGAATGCATCGTGAAGAACTTTCTGAGAATGCTTCTCTGTAGTTTTTATGTGAAGATATTCCATATCACAGCACAGGCCTCGAAGTGCTCCAAATAACCACTTGCAGATTTACCAAAAGAGTGTTTCAAAACTGCTCTTGCTACAGGTAAGTTCAGGTCTGTGAGTTGAATGCACCCAACACAAAGAAGTTTCTGAGAATGCTTCTGTTCAGTTTTTATGTGAAGATATTTCCTTTTCCAGCATAGGCCTCAAACGGCTCCAAATATCCACTTGCAGATTCTACAAAAAGAGTGTTTCCAAACTTCTCTATCAATTGGTCGGTTCAACTCTGTGAGTTGAATGAACTCATCACAAAGAAGTTTCTGATAATCCTTCCCTCTAGTTTTTATGTGAAGATATTTCCTTTTCCAACATAGGCCTCAAGGTGCTCCGAATAAACACTTGCAGATTCTACAAACGTAATGTTTCAAAACTGTTCTATCAAAAGAAACGTTCAAGTCTGTGAGTTGAATGCACCCATCACACAAAAGTTTCTGAGAATGCTTCTGTCGAGTTTTTAGGTGAAGATATTTCCTTTTCCAGCATAGGCCTCAAAACGCTCCAAATATCCTCTTGCAGATTCTACAAAAAGAGTGTTTCCAAACTGTTCTATCAAAAGGAAAGTTCAACTCTGTGAGTTGAATGAATGCATCGTGAAGAACTTTCTTCGAATGCTTCTCTGTAGTTTTTAGGTGAAGATATTCCATATCCCAGCCCAGGCCTCGAAGTGCTCCAAATAACCACTTGCAGATTTTACCAAAAGAGTGTTTCAAGACTGCTCTTTCTACAGCTAAGTTCAAGTCTGTGAGTTGAATGCACTCAACACAAAGAAGTTTCTGAGAATGCTTCTGTTCAGTTTTTATGTGAAGATATTTCCTTTTCCAGCATAGGCCTCAAACGGCTCCAAATATCCACTTGCAGATTCTACAAAAAGAGTGTTTCCAAACTTCTCTATCAATTGGTAGGTTCAACTCTGTGAGTTGAATGAACTCATCACAAAGGAGTTTCTGAGAATCCTTCTCTCTAGTTTTTATGTGAAGATATTTCCTTTTCCAACATAGGACTCAAGGTGCTCCGAATAAACACTTGCAGATTCTACAAACGTAATGTTTCAAAACTGTTCTATCAAAAGGAACGTTCAAGTCTGTGAGTTGAATGCACTCATTGCAAAGAAGTTTCTCAGAATGCTTCTGTCTAGTTTTTTGGTGAAGAGATTTCATGTCCCAGCATAGGCCTCAAAGGGCTCCAAATATCCACTTGAAGATTCTATAAGAAGAGTGTTTCCAAACTGCTCTTTCCCAAGGAAGCTTCAAGTCTGTGAGTTGAATGCACTCATCACAAAGAAGTTTCTGAGAAGGCTTCCGTCTAGTTTTTATATGAAGATATTTCCTTTTCCAACCTAGACCTCAAAGCGCTCCAAATAAACACATGCAGATTCTACAAAAGGAGTGTTTCAAAACTGTTCTATCAAAGGGAACGTTCAAGTCTGTGAGTTGAATGCACTCATCACACAGAAGTTTCTCAGAATGCTTCTGTGTAGTTTTTAGGTGAAGAGATTTCATTTCCCAGCACAGGCCTCAAAGCGCTCCAAATATCCACTTGCAGATTCTACGAAAAGAGTGTTTCAAAGCTGCTCTTTCAAAAGCAAGGTTCAAGTCTGTGTGTTGAATGCACTCATCAGAAAGAAGTTTCTGAGAATGCTTCTGTCTAGTTCTTACGTGAAGATATTTCCTTTTCCAGCTTAGGCCTCAAAGCGCTCCAAATAAACACTTGCAAATTCTACAAAAGGAGTGTTTCCAAAGTGTTCTGTCAAAAGAAACGTTCATGTCTGTG